>NC_056736.1:698211822-698414322 GCF_019279795.1 Protopterus annectens
TTTGCGATCAAAACGGATTCATTGTAGCACTCCATTAGTGTTGCTAATTGTGTTAGCTGCCCAGCTGCTTGCTATGTTTCAAGCAGTTTGCTACAGTTTAAAAGAAGAAGAGTTTTCATTTTTTTTGGCTCATGAACTTAAAGTTGGGGAAGGGGTGGCAATACTAGGTGCAAACATAATTCATTACGCCTTTAACCTTCAGACTGACTCTGCTTCTGTCAGGCAGCTGGATTGAATGCTACCCAAAAGCTTTCTGTTATCTCAAGGCTGGCTTACCATATTCCCCTTCAATGGATTATTTCTGCCACTGACCTTATACCTTACGTTGTATTCTTGCCCAAACTGTCTATATTGCTGTTCTTCAAAAAGGATTGTTTTTATCCTAATGCATCATGTCATTATTTGTTTTAATTTCCAGATTTTTGTTTGCAATGGATCCTGTCTCTGGATTAATACTTTTCCTTACTTTAGGCTTGATGGCTGAATCTGTATTTATCAGTTTCCTCTTCTTTCTTGATTCCTCTGTTGCTGGCTTTGTACCTTGCCTTTCTTTAGGCTTAGACTTCCAGGGGCTCAATAGCATATACTGTTTAGGCTGTCAGTCACTCTCGCATCTACTCCTAGATTGCGAGGTGTTCCTCAATTCTTCCCACTCTTCATCTGGGAAGACTCTATAGCCTTCTACTGTCCATGTTACTCTGGCCATTAATATTCCGTGCATTGGATCTCAGTCCTTGGACTCAGAGTGCAGTAGTCCTTACCTATCATATTTTCCGGAAACAGTATTAGTAGTAGTCACTTTTTTGTTTAGACATGTTTTTAGGTTGGAGAGCTCCTGTTCAGCTCCTTTTGGTGATGCTGCATTTTGAGATATTTTTAAGCAGATATTTGAAGTCCAGGTGCTTTGAGAGAGGATGCATATTAAACAACCCTTGCAGTGATCTACCTAGCAAGTTATGTTATTCTTGTCTTCCAGGGTTAGGGGAAGATGGAACAGTCTTATCATATGTGAAAGTTATGTACATAGTAATAGCTGTATATGATTAGGTCCATTTTGTCACCCCCTCACCCCCTTCCTTTTGGTAGGGGCTTTGATGTTGCCCTAGAGAATATTTGTCTCATGACTTGGTTTCTTTTTTTTTGTACAAATATGTCTGTGGGCAAACAAAGATCTAAAGAGGGGGCTCTTCCATGCCCAAAACTGCGGGAAAAGGGGCAAAATTAGGAGCTTAGGAAAGTTTGACAGTTTGACAACGAGTTCTAGAAATATTTATTTTATTTATTTATTTTATTTTATTTTACATTTGTTAACCGGGATGGTTCGACTGGAAGCAGGTCCATTTTCAGCAGAGGTCCGGGGAGAAAAGCTGCACAGTAAGTAAACAGAGAAAGATGGATCTAGTCCTAGACATATTGTTATTGTAAGTACATAATAAGGAGAAAGCCATAAAGAAGATATGTGTGTGCTGCTCTGTAAGTTCTGAGGCTGAAAACTAAACAAGCACAAGGTCCTGGTACAAGCAGGAGGAAAGAATGAAGGTGTTACTTAATGATGTGCCACAGATTAAACAATACTTTTGTGGCTGATACACCTTTGTAATATATATATAACTGTTGGGGATGCATAACAATAAAGAAAAAAAAAGAACATGTTGGTGGCTGGTGAATACAAAAGCAAAAAAGTAAATAAGATCATGAAAGTGGTGAAATACTGTTCAACGTCTCTCATTAAATAAATGTATCTATAGGATAAGCAAAATGAGGAAAGGGCAGATTTTACATCTCCTCTATAACACAGCGCCACTGATGTCATGTGACTTGAAGGAATTTACTAGGAAACATCATGTTTTTCTAAGATAAGATGCAAAATATTGCAACTGCATTATTTAAAAATAACATAACTTACATAATAACACATCACAGCACAAAATAGTAAAAAAGGATCACTTTTTCAAGTTCTGCCCACCACACTCCCAATTTATCTTTCTATCTGTATATCTGCATTTGTGTGTGTGTGTGTGTGTGTGTGTGTGTGTGTGTGTGTGTGTGTGTGTGTGTGTGTGTGTGTATGTGTGTGTGTGTGTGTATGTGTGGGGAGGCTATATGTAACACACACATATGCACTACCTTCAAGACCTACAAGGTTGTACAAACTCAGAGAAAAAAAATAATTGTAAAGCATGTAACTCATTTTTTTTTACTTCTCTGAATTCTGTGACCTCTGATCAAAACACAGCACCATGACAAAGCAATATCTGATGTACTGACACATCTGCAGGATGTTAATATGATTTTACATAAGAGATCCTTCCTTCAAAATCTGAGAAAAGAGAGAACACAATCAATGGAAATGTTCTTTTCTTGATTACTCCAACAAAGGTCCCATCTGTTCAAGCACAGATAACTGCGAGACTTCAGAAAGATATAGAGCAGGGCATAAAAAACACGAAAGGAGAAGCAAGACTCAGTGTAAGCAATAGAAAATTCACCCCGGGGATCACTTCTGCGGTGCTGCTCGACAGGGGCATAGGAAACTAATTTTCTTGGGTGGCGAAAGCCCCAGGGCCAATAGCCTAGTACCCACCTATGAACCTATGAGGTAGAGATATGGACAGTATGGTGCACATCTAATTAAATAAATGTGTGAATAAACATTTTTTGCAGGAACGTACAGCGAACAGAGTACTCTGCTGTGCAAGACTACTGATGGCTGTGATACTGTTCACTAAAGGAAGTTTCATCCAGTTGCATTCACTAACCATGGATGTTTTATATAGGAGGAGAAACCAGCACCATGCCGTACTAGGAAAAAGTTAAGTCATACAACTCTCAGTTTATTGACACTACTGCACTATCGCTGACTATGAGGTCACTGTATCTCAAAAAGCTGTATCCCATTGATATATCAATATGGGAGAACCATAACCTGGCAGAAGAACCTCCTTCAGTGAAAGGTACAACTCTAATTAGTGACACTGACTATTGCATTGTATATACCGCTTCACTAGCTCTTCTCTCCAGAGCAAGGAGTGAATAAAGAAGCAGAAGAAGAAACAACAAGACAATAAAGGACACTTATCTTATAAATAAAAAGGAAGAAAATATAAGAAATTGCAGGTTAAATCTACTGCATTATGTAAAGAATGACCAAAAGGATTGCTATTTTGAGGCATCCAGCTGACAGCAACTTAGGTGATGAATAAAAGTAGATGAACCACAGAGGGCAGTCATATGAGGGACAGATTCTGAATTTGCTCCTCTAATGTTGCTAATTAGACTCAATATTTCAGACTCAATATTTTTCTAACACCAGATAAAGCAAAGGAAGAGAAAGTATAAAGTGCCAGAAAACACACACATACACATACACATACACACAAACATTCAGAGGGAGTGTTTCAGACTTCTGTTAGGATACAGCCTCCAACAACAAATATTTGAATATGAAGAGTTACTTTGCCACTGGAGGCATATACATTAATTGATTAGAGGAATAGTGTAACGATACTGTATACCAGGTTGTCTTGAGATTTCAGTGGGAAGAGTTAACTAGATGAGATATTTTAGGAGTTTTCATTAATTATTACTTAGACTCATCAGGCATTGGTTTTGCTAATGTACCTTTTTCTGGATTGAAGAGCTTGGAGATATTAGACCAGAGCACTTCTCTGTCACTTTCATATATTTCTTGCTGTAAGACACAGCAGGATTTCTGTTTGGTTAGCAGTTTTTTAACCTTATTCTGTAGATGGAAGCTTTTGGTACGTGGCGGTACAGATAGTCAAGTCATAGTGTTTACTGCATTACATCGTAGTATATTACATCGATGTATGCAGACTAAGCGTCAGTCTGCATCCTGTTTAGTTTTAGCAATGTAAATGAATCTCAGTGATTTGTGTGAGATCTCTGACAGTTGGGTAAGGATACTCTCATGTGAGATCTCTGACAGTTGGGTAAGGATACTCTCATGTGAGATCTCTGACAGTTGGGTAAGGATACTCTCGAGTGAGATCTCTGACAGTTGGGTAAGGATACTCTCGTGTGAGATCTCTGACAGTTGGGTAAGGATACTCTTGTGTGAGATCTCTGACAGTTGGGTAAGGATGCTCTCATGTGAGATCTCTGACAGTTGGGTAAGGATACTCTCATGTGAGATCTCTGACAGTTGGGTAAGGATGCTCTTGCGTGAGATCTCTGACAGTTGGGTAAGGATACTCTCGTGTGAGATCTCTGACAGTTGGGTAAGGATACTCTCGAGTGAGATCTATGACAGTTGGGTAAGGATACTCTTGTATGAGATCTCGGACAGTTGGGTAAGGATACTCTCGTGTGCGATCTCTGACAGTTGGATAAGGATACTCTCGTGTGAGATCTCTGACAGTTGGGTAAGGATACTCTCGAGTGAGATCTCTGATAGTTGGGTAAGGATACTCTCATGTGCGATCTCTGACAATTGGATAAGGATACTCTTGTGTGAGATCTCTGACAGTTGGGTAAGGATACTCTCGTGTGAGATCTCTGACAGTTGGGTAAGGATACCCTCGTGTGAGATATCTGACAGTTGGGTAAGGAAACTCTTGTGTGACATCTCTGACAGTTGGGTAAGGATACTCTCGTGTGCGATCTCTGACAGTTGGATAAGGATACTCTCCTGTGAGATCTCTGACAGTTGGGTAAGGATACTCTCGTGTGAGATTTCTGACAGTTGGGTAAGGATACTCTTGTATGAGATCTCTGACAGTTGGGTAAGGATACTCTTGTGTGAGATCTCTGACAGTTGGGTAAGGATGCTCTCATGTGAGATCTCTGACAGTTGGGTAAGGATACTCTCGAGTGAGATCTCTGACAGTTGGATAAGGATACTCTCGAGTGAGATCTCTGACAGTTGGGTAAAGATACTCTCATGTGAGATCTTGGACAGTCGGGTAAGGATACTGTCCTTTTTTTGCAGTGTTGTGAGATCTTGGAGTTGGTATATTTCAACTAGCTGGGATGTGGGGGTTACAAGTATTGCAGGACCCTTGAAAAACACTTTGGGCTTTTTTATTTTTATTTTTTTAATTATTGAACTGTTTTCAGTGATTGATGTTGATAATATTTTCCAGTTTTTGAGTTTTGTATATTGAATTGTTGAAGTAATGAGAGTCTGTGATTCAGTTAAACCATTTGTAACTGTTTTGCAATGCAATCATAATTCTGTAACATTCTGGAAATTATATGCTTTCAGTGCTTAATTTAATTGTTTCTTCCTCCATTTTCTTATGCTTGGCATAACCAGTGACTTATCTTCCTTTACTTAACTGATATATTTGTTTCTCCTCCTGGGGGATGAGAAATGGGTTACCAGGGTCTCAGGTCTCACAAACCACCAGCCCTTAGCTCTGGATGCATGCACTGGGTCCATCTATAGCCAGGGTAAGAGTCCTACGACTCATTTGGTCTGCAGCTGGGGGGTCATTAATGCCACCCTAATCAGAGTCGATACTCGGCCCATTCCCTGCTAGGCTGAGCACTCTTAACATCCAGCTGTTGCCTGGGAACACATGCATCCCATTTCCTCTGTTGCAGCTGAGAACCAAGAGATAGGGAGCTGGTGAGTCTGTAGGTCAGTTGGATCAGCTGTCTGTCCCATCCCTCCTTAGTGGACATTCCATGGACTCCACAATGGCTTTCTGGTCAGGGAGAGGCATGCATGCTTCCATGCCTCTATCTGCTGGAGTCAACAGTACATATGCTGTTGTTAATACCATGAGTCTGCCCAGCCTCTTTCTTGAGTGATTACCCTCCCCCCCCCCGGCAGGGTCAGTAATATGGTGGGCCTTATCATAGGGGCTCATTGCTGGGGATTCAGATTCAGCAGAAGTTTTTTTAACTAACTTTTTCCTATCTAGGCAGGGATGCCTTTTTCAGAAATGTTTCCTAGTTCCAGGATGGGTCAAGTTGGCATCAGTCATTCAAGCCCATCCTCCCCTCTTCAGGCCTTTCAGTACTAGTGCTGCTAACTGGACATGGGTCACTTGGGTCATTGACAGGGCTTTATCCCTCTGTCCCAAAGGGCCAAATTGATCAAATTGTTTCACAAAAGATTTCATCTTAAAGGTTATCCTCCAGAAAAGAGTTTTACCCTCCACAACTTCTAGAAATTAAAATAGTTAAGAATACTTAAGAAACAAACTGCTAAAGTACTGTGTTGATGAGTTGTATTTAAGATATCTGACTAGGGACCATTTGACTTGTTTGAGAGAGATTATGAATGCAAGTACAAGGACATTTTTCATCCTTGGCTATTGTGAAGTGATGCTCTCTTTTGGTTCTTGTGTGGAACCAGATTGCAAATACAGGATGATGGTTACTAAAACATTCAAATGGGAGATCTATCTTTCCTTGAATGGTATTTTGAGAAATGCATTCCCTTTGATCAGAAATCTATGAATTAACCAGTCTTTTTTTCGGTGTTAATATACTGTAGAGCAAAATCGCAACACTGTGTGAGTAATTTTTCATACATGTAAGTTGTTTAAGGTCTTTCTTTTTTTTCTGATGAATCTCCAAATAAGTAAATAGTATATATGTAAAGGGGTGAGGTAACCCCCCCACACACCTATATGAGCAAGTTGCAGGCGGGTTTGTGTCCTGCATGGTGTGGCCTGCAGATTATGCAGGTGTTTTTAATAAATTTAGTCTGCCATTGGTAGGTTGTATCAGCTTATCATAACTAATCCAAATGAGACATGACACCACAAAATATAATATTATTAAAGGCAGATGGCAATATGCAGATGAGACATGACACTACAAAATATAATATTATTAAAGGCAGATGGCAATATGCAGTCAAGGATGCTGTCATGCACCTTGTCAATCCCCGTGACTGTGCAAATACTTTTCATAAATCTCAAGAGATTATATGTCCTTTGAGAATGACCAGCCAATGTCACTTAAAGGATCATTTTGACATTTGTATCTGTGGGCAGCCAGAAGAACATATCTATCACAATTTCTTTTGGAGAGTTTGGTAGCATGTAAATACAGCCTACTGTACCATACTTGATATTTAGTTTGATAGACACTATAACTGTGCATTCCTTAGTGAATGGATGTACATGTTGAAAACATCAGGTAGAGGACCCTGTGGTAGTGCACATGGTTATACACCATGTCACAAAAGACCAAGACCTAAAAGTGCTATCAGAAGATAAAAGCACTGCATTGATGGGTCCTTATGATATCAATGGATGCATCTTAAAAGCATTAACTATGACTCACCAGTTCAGTTTCAGCCTCCATACAGGATTTGTAGCAAGCAAATGGAGAACGGCATAGTGGTCCAGAGGTAGCATTATCACCTCACAGCAAGTTCTCCAGATCGATTCTCGGCAGGAGTGCCTTCTGTGTGGAGTCTGCATGTCTTCTCTGTGTCCGTGTGGGTTTCCTCTGGGTGCTCCGGTTTCCTCCCATGTTACAAAGTCGTGTCTGGAGCATTTCTTCCTGGGCCTCCACTGAAAATTGGCTTTGTTCAAAGAAGGACATTCCCAGTAAACAAATGTAAAATAAAATAAAAATAAATAAACAGCTATAGTCATTCCCATGTGTAAGGGTGGACCCTCCACAGATGTAGGCAATTACACACCCAAAGGGTCTGACCAGCCTCACATGCAAAGCCATAGAAAAACATACTATGGAATCAATCATTTAGGACATAGAGAACCTCCAAACATTGGAGCCATCTCAGTTTGGATTTGGCAAGGCAGGTCAAGCTTATCCAACCTGGTGAATTGCAACCAAAGCAATGGATGAAGGCAAAATGGTACACACCACATACCTTGAACTGGCAAAACTTTTTGACATAATTCCCCAATTATGCATAATAGAAAAGCTAAATAAACTAGGAACAAACCCCAATGTCACCCACTGGATTGCCAAGTAGCTCACAGATAGGATGGATCAGCAAGGGGGAAGTTTCCTCCACAAAGAGACCAGTCACCAGTGGAGTCCTCAGGGTTTTGTGCTGGGACCTCTCCTGTATGGCATTTCCTGGTCTATGTTTGCAGATGACTGTAAACTAGGAGCAGTTATTGAATCCCAAATATCTTAGCCATCCTGCAGTAAGGTTTGTCTCAAATAAATATCTGGTGTCAAAACCATGGTCTGAAACAAAAATGCCAAAAAATGCACTAATGTATCCTTTGTGAAGTCATCTACCAAGGGAAATACCACATTGACAATACTACTCTAAGAGCTGACCCACTTGTTTGGGATCTGGGAACTTATGTGGACAGTGACCTAATTTTTGACCAACATGTCTGTTTCTGTAAGAAATTCCTTATGTATTGCACAGCTTATAAACAAAGGGGTTGTGTCTAGATCTAGGGATGGCATTGTCCCCTTTTGCTCAGCCCTTATTAGGCCATTCAATGACTATAATGGATCCTTTGGCATGTATCTGTCCAGACACATGCAGCAAATGGAATTCCCACAGAGATAATTTATAAAAGGATACAAAGCCCAAACTGCATGTCCTACATGGGCTGACTCAAAGCCTTGTCACTATACTTGGTGTCCTACAGACTGCTAAGAGGTGACCTGTGTCTGGCATACAAGGCATCTGCCAACCCACTACTGATGGATTTACTGCACATCAGCAAGTCAAATGGCATTAGAAATACTCCTTCTATGGATCTAAACCTTTTCTGCAACATCAACAGAATGGTTTGGAGGGACAGGTATAGTTCACAGAAGTCACCGTTGCTCTGGAACAGACACCCCTCCACATAAAACCAAGTTCAACCCTGTCCATTTTCAAGTGCAACTTATATCTATGGATCAGAAACAGAAACTTTAACACAAGACTGCCCCCTGTACTACGAAATAACAGAGGCAGCTCTTAAATGTTTTATCCCATGCGTAGGTCCCCTCAAATCTGAGCACAAAAAGGAAACTTGACTTGACACAAGGACTGCTAGCCTATTCCTTATCTATGAACCTATGAGTAAGAAGCTATATTAAACAATTTTGATAACAGATGTGGATGAGTTTTAATACTCAGTGTAGAAGACCAATGATCTCTGGGGAAAGGAATTGAGGAGTATGAAGACAATGGAAGTTGAGTTTAGGATGATGGGATTATTTCAATAAAGCAGCCTAGTTAGTGATTATAGTTACTATGATAAGCAGAGAAAGCAGAAGGGTTCATTTAAGGCCCACATTTGGATAAAACTTGATGGAAACAAGAAGTAATGTTACATGATGGTTCATTTAAGGCCCACATTTGGATAAAACTTGATGGAAACAAGAAGTAATGTTACATGACTCTGTATGCTAGGTGCTTATGGTGGGAAAGGGTTAGAAATTACAGCACACTAATCTACAGATGCAAGCAGTTAACCATGGAAAGTCTGTACAGTGCATTCTGAGTAAAATTTACAAAGATTATTTCATGCAGCTGCAAAGATACTAATGTTTTTTTTTAATCATGAACTGTTTTTATTTGGAGACAGCTGTCTGCAGGTGCAAGCAATAAATCATTAGACCTCTGAACATCTGGTACTTTGTACATTTCTGTCAGCATATGTAATTAAATTGTAAATGTACATTAGCAAGCATTACAGTGAAAAATAAATGAAGTTAAACTTGTGGGAGATGACTAAGATATGCATGTAGTTGCCTGTCAAGCAACCTTAATATTTTACTACATTTAATATAAACGTGCATAGTTTTGTTTAATTATTTTATGGAAGCCAGTGCATTTTTAGTAAGGTTAAAAGTTAATGTTCACTGAAAGCAAGCAAACTGTCTTTCACAACTGGGAAGGGAATACAGATATAAAAAGAAAAGAAGCAATCAGTGTGGGTAGGGAAATAGGTTCTAACATGCAGTTTCACATGGGTAACCTTAATTTTAGAATAGGTAATGTCTGTATGTGTAGTAATTGAATTGGGGCAGTTGCTGCTATTTGGATAGGTAAGCAACTCTTTCTGAAAATGTACACAGTTTTGTGTTTGTTGTAAGTGGAAAGTGATAGGACATTTAGTTTCTTGTATGGGTGTTTTCACTGAAATAAAAAGTTCTGAAAATGTCACACAGGTTCAAATGAAGATAATACAAAGTGACTACATAAGAGTTCAGCCTGCCAAGCATTAGTGAGTGCCTGTAAGTTAACAGGTGGATATATACATTCAAAATAATCGTCATGTATAATAGGTGGGAGTAACAGTTTTCTATCATAATGACTACACTATCCACATTATCATGGAAAGTAAACAGCTGTACAGGTATAGACAAAATGCTATGAGTATTGAATTATATCAGAAAATGTGGGATGCAAATAGTAATGTTGTAGGAGACACATCTGGATAGAAGTGAGCATGTGAATTTGACAAAGAAAGGATTTCAGGGTGAACATTCAGCAGAATATCTGAGACAAAGGAAAAGGGCAGTAAGATTGTGATTGCCAGAGTGACTGAAATAATAATAGAATAGGAACAATGTAATAATAGCAAATTTGTGGTAGTAAGAGGTTACTGGCAGGGGAGAAGAATTCTTTAGGCATGTATTTATGTTCCAACTAAAACTACTATAATAGAGCTTAATTGATTTTTTGGAGAAAATTTCAGCTTTCAGCTGGGAATATTTTTAGCTGTGGGGACTGAAACGTGGTTTGCATAAGTGAGGCTGTATATAGGGGGAGGTAGAAGGGAAACATAGCATTGGAGGGTACATTTCTGAAGAAATAAATACAAATTTTTGTATGGAAGTTGTGAATTTAGTAGTAGGAACTCAGACAGAATTTATATATTGTTCTCCAAGGAAAAATAACTGGGAAAAAGTGGATAGAAATTATATTATCCAAGAGCATGTTTATTTAATTGAAAGCTTTGACACACATCCAATAACTGCTTTAGATCATGCGCATTAAAAACTAATTTAAAGATGCACGGTAAGGAAGGAAAATTAAGACCCTGCTGCATTCCTTCTTACCTGTTAAAAAGAGAGGAATTTAAACACTTGGCAGTGGAAATGATTTGAGAGTTATTATAGAAGATAGACATTTCTTCAGAAGGGATAGCTAGTGAGTGGTATAAAATGAAAATGGAGTTTCAAAACATTGTAAAAATAAAACAGAAATAGTTATAGGTACGAAGTAATATGAATTATTTAATAGGGCTATTAAAGGATAAAATACTTTAGAATAAAGGGAATCTGTCTGAACAGAAAGAGGAGCAACAGCAGAGGGCTAAAGGGAAAATAAAAGAGTATCTGAATAACATACATGAGTTTATAAGGTTGCTGTTCAGCAACTATTTTTTGATAACCGCTCCAGAGCACAAAAACTTTTAGCAGACTGACTTAGACAATAGAAAGTAGAAAGGGTTGTCACTGAATTTAGGGAGCCTTTGATTAGAAAAATACTCAAAAATCATATAGAAGTATTACAGATATTTCAGCAAGTTTATGAAAAAATTGTATACAAGAATCAAAAAAAGTACAAATAGAAATATTCATGGAAGAATTAATTATGCCAAGGTCACATGAAGATGAGACTCCAATAATTAATAACTGTGATAGCAAGATATGAGAAGAAAACAGTGATGTATACTCAACCAACAGGGAAGTTTCCAAGAGCAAATTGTATTCCTATTCAATTTTGAAAGATGGGAGAGAAGAAATTAAATGATAACATTCTGGAAAGTTTTATTTAACAGTATTTTAAAAGGTGGGGAAATACCACCATCTTTCAACAAAGCTGTGGTGGCTGTATTACCTAAAGAGGGTAAAGATCCATCAGATTCAGCTTCGTATATACCCATTTCAATTTCAAATAAAATTTATAAACTGTGTATGTCTATAATAGCTAGGAAAATGGTTAAGATGTTGCCACAATTGATAGATATGGATCAGTGTTGTTTTGTGGAGGGGAGGCAAACACTTAACATTAAAAGAACAATGATGGCCCAGAGCAAACAGAATATAAAAAATATTGCTTTTATTGGTGAATCTCGATGCAAAGAAAGCATTTGATAGAGTCCACTGCGATTTTATGGGTAAGGTAATAGAAACATTTGCATTCCTTGATAGAATAATAAGGTTAATTAAAAGGGTATATGAAGAGTCTGAGGCAAGAATTAAGATGTGAGGGTTCCTGTCTGACAAGCTGTATTTTAAGAGAGTGAATAAGAGAGGCATGTTTAACTCCCCCATTGTTATATTTAAATCCACTGGCAAAGAAAATCAAAGACCCACAAATTTAAGGATATAAGTGTTATACAAGGAAAGTTAGTCCTATTTGCAGATACCTTTATTTTATATTTGATAAATCCAGAAAAGAACATGGTGTTGTACAACATACTGAGACAGTTTTGGTTAATTTCTGGATATAAAATTAATGAAGATTAAACAATATAATACTTATATTGATGGGCACATATTTAGATGAAGTATTTAGGTACATGGTTTAATAGGGTACTGTTATGGCAACCAAGGATATGTGGGAAGAGGATACACAAAAGATAATGCATTATTTATTTATTTATTTATATTTGCTTACTGGGAATATATGACTGGGCATTAATTAACACATTTTCAGCAAAGGCCTAGAAAGAAAAGTGTCAAAACATGAACAACAATACTAAGAAAAGTAAAAAAATAATGGAGCTAATAAATGACAACATTTTCAAAAAATCATTTAAGTTCAAAATTATAAATCATTGTTTAAATGATAAACTAGAAATAGGGTCAGTTTAAGCACATTAAATATCTCAATATTCACAGTCAGAGAGTGTGTTAATATAAGGTAGAAAGCATTAAGGGGAACTGAGGACTAAAACAGGAGAAATAAGTGATAAAGAGGGAAAATAGTTAAGTGATGTGGTAAGGAAAGAGCAGTGTAGTATGTTATTCAGTAGAGTGAGAAACAACACTAGTTGGGGCATTATGAAATTTCATGTTGGTAATTTCTCATCAGATGTTAGTATTAAATTTAATTTAGTTGTAAAGGTAAATGTGGAAAATAGAAATTAATTAGTGTATAGAAGTCACTTCAGTTAGGGCTAATCAGTAGCAATGGAGCACAAGCAAAGCCAGGAGTCAAGACATTTATTTAACTTTATCTAACTGTGATTTAAAGGCATGTGAACTAGCTTGTTGCCTGATGCAAGTAGGAATTGAATTCCCGATTTGGGATATAAAGCTAGAGTACAAAGCACATCAACAGCATGTCGACATTTAGTTGTTATGATAAGGTTTGAATCTTTCAGGTGTGACTGCTTGTTTGGGATATACCACTGTAGATGTTTTAGCATGGGGCACTTTTCAGGAAGGGAGTTGATAATGTGATTACTTAATTCCATCCAGTTAAGTACTTTCATGGTTATGTAATGGTGGGTTTTGGTAGATGTCTTGGCAGTGAATTTTACATTTTTTGTTATAGCATTTCTGTAGTTTACTCAGCTGCATGGCTTGTACATTAGTATTCACAGAAGAGGCTTAGAGTATTGTTGGAAGTAGGAAAGAAGATGAAGTGTCTTTTATATTAATGTTAGAAAGTGGTTGACTGTATTCAGTAGAGATAGTTTTCAGTGGGTTTTCTTGACATCAGTATGAAAGTAGAGGTCAGTTTGTAGATTTTCGTCTATAATGACTCCTAGACATTTTTTGTAACTAATTCAGTCTTTGACTTGTTTCTTTTTTCCTCAAATATTTTTTTTTTTATTTTCAATTAAAATAACATTTACATACTATTTTTTAAATACCATTTTAAACAACTATATACAATATTTACAATAGTCTGACTTTCAAATATATACACTGTATGTTATTAAATATAGAATTAACAGATCAGTTATCAGAGATACAATGTTGATTATTGCAGAGTGTCCAACAAAGATATAACTTTCTTCCCAGGATTATTTACCAATGGCCTGGGATAGATTCGTTGTTCTTTGATTTTTATTTCCATGGATGCAGTTGTCTTCAGTAAAGTGTAGAATTCTTCCAAGGTCGGGGTGTATTTGAATTCCACCTTCTGGTTACACATTACCTAGATATAGCAGGTATTGTCCATAACAAATACATATTTGTCTTATTCAGGTAGGGACCTTCATTTACATTTAGTATAATCAATACTTTAGTTAAGGTAAAGGATTCATTAAATAAAGCTTGTAAAAAATGATTGATTCCATTCCAATATGATTTAATTTTATTACATTCATAAACATATTAATCCAGTCTGCTTTATTTGAATTTTCACACCTCCAGCAAAAAACATTTGTAGTAGTACTGATCTTTTTAATTCTATCTCGTGTTAAAAATGCTCTATGTAAGTATTTCTAGTTAAATATTTTCCAGTACTGTGTGTTAGAGGTGTAATTAACGGATAGTAAGATGTTAGTGTTAATTTATTCTGTTAACTGCAATGACTGACCTTTTGTTAAGAACTGCCAGTATGATGGTTTGGGAGTTTTTTTATATGTTATTAACATTTTATATAGATTTGAAATGGAATTTTTCTTTTCACAACTATTATATATAAATTCATACAGAAAACTTATTAGATTTGGAATATCTTTAAATGAGGAATTATTAATCTGCATAAATCTTGCATGTACATTGGAATGCTTTCTAAGATTAACCAGTCCGGTGTAGGAATATTGTAAGCAGATTTTATCATATGTATATATAAAACATTTAATTTATTTACACATTGAAACCAGCATAAGAATCCATTTTGTTTCCAGGAGGTTATTGTTTCCCTATAACTTTTGTGAGGAAAGTTCTTAGTGATGGTAAATGGGGTTAAAAGGTCAAACCAAAGTTTTAGATCTATGTTTGCATTGATAAGTTTCCTAAAGGAATTGATGTAATGATTAATTAGTGTTGTTTTAGAAGGTTTTGTTATATTATATTGTATACTTATGCATAGTATGTACCAGAGTTTGTTTGATTTGTCTACTATTAAATTTTTTTTAACAGATTAAATTCATTTGTTAATATAGTCGTTGCTAATTCTTTCCAGTTGGCAAAATAATTTGGGTTTATACAGTCTATTGTAGTTTTAAGCACAGATGTTTTTATATATGTTTCTATTTCTGGGAAGTTCAATCCTCCTTGTTTCCAGGGTCTAATGTGATGAGTTAGAGCTACTCTATTCTTTTTGAGATACCATAAAAATGTTATTAAACATGAGTTTATTTCTTTAAGAATGCATCTTTCAGGAATTAACTGTATTGCTAATGCTACATATAGCATTTTTTGGCAATAAGACCATTTTTATTAATTGCAATCTGTCTTCAAAAGTTAATATAATTTTGTTCCACTTTTCTATATATATTTTTATTGTTTCAAAAATGTTTTTATAATTTATTAATATTGTTTGGTTTATATTTTTGCATAACACTATTCCTAAATAATTTAGTGTAAGGTCTTGTTTTCCTATGATGGATTTATCTGTAACTTGTAGTTCTTTTTTCTTATTTAAAAATAGAAATTTTGATTTTTATCTATTAAAGTGTAGACCTGAAATCTTATAAAATTTCTCCATTACTTCTTCTAGCTCTCCTAATGACTCTCTGGAGTTTGATAGGGTTAATAAAATATCATCAGCAAAAAGCATTATTTTAGATATGTACTGGTCATAGACTTTTATTCCTTTTATTCTTGGATTATTGCGTATTATATCTGCAAGTATGTCTATAGCCAAAGCAAATAAAATAGGAGAAAGAGGGCATCCTTGTTTAGGATCTTTCATTATATGAATAGATTCTGAGGTGAAAGGACCTAATTTAATGTAGGCTAAATTATTAATATATATGTTTTTAGTAATAAGATGAAGGGAGGAGGAAATTCAAATAATGCAAACGTTTTAAATAGATATTCCCAGTTGAGAGAATCAAAGGCTTTTTCTATGTCTAATCCAATTACAGGTGTTTCTCTATCGTCTTTATTCACATAATCTATAAGAATAAGTATCCTTTTAATATTATCATGTGTGTGCCTGTTATATAAAAATCCAGTTTGATCATTACTAATTGTCTTTGAAAGTGGGATTTTCATTCTGTTTGCTAGGATTGTCATGAATATTTTGTAACCATTATTCAGTAATGATATAGGTCTGCATGAGGTGCAAAGTTTATTATCTTTTAGAATTGGTGTTATGAGAGAATATTTCCATGAGGGTGCTTCTGACTGGACTTCTAACAAAGTTTTATGAAAAAGGGAGATTACTGTTGAAGGGAAGTGTTTGTAAATTTCCGTAGTTATACCATATATCCCTGGAGCTTTGTTAGATTTACTTTCTTTTATCTTGTCAACAATTTCTTTGTGGAATATAGGTTTATGTAGGTCTAGTTTTAAGTTTTCAGGAATTTTTTTTATATATTGATAAGGTTTGTATCTACATTTATTTGGTTGGTATCTAAATCTTCTTTTTTGAAGTGTTCCATATAATGGAACCAAAATTCTTCAAGGATGTCTCCTATATCTGATACTTTTTCCCTTTCTTTTCATGATATATGCTACTAATGTTATTTGCTTTAGATTGTATTTTAATTCTTGTAGATATGTTATGTAGATATCTGGGGGAGGTGGCTAATGAGTTTATTTTTAATTTTTCCAAGGCTAGACAAGTTTTGTGTGTTAGAATTTCATTATATTTTTTATTTAATTCCTCTATTTCTTTTTTGACTTTTGGACAATTTTGATTTTTTTTTAGATTTTGCTGTCAAGAGTCTAGTTTGCAAGACTAATGATTCAGATTCCAATTCTCTAACTTTGTTTTTGTACCAGCTAAGGGTCTTACCAAATAAATACGCTTTTAATGAGTCTCAAACCATGACACTACTGATTTCTGTTGTATTATTAATTTCAAGAAATAATTGTAGTTCTGACAACATCCAGGGTCTGAATTCTTTAATTTTCATGATATATGATGGAACTCTAGTTGAGAAGATTAAAGGTTTAAGCTCTATTTGGAGCTTCATTATCAAGGGGTCATGATCTGAGAAGGGGCATGGAACTACTGAGAAGTTGAGGATTTTTGTTTGTAAATCTTAAACTATGAATAACTTGTCTATTCTGGTTTGTGTTCCAAGTCTATGGTCTTTATGGGAAAATAATAAGGATTTATCATCTTTAACTTTAAAAGTGTGTATTAATTGAAATTAATCAATCCATCTTTTTAAGGATTTTGAAATAGTTGCTATGCAAAAAGACTTCTTGGTGGTTTCAGAAGCTTCTAAGGTACAATTAAAGTCTCCTCCCTGTATAAGATTTCCTTTATAATTGTTGGAAATAAATCTAGTTTTTTTAACCATTCCTGCTCCAATTCCTGGGAACCAATATAGATTAGCTATGGTCCATATTCTGTTATTAAATTTAATTTTAACAAATGCTAGTAGACCTTCTTTGTCTACATATTTATAAATAACGTTTGGAGTGATTATGTTTTTCTTCCAGAGAATTGATACTCCTTTTGTCTTTGTTCTATAGGAGGATTGAGCTAAGACTGTATAGTCCTTAGGATTCCAAATAAAGTTATCATTAGTCTTAAAATGTGTTTCCTGGAGAAATACTACTTGTGCCTTATTTAGATTTCAATATTTTAGTAAGTTTGATCTTTTATTTGCATTATTTAAGCCATTAGTATTTACTGATAAGAATGTTAAATCCATTTCATGTTATTGTTGGAAGAAACATTTTGCTTCTTTTTTTATTTTGATTATAGTAGTTATACCATATTCTCTGATAACATTGAATGTTATTTTTATGTGTGTAAACTTTGGGAGTGTAATTTAATGTACTTTCTTCTTTAAATATAGTAGGGTAAAATTCTGGTCAGGCTTTCAAAACGTACTTCTATAAAATATTAATTCTAAAGTATTAAATACAAGTAAATATGAATTTCCCATTAAACATGGAATGAAAGTCATTCCTAATCCAATAGATAAAGATAGATCTATTGGATTATCACTCATACCTTTAACCAACAATATCAAATGAGCTCCATATGTTAAATTATTATATGGAGAATTTTCTTAAAAGAGATATGAAATTCTATATTTTCTATTATTGTTCTATAGTATTTTATGTATCAGGATGGAATGTTAGTAGTATAAACAATTATTATGTTGACTTAGAAAATATCCAATATTTAGTTACCCTTAAGAGATCCCAAACATGTCAGATATATAATTTTGGATAAAACTAAATGCAACAGAGGAACATACACTAAACAAGCCAACAACAAATAGATTATTACTAAAATAATTTGACTAAAAGGACTCTGCAGGAGACAATGAGTGATTACCAATGAAATATGAATTTACTGTAGGTGTACTGTCTTCCTTTACTTTCCCACTCTTCAGCTCACCAACTTCAACTTACACTTATGAAAAGACATGGCTTATCAATGGTATCCTGACTCTGAGTAGAGGCGCCCTACATTCTAGTGTGCAGTGCTTTTACATATTTATAGATTTACAAAGCAGAGTCTAAGAATGAACTATGATCACACTGACAATTTCCATCCTGCATAGGGCACCTCCAGCTTCCAGAATGGGTAATCACATCAGGTCTAGAATGAATGTGAAGGTACCTATATGGTAATTAAGACTTACCTTAGGTAAATATTACTCAAATAGTATTTAGAGCATCTTGGAGAGTTTTCAGGGTAGTTAGAATACTCTTAGGCCTCTCCTCCCTTGACCAAAAACAGAGATTTCCCTTCCCTTTCTTTCCCTTGTTTTAAATCAGTACTAATAAAAGAAATTCAGCAAACATAGGTAAACAGAAATAACATTCAGTAGTCCGTCTTGTACATAACTCACAATCCATTAAACAAGTCAGTGACTAACATCACTTTAATAAACATTATAAAGACAAATAAGAAATAATTTCCTAGCTCTTTAAATTTTCTGATAAAGCAAAAAGTTAGCAATAAGTTATTTTAACTAAAATTATAAAGCATTTCAGCTTTTCACTGCATGTATACATTTCTACTTATATTGTAGTGTCAACAGCTGTCTTTGAAATCTGTACAATACTTCACTTCTTCAAATCATTCCTTTTTCAATTCAGGTTTTGTTTTGTCAAAATGGCAACAATATTTCAAGGGCACAATTAATATTTAGACTGATGTTTCAAATAAATACCTTGACAGTTGCCAATTGAGTTAGTTTAGAATGTATGGTTAGTGCAAATATAGCATGTTGCAAAAATAATATGCATTTTTTTGTGTGCTCTAGAGCCTGTCATATGCAAGTGACATATATACTGTAGCATATATAGAGCAGATAGCTTATGGATTCAGGTTGTTAAAGTAAATTATGCTTATTAATCAGGCAGTTTCATTTAAATTAAAGTAATTTGGGGACATTTCAGTTGAGTTTCCAGGAATGATTCCAATGCCATGGATCAACTTATCCACACCCCCACCAGGGGCAGCAATATTCTAGACCTGGTTATTACCAACATGGGCAACCGGTGCTCAACACCAGAGGTCAATTCCTCGTTGGTCAGATCCGACCATAAGCTAATCACCCTAGACATTCACATCCCTCCCCCACCCCCCATTAGGGAAACCACAGTAAAAAATTTCTCCAAAGCCAGCTTCATGCTTCTTAAGACAGAAGTGGCAAACTTCACGACACCCATGCTGATGGACAATAGAGGTATGACTGTTGAATCCTACACAAATGCACTTTATAAGCACTTACATGAGTGCATGGATTGTGCAATCCCTAACAGAACCAAGATGCTATCCTCCAAAAAAAGGAAGCCAATCTGGTGGTCCCCTGCCTTAAACAAACTCTACAGCAGAAGAAAGAAACTGTTGCAAAAAAGAGTAAAATCCCATGATTGGAGAAACTCCCTGGTCAGCTTCAGTATGAAGCTGAGATCCCTCATAAAATCCTCCAAAGCTAGTTATGAAAACAAAATCGCCACTGACTCTAAAGACAACCACAAAGCATTCTATAGCTATGTCAAGAATCTCAATGACAACACTCAGATCTGCTCTGAGTTACAGCACAATGGCACTAAATATACTGAACCAACGGATATTGCCAACATCCTGGCAGATAGGTTCAGTGCTAACTTTACCCCTCTGTCATCCCCTAAAGGGCCCATCTCTATACCAGAAGAATGCAAAGTTCCTGTAATCACAGCTGCACAGGTAAAAAACACACTATCCAAAGCCAAGAACACAGCATCCATGGGACCTGACGACATCCCAGGCTGTGTTCTACATGAACTACAGAACGAAATGGCACCCCACCTAATTACCATGTTCAATCATAGCCTCACCTCAGGCTATATGCCCACTGAATGGTGCACAGAGACAGTTATCCCACTCCACAAAGGGGGAGCCACCACAGACCCTGGAAACTACTGCCTCATTAGCCTAACAAGCCTGGTCTGCAAGGCTATGGAGCGTATCATCATGGAACTTATAAACAATGACATCGGTAATCTCCAAACTCAGGACCCCACCCAGTTCGGGTTTGTAAAAGGCAGATCATGTCTCCTAAACCTGATAGACTTCTTTGAAGCAGTCACCAAAGCCGTAGATGAGGGTAAGGTGGTTCACACACCCGATCTAGATCTCGCCAAGGCTTTTGACACCATCCCCCACTCTGGAATTATAGATAAACTCACTAAACTAGGTATAAATCCCTATGTCACAAGATGGGTTGCCAGCTGGCTCGCTGACAGAACCCACACTGTGAAAGTAGCAGACTCCAAATCCAGCTTCAGACCAGTGACAAGTGGAGTACCACAGGGTTCAGTCCTGGGTCCTCTCCTGTTTGGTATCTACTTCTCTGAAGTACAGGCCAACACAGAAGGTCTTTATTAAGTTCAGATGACTGCAAACTAGGAGCCATAATCAAAACTCCAAAAGATGTGGACATCCTACAAAAGGGCCTTGCTGAGACAGATGCCTGGTGTCAAAGCCATGGCCTCAATCTCAATGCCTAAAAGTGCATTGTCATTCCTTTTGGTAAAAACTCAGTACCCATGAACTACCACATAGGTGGTAGTCTACTTAACACCGAAAGTGTGATAAGAGACCTTGGGACACAGGTGGACAGTAGTCTCTCCTTTGATAATCACATCGCCACAATAGTCAGGAAATCCTTCTATGTGGCACACCTCATCACAAAAGGTTTCTCATCCAGGAAAAAAGAGGTCATTGTTCCCCTCTACTCGTCACTCATTAGACCCATTATAGAGTACAATGCCCCTTTTGGTATGTACCTCACAAGACATCTACAAGTGGAAAGGCCACAGAAATACCTCACAAAGAGGATTACCGGCCTCAAAGAGATGCCCTATGCAGACCGTCTCAAAAAACTGCAGCTTTACTCCGTTGCATATCGCCTACTCAGAGGCGATCTCTGCCTAACACACAAAGCTATATCAAACCCAGAGCTTTTAGACATGCTCCACTTAAAGAAATCCCAATCCCTACGAGCTACATGCTCTAGGGACCTAAACCTCGTCACCACAATAAACAGAACATGCTGGAGGGATAGAATCCTGTCCCAGAGACTTCCCATACTCTGGAACAAACTACCTATCTATATCAAACAAAGCTCCTCATTAGCACTGTTCAAGAAAAATCTTGATGATTGGATGGAAGATAGGAAATTCACCCTGGGGATCACTTCTGTGGCTCTGCTCGACAGTGGCACAGGAAAATAATTTTCTTGGGTGGCGAAAGCCAGGGTACCTTTGGCTAGGCTTATATAGGCCCTAGGGCCAATAGCCTAATACCTACCTATGAACCTATGAACCTATGAATGTGTAGTCCAATGTGAGTAATTGAGTCCACTTTTCCTCATAAACATGTCACAATTCATTAAATAAAGCAGAGTCTAACATCTAATAATCATTATAAAGACAAAGAATAGTAATTTCCTAGCTCTTCAAACTTTCTGATATCAAAATGTTGACAGTAAGCTATTTTAACTGGAAGACTAAAACATTTCAATACTTCCTTGTGAATATACATTTTTACTTTTACTGTAGTGTCAAGAACTGTCTTTGAAATCTATGCATTACTTCACTTCTTTCAAGTCATTCATTTTACAGTTCAGATTATATTTTGTCAAAATGTTAATAGCATTTCAAGGGCACATTTAATATTTAAAGTGATATTTTAAATGAAAAGCCATCAGTTACCAAGTGAGTTTGTACAGAGTGTGAGGTAACTGCAAAGATATGTTGCAAAAAGTAATATGTATCTTTTCATGTTCTCTAGAGACTGACAATTTCAAATAACATATAAAATGTAACTTTTACAGTGCAGACAGCTTGTGAAATCAGCATGTTAAACTTGAGTAATATTTTTAATCAAGAAGCTACATTTAAGTGCACATGTAGTTTGGGAACATTTCAGTTGTGTTTCCAGGAATATCTAATCCTATGAGGATAAATCATAAAATATTTACAAATAGTCCTATTATGTATTTATTTTACCTTTCTTAGGCTGTTTTTCATTTTAATAAATAAACAACATTACTTTTTCTTATTATTTGTAATGTGTGAGGCTAAATGCACTTTGCAGGTTCACAGTGTGCCTAGAAACTGCAGCAGTTGTTTACTGTTACTATGGCAACAAAAATAGAATGTGAAGAAAGCTTCACTTCTCTTAACCAACAGTACATTTTCCCTCCTTTTTTATGTATTTGTTAATATTAAAAGGAAGTAATTCAAAGGACATATGTACATGAATGGAACATTTCAGAGTTAATCACAAACATGTCCCCAATCCCAATAAGCATAACAACGACTATCATTAATCTAATAAATATTGTAATAACAATTAATTAAGTTCACTAGTCCAGTTAGTCTACCTTAGAACTAGATTATTTTAGACTATTATTTATCTGTGCGGAGTCTGGATGTCCCCCTGTGGTCGCGTGGGTTTCCTCCGGGTGCTCCGGTTTCCTCCCACATCCCAAAGACATGCTGTAGGTGGATTGGACACTCCAAATTGGCCCTAGGTGTGAGTGTGTGCATGCATTTCAGTGGAAGGTTGGGCGCCGGGCTGGCAATTCGACACTGTAAAAACTCCACTGCCAATCATGAGAGGACAGGTGATCCGCTGTGGCGACCCCTAACCGGCAAAAGCTGAAAGAAGAAGAAGATTTATCTATGTATAGATAGTGGGTTATTAAATATATACAGACTATATTAGTATAGTAAATAGGAGAGAATTTAGAAAGGGAGACAAGATGCAGTTAAAATAAATAATGAGAAAAGAGAGAAGAGAGAAAGAAAAGAGAAAATTAAAAGAAAATACACATATACTATGTATGTTGATTTACAGTATACATATTTTATGTGCTATATAACCCTCCTTCTGTGAAAGAAAAGTACCCTGTTTTACATACCTGAGGTAATGTGAAAACTCTCGTGTGTCATCTATTTTCAAAAAATATAGATAAAGATTCCAGTAGTTAGTTACCTTTGTTTAAAATTCCAAGCAGTAAAATTGGTCCTTTAAAGTAATGTTAAAACAATTCATATCATATTAGATGCTTTGAGAGATTTGGCTGTAACAGTATCAGTCTTAATCTTTTGCTTACGCCACGGTGGTGCAGCGGTAGCATTGTAGCCTCACAGCAAGAGGTTCTCCTGTTCGATTGTCAGCTGGAGCGCCTTCTGTGTGGAGTCTGCATGTCTTCCCTGTGGTCAAGTGGCGTTCGAAAGACATGCGTGAATGGGCATGCCTTCATTGAAGGTTGGGCATCGAGCTGGCACCTCGGCACCGTAAAAATTTACTGCCAGTCATTACCGGACCGGAGTTCCACTTTGGCAACCCCTAACTGGGAAAAGCCGAGAGAAGGACAAACAAGTATCAGTCTTTTGCTTCTTCTTTTTGACATCTGTCCAGACATTTGCTTCTTTTGTTCTCTTGAGTGAAGGTGACATCCAATCCATATCTTCTGGTAAAGTAATCATATTATTAGTTTTAATAAATGAAGAGGCTTCCTCTAAGTCAATAAAAGTCCTCATCTCACTGGCATACAATATTCTTATCTTAGCTGGATATGCAAGTTGTGCCTTGATGTTATTTTGTTTCAGAAACTTTATCATTGCCCACACTTTTTTCCTTTGTTCCATTATTCTAGATGAATAGTCGTTATCAAATCTTATCAGGCTCTGTTTATATTTTAGAGGTGTCTTCCTCCAAGCAGATCTTAAAATCAGTTATTTGTCTAAGTATGAAATACATTTGATAATTATTGACCTAGGAGGAGAGTTTGAGTTAGTGGCAGGTTTCCCAAGAGCTTTGTGTGCCCTTTCAATGCCAAAGGGAAGTCCTTCTTTTAAATTTAAAAAGTCAGGGATCCAGCTTGATAAAAAAGAAATGATATCCTCACCTTCTGTGTTTTCAGGTAATCCGAAAAACCTGATGTTATTTCTCCTCTCCCTATTTTCCAAGTCATCTACTTTATTAACCAACCAAGTGTTTTGTTTAAGAAGCAGTTCTTTCTGTGTTTCCTCTTCCTTAAGTCTGCTTTCTAAGTCATTTAGAGAAACCTCTATTCCTGTTATCCTTGTCTGGTATTGTAGCATTTCCTTCAGGGTGTCAGCCTGTTTTTGACTGCTTGTTTTAAGATTTTTTAGGTTCTCTTTAAAATCATCAATCTTCAAAGACAACTCCTGCAGGGTAGATGTCACCTGTTGTAGTTACTTCTTTAGGGCAGCATCCTGGTGAGAATTCCTTGAGTTGCTCATTTTAACAACTGAATATATCTCCAAGCTTTCTGACAGCAAATTATTTGTAAAACGTCACTAAAGTTTCTAATTATGTAAATTAGTCCTTTATCTATAAGATTTTATACTTTGAAGAAAAAAAGAATATTTTTTCCTGTCTTATTTAACTAGTTATATGGAGCTCTAAAATACTGCTGCTTTCAGTTAGCCATTCAGGCTCCGCCCCCTTTGACTTGTTTCTTGATGTAAGTGCGAAGAACTTTTTATTATCAAAACAGTGCTTAGGTGTAAATGGCATTAGCATGGTTTTCGTGGGATTCAGAAGTAGTTGGGAATTGAACAGCCAGGTTTCAACTAAGGAGAAGGAATTCTTTGTTACTGTTTGAAGCTCAATTAAGTTAGGGGCCGAGTAGATTAGGGCAGGTTCATCAGTATATTGAATTACTGAATGTTTGGCAAAAGCCTGAGGATCACTGAGAAATGTATTGAATACAAAAGAGTGAAGTATGGAGCCTAAAGAGACATTTAGAGATACTGCTAGGAAGAGGATGTAAGAACCATTCTGTTTCACAGATTGAAACATTTTGCTGATAGAGCTAAGAAACCAAGCATTTGTGACAACAGAGTCCGACCTGTGTGAAATTTTGTAAAGATTTCTGACATGAAATGGTATCAAATGATTTGCACAAATCTAAGAAACCTGCTGAAACCAGTTTATTTTGTATCTCTGTAATGGATGGCATTAAGAATAGATATTAGGGCAGTATGTGTGCTATGCTAAGGGCAGAATCCACGCTGTGTTCAGGATAGGAGGTTATTGCCAATGAGGTATCAGAGAAAATAGTTTCACACACGTTTTTCAAGAACTGTAGATAGGGAAGATAGTATAATGATTGGTCTGTAGTTTGTCAATTCAGTAAAATAATCACCTTTATGGATAAGTATGATACAAGATTGTTTCCAGATTTTTGGTACATAGACGTCCTGCAGGGATTTGTTAATTAAAAGAGAGATGGGGTATGCAAAGGCATCATCAGCATTTTTGTGTGTACTCAGTTGTGAGATTGTCAGTAACTACAGAAGTTGGCTTTAGCTTGATGAGATAATTTTGGTAATACAGGTTGGTATGGGTTTAATTTAGAAAAAGACAAAAGTTTGTAGAGGAAGAGATTGGTGGAGATTATTGATGTTACCTTGATAAAAGATGCTGCTGTCTGAGTACAATTTGCGCTAAAGTTTGAATCGGTTTGCTCAAGTAAAGATTTTGAGATGGACTGGGTTGAGTGCATTCTTCTGGGTTTGAGGATTTGTTAATAATTTTCCAGAAATGTTTGGGATTATGGCTTTGAGTATCCTCCAGCGTCATAAAAAAATGCATTTTATCATTGTTAATGAGAGATTTGGTGTGACTGCATCAATGCTTGCACTGCTAATTCAAATGTGAGTGTTTGATAGACATCCATAATTTCCAAAGTTTATCTTTTTCCCCACTTGCTGCTCGGGTTTTAGAGTAAGACAATGGGCAGTGTAAGTATTCACTCTTTTTTCACAGTGCAGCTTGCGCATTGAGTATTTTAAGAAAGAGATTATTGAATTTATTAGTGGCTTTGTCTACTGCAAGGTTCATAGGTTCATAGGTAGATACTAGCCTATTGGCCCTAGGGCCTATATAAGCCTAGCCAAAAAGGTACCCTGGCTTTCACCACCCAAGAAAATTATTTTCCTATGCACCTGTCGAGCAGAGCCACAGAGGTGATGCCGGGGTGAATTTCTTATTTCCTATCCAATCATCAAGATGTTTCCTGAAGAGTGCTAATGAAGAACTTTGTTTGATATAGATAGGTAGTTTGTTCCAGAGTATGGGAAGTCTCTGGGACAGGACTCAATCCCTCCAACATGTTCTGTTTATTGTAGTGACAAGGTTTTAGGTCCCTAGAGCGTGTAGCTTGGAGGGATTGGGTTTTCTTTAAATGGAGCATGTCCAACAGCTCTGGGTTTGACATTGCTTTGTATGTTAGGCAGAGATCGCCTCTGAGTAGGCGATATGCGACGGAGTAAAGCTGGAGTTTTTTGAGATGGTCTGTGTAGGGCATCTGTTTGAGGCCAGTAATCCTCTTTGTAAGGTATTTCTGTGGCCTTTCCAGTTGTTGTAGATGTCTTGTGAGGTACATACCAAAAAGGGCATTGTACTCTATAATAGGCCTAATGAGTGACGAGTAGAGGGGAACAATGATTTCTTTTTTCCTGGATGAGAAACATTTTGTGATGAGGTGTGCCACGTAGAAGGATTTCCTGACTACTGTAGGGATGTGCTTATCAAAGGAGAGACTACTGTCCACCTGTGTCCCAAGGTCTCTTATCACACTTTTGGTGATAAGTATACTACTGCCTATGTTGTAGTTCATGGGTACAGAGTTTTTACCAAAGGGGATGACAATGCACCTTTTGGCATTGAGCCTGAGGCCATGGCTTTGACACCAGGCATCTGTCTCCTTGAGGCCCCTTTATAGGCTGTCCACATTGTTAGGAGTTTCGATTATGGCTCCTAGTTTGCAGTCATCTGCGAACTTCATTAGCCAAAGTCTTTCTGCATTGGCCTGTACTTCAGAAAAGTAGATACAAAAAAGGTGAGGACCCAGGACTGAACCCTGTGGCAGTCCACTTGTCACTGGTCTGAAGTCGGATTTGGAGTCTGCTACTTTCACAGTGTGTGTTCTGTCAGTGAGCCAGTTGGCAACCCATCTTGTGACATAGGGATTTATACCTAGTTTAGTGAGTTTATCTATAATTCCAGAGTGGGGGATGGTGTCAAAAGCCTTGGCGAGATCTAGATAGGCTGTGTGAAGTACCTTACCCTCGCCTACAGCTTTGGTGACTGCTTCAAAGATGTCTATCAGCTTTAGGAGACATGATCTGCCTTTTACAAACCTGAACTGGGTGGGGTCCAGAGTTTGGAGATTTCCAATGTCTTTGTTTATAAGATCCATGATGATACATTCCATGGCCTTGCAGACCAGGCTCGTTAGGCTAATGGGGCGGTAGTTACCGAAGTCCTTGGTGGCTCCCCTTTGTGGAGTGGGATAACCGTCACTGTGTGCCATTCAGTGGGTACAAAGCCTGCAGTGATGCTATGACTGAACATGGTGCTTAGGTGGGGTACCAGTTCATTCTGCAGTTCATGTAGAATGCAGCCTGGGATGTTGTCAGGTCCCATGGATGCTGTGTTCTTGGCTTTGGAGAGTGTGGCTTTTACCTGTGCAGCCATGACTACAGGAACTTTGCATTCTTCCGGTATAGAGCTGGGCCCTTTAGGAGGTGAGAGGGGGGTAAAGTTAGCACTGAACCTATCTGCCAGGATGTTGGCAATATCAGTTGGTTCTGTATATTTAGTGCCATTGTGCTGTAACTCAGAGCAGATCTGAATGTTGCCATTGAGATTCATGACATAGCTATAGAATGCTTTGTGGTTGTCTTTAGAATCAGTGGTGATTTTATTTTTGTAACTAGCTTTGGAGGATTTTATGAGGGATCTCAGCTTCTTACTGAGGTTGACCATGGAGTTCCTACAATCATGGGATTTTACTCTTTTTTGCAACAGTTTCTTTCTTCTGTTGTAGAGTTTGTTTATGGCAGGGGAACACCAGATTGGCTTCCCTTTTTTGGACAATAACATCTTGGTTCTGTTAGTGATAGCATGATCCATGCACTCGTGTAAGTGCTTATAAAGTGCATTTGTGTAGGATTCAGCAGTCGTACCTCTATTGTCCATCTGCAGGGGTGTCATGAAGTTTGCCACTTCTGTCTTAAGAAGCGTGAAGTTGGCTTTGGAGAAATTTTTTACGGTGGTTTCCCTAATGGGGGGTGGGGGTGGGATGTGGATGTCTAGGGTGATTAGCTTATGGTCGGATCTGACCAACAAAAAATTGATCTCTGGTGTGGAACACTGGTCGCCCATGTTGGTAATGACCAGGTCTACGATATTGTTGTCCCTGGTGGGGGTGTAGATAAGTTAATCCAAGGTATTGGAATTTATGAATTCCAGAAAACGTTGAGCAAAAGTGTTGGTACTTGAGTAGTTTTCCCAGTTAATGGTGGGGTAGTTGAAATCGCCCATTATTAGGGTGTTGGGTTGTACCCTAATATTTTCCAGTGTATCAAGAAATGAGGAGTGGGAATCCTGGGGCATGGTGGGGGATCTGTAGCAAGTTACAGTTTGGATTGCAGTCTTGCCCAGAGTTAGCTGCACTTGGATAATCTGGGATGGATTATACTGAGCAACTAGCCTGGAGGTGTGGATATCCTTAATGAATATGGACACACCTCTGCCTTTAGTGTTTCGGTCCAGGTTAGGTGGCTGAAAGGTGTGGTATGAATTATAACCTGGTTATGCAGGGGTGCTCTCTGGAGCCTTGAACCAGGTCTCTGTCACTGCAGAGATGTCGATGTTCTGCATTTTAAGAAGTGCCTCCAGTGAATGCATTTTGAGGTTTAGACTTCTAGCATTAAGTAGCATTACCTTCAGATTTTGCTTGCTTGTACCTGTTAAGGTGGTGAATTTGTCCTTTGAACCTTGCCTAAAAAAGGCACTATAGGAGTGGCAAGAGCCTTAGCCAGTATCCGGAATCCCAAGGGCCACAGGTGGAGGCCATCTCTGGCAAAGCTTCATGGTCTGTCGATCATGTCGTTCCAGGCAGACAGATACTGGATCCCCTTAGAATGACATCAGAAGCTTAGCCAATTGTTGAAGTCAATCATTTTGTCCTTGTACTGTGGTATCATTCTGGGTGATGGCAGGATGCTACTCAGGGCTAGGGTCATACCTGCCTGGGATATAAGATCAGAGAACTCCCCCATATCTCTTTTCATGTAGTCCAGGGAGATACATCGAAGGTCATTCACAACAACATGGACAATGACAGAGTCATATTTGTACTTGTTGAGGAGTGACCTGAGTGCTTGCATTATGTGGTGGATCCTGGCACCCGACAGGCAGCTGACAGTAACTTTCTCCTTGTTTAGCCTGGTGAATGATAGATCAGTGTGCCTGACTATATAGTCACCTGTGACTAAAGTGTAGGGGACGTTGTTATGCCTTATGGGCTGTGGTTGAGTGGCAAACTGAGTTTGTGGGCTATGTGTCATTTGGGTTGTGTTGGGGGGGTGGAGGTTGCTTGCGTTTCTGTTTTGGAGGTCTCTGTTGCTTGAGCAGATTTTTATTGTGAGCCTTTGTGTGTTTCGTGTTTCTATGTTTGTGTTTTGGTGGTGTAGGTTTTGAGGGACTATGTGATGAGTGTGGTGTGGTGCAAGTGTTTACCTTCTCCTCTTGACTGTCTAGTCCAGTCTTAGGTGAAGAGAGCTTTGCTTCCAGTTTGGCTATATAAGTGCATCTCTCACAGGTTGCAGTGTTGGGTGGTACATTAGGAAAGTCCAGTTAATCACCTGTAAGTTGCAAGTGAAAGTGTTTGTGGAGAAATTGGGCACATTTTACCAGTTTAAAGTGGTGATGATATATAGTTGAGTGTACTTGTCTCATTACAAATGAAGAGTGGTAATCACTGAGGGTGTTTTATAACATCCTAGTTTTCAATATATTGTTATTGAGAGGACTGAATAATAACTAGAGTGTTTGCTATATCTAGCTGGCAAATTAATTAGTTGGGTGAAAGTAAAGATATTAATAACAGGGGGAAGATTACTGTTATGGGAGTGCCAATGTATGTTTAAGTCACCTATGATAAATGTGTGAGGATGTGCAAGTAAATATATCTTCAGCTATATCAATGTTATTGCCAGGTGAAATGTGGACTGCTATGATGAAAAAATATGTTCTGTATATTAAGTTTTAAATAAGATATCAATATTTCTGCATTGCTGAACTGTGTACAGCTTAAGAGTAGAGGGAAGGCAAACTGTTATTAGCAATATCATCTAGACCGCCTCCTTTTCTGTTTTTCTGCCTGGTCTTAGGGTGCTGTAGTTGGGTGGAAGAATGTAGCCATCTTTGATTTCTGGTTTAGCCAAATTTCAGCGAGTAGAAGAATGTCAGGATAGTGAATCACCATCCAGGCCTGGAATTCATGTAATCTGTTATAAATGCTTCAGTATTAATATTGAATAGTGTATGTCCTGAATGGGGAGGTGATATCATCTGTGGTGTAGAAATGGCCGTTATTAGTGGTGTGGATGTGGTTTGGACCAGGGTTAGGATGAATACCACCACATACCTGTATGATACAAAACTTGAGAAAGTGAAAGAGTGTTATTATGGCTATGGATAGTTAGATACAAGAAGTGAAAATGATTTTAGTTCCTTTTATTTTATTGTCCAGAGGAGAAGATGCAGACAGTATTTATTAATGAGTTGAAGGAATTTTTTTTTGGGGGGGGCAAGAGTTAAACTTGGTAAGTTGATTCTCTACATAGAACATGATGGTTTAGGGTTAACTGATTTGATGGAGTTACACACTTAAGGTGCGTATACATAACACAAGTAGAAGGTTTGTAAATCAAAATCGATGGGGACGATGATTAAATAGGGAGGGAAGCTAGTGAAATTCAGAAAGAGTAGAATTTGTGGTGCAGATACTTAAGGAGAATAATATCAGTCATATTGAACATTATATTCATAAAGTAGCAGAAAATATTCTATGAACTAAGCCAACATTGGAATGGTGAAAGGAGAATTTAACAATATGGATTACTACAAGTAAGAATACAGAAAACAGGCAAGAGTGCGTAGGGAATTGCTGGAGAAAATTAGTAAAGAAACTAAGGTATTGTAGAAAATAACTAGGGAGAGAACATTAATAGAGTGGGAAGAGGCCAAGCAAAAGTTTGGAGTACAGGTTAGAGACTGCCTTCCATAACAGAATTTAGGCAAAATATAATAGGGGAGTGCTAAGTGAAAGATCAGCTATTTTTGATTTTTAGTTGAGTCTAGAATACAATCAGCTGTTAAAAAGGGATAACATCTCTTTTTCATGCACTATTCACATCTGTTTCCTTTTAATATTGCATTGTAACTATAAGAATCAATCAGTGGAGTAGATTTGGAAGAGAGATTGGAAAGGCAATTTACCAAGGAAAACAGGAAAGACATCTGTATGGTTGCCATGCATAGAACAACATCAAGAAGGGTAGCATTTTTGCTTGGAAGTGTTTGCACAGATATTTTTATACTCCAAGCAGACTTCAGAGAAGTTTTCTTCGGAGAGTTAGCAAATGCAAGAAGTGTATTTGGAAAGAGAGAAGGAATTGAGAATACGTGTTTTACAATTGTGATGAGCTGTCAGATTTAAAAAATTCACTACAGAATATTTAATTTTCGGAAATGTTGGGTGAGTAAATCGTAACTAAAGAAATTGTTCTTTTGAGCTGGGACATAGGTTCTGAATTGCATGGATGTAGTAAGGCCTTATTCAATTTATTGCTGCAGGCTGCCAAAAAAGGATTTATTAGAAAAATGGAAATTGTAATTTGAGCCAACTGTACTTGTAGTACTGAAAATTGTAAATGAGATAAAAGAACTGGAGGTAGGATCCTTAGAAAAAGGTAAGAACAAATTACATAGATGGAAATGGAATTTATGGCAAAAATACATACAGAATAATGTTCAAGAGGTGGAGGGAAATTTAAAAGGAAGGAAGATCTGAAAAATGTATGCAATATCAGAGTGAATGATAATTATTAAAAAGGAAACAAGATGTGAATAGTGCATGAAAAAGAGAAGGTACTATAGTTTGTTTTCTTTTATATTAATGTATGTGTACCATTGTCACTGTTTTAGTTGAGGTTTAAAAAAGATGTTTATAAAAAATGAAATTACAGTAGACATAGCATATGAAGGAGGGTTAAATACTCTGTGCCTGCAGTCCTTGATGCATGACAAGCCCCAATCTTAAGGAGACACTGTTGTTTGGTTCTTTTGGTTAACTATCTGTAAGAAATGTTGTGGTTTTGATGTTCTCTTGAGGTTCTCTTTCCCAGATTCTCTAGGGAGACTTCCCACAAGTGCAATGTGCTTATATATTTTATATTGTCTCCCTATCCTAATCAGTGACATCACAATGATCCTTATTCATTTTGTAATTAGAATCCTCAAGTTGCACAATGACATCATATCATGAGATGTATATCATACACTGTCAGCAGGTTTTGAATAGTCTTATTAATAGATAGAGACAGGATAAGACAATACATAATCATATTTGTCTCGCAAAGGAATACCCACTTAATCAACCCCATGCATTTCAAATTATGGAAAAGTAACATCAGTTGCTAAAAATATTTTTGCCCCCCATTACTCACCACCTACCTTACCATATCTTGCTTAACTGCAATCCATCTTAACAGTTCCTGGTACTATTCTTCAGGCTAGGACAGCCTGGTCTGTAGATGGGTTGGGAATGAGGCATACAAATGTGGATTGGAGATTATTGCATCATCACATATGCTGTCATGGAGACGTTTTTTTTTTTTTTTTGTAATGCCCAAACTGAGTGGAGCTGTTGATGGCATGCTCATTACCACTTGTACCATCAGGTAGCTCCAGCTGTCTGCACTAATGCTCATCACCACCTGTACTGTCAGTTACATGCAGCTGTCCCTGCTAATGCTCATTACCCTTGTACCATCAGTTAGCTCCAGCTGTCTGCACTAATGCTCATCACCACCTGTACTGTCAGTTACATGCAGCTGTCCCTGCTAATGCTCATCACCACTTGTACCATCAGTTAGCTCCAGCTGTCTGCACTAATGCTCATCACCACCTGTACTGTCAGTTACATGCAGCTGTCCCTGCTAATGCTCATTACCCTTGTACCATCAGGTAGCTCCAGATCTCTGCACTAATGCTCATCACCACCTGTACTGTCAGTTACATGCAGCTGTCCCTGCTAATGTTCATCACCACTTGTACCATCAGGTAGCTCCAGATCTCTGCACTAATGCTCATCACCACCTGTACTGTCAGTTACATGCAGCTGTTCCTGCTAATGCTCATTACCACTTGTACCATCAGGTAGCTCCAGCTGTCTGCACTAATGCTCATCACCACCTGTACTGTCAGTTACATGCAGCTGTTCCTGCTAATGCTCATTACCACTTGTACCATCAGGTAGCTCCAGATCTCTGCACTAATGCTCATCACCACCTTTACTGTCAGTTACGTGCAGCTGTCCCTGCTAATGCTCATTAACACTTGTACCTTCAGGTAGCTCCAGATCTCTGCACTAACGCTCATCACCACCTGTACTGTCAGTTACATGCAGCTGTCCCTGCTAATGCTCATTACCACTTGTACCATCAGGTAGCTCCAGCTGTCTGCACTAATGCTCATCACCACCTGTACTGTCAGTTACATGCAGCTGTCCCTGCTAATGCTCATTACCACTTGTACCATCAGGTAGCTCCAGATCTCTGCACTAATGCTCATCACCACCTTTACTGTCAGTTACATGCAGCTGTCCCTGCTAATGCGCATTACCACTTGTACCATCAGGTAGCTCCAGATCTCTGCACTAATGCTCATCACCACCTGTACTGCCAGTTACATGCAGCTGTCCCTGCTAATGCTCATTACCACTTGTACCATCAGGTAGCTCCAGATCTCTGCACTAATGCTCATCACCACCTGTACTGTCAGTTACATGCAGCTGTCCCTGCTAATGCTCATTACCACTTGTACCATCAGGTAGCTCCAGATCTCTGCACTAATGCTCATCACCACCTGTACTGTCAGTTACATGCAGCTGTCCCTGCTAATGCTCATTACCACTTGTACCATCAGGTAGCTCCAGATCTCTGCACTAATGCTCATCACCACCTGTACTGTCAGTTACATACAGCTGTCCCTGCTAATGCTCATTACCACTTGTACCATCAGGTAGCTCCAGCTGTCTGCACTAATGCTCATCAACACCTGTACTGTCAGTTACATGCAGCTGTCCCTGCTAATGCTCATTACCACTTGTACCATCAGGTAGCTCCAGCTGTCTGCACTAATGCTCATCACCACCTGTACTGTCAGTTACATGCAGCTGTCCCTGCTAATGCTCATTACCACTTGTACCATCGGGTAGCTCCAGCTGTCTGCACTAATGCTCATCACCACCTGTACTGTCAGTTACATGCAGCTGTTCCTGCTAATGCTCATCACCACTTGTACCATCAGGTAGCTCCAGCTGTCTGCACTAATGGTCATCATCATCTGTACTGTCAGTTACATGCAGCTGTCCCTGCTAATGCTCATCACCACTTGTACCATCAGGTAGTTCCAGATCTCTGCACTAATGCTCATCACCACCTGTACTGTCAGTTACATGCAGCTGTCCTTGCTAATGCTCATTACCACTTGTACCATCAGGTAGCCCCAGCTATCTGCACTAATTCTCATCACCACCTGTACTGCCAGTTACATGCAGCTGTCCCTGCTAATGCTCATCACCACTTGTACCATCAGTTAGTTCCAGCTCTGCCTTTTAATGCTCATCACCGCTTGAACCATCAGTTAGTTCCAGCTCTCTAAAAAACTGGACCGAAGCAACGACACATAAAATACTCTACTCTACTCTTTATTGGCTCCAACAGAAAACAAGCACAGTTTGAACACTCACAATGAATTAAATGCATTTTCACCCGAGAACCTCTCAGGCTTCATCAGAAAATACAGAACAACACAAATGCCTGCATTTAAATAAGGACATACTCACAAGGCAATTAATTCCTGCTATGCAGTTAAAAAAACATACACACTAACCTTCATAAGGTTAAACATAACATTTTTAAAACTCCTTTAAAACTATGAAAAATGTATACAAATAAAATATTAAATGCTGTCTGTTAAATACACACATATATGCCACAACCAAATTATAGTTTAGCTGCTGTAAGTTTTAACAAGAGAAGAAGGGAAATGTAGTCATTGAGACCTGGGTATTTATTTGCCTCCAAGACTACTTGCCAATAGGTTTCCCTAAATGCTAACTTCATTTCCCAGGGGCCTCCTCTGATGTCCCTGGATAATAATTTCAAGACAAAACATTAAAAATTAGCCCCCTCACATTGTAGTGTGTGCCTAAAAAGTGCATTCTTGCTGTTGCACATTTTTGATGTCATTAAGATGTTCATGTATATGGCATTTTAGTTGCCTTTCAGTTTTCCCCACATAAAATCCAGCACAATGACAGCATAAGGCAAGGTATACTATACCAGAAGTGTTGCAGTTGGTGCATGTTCTACGCACCAGCTTTTTGTTTTTCACCTTAATAAAAACACTTTCATCATGAATAATGTGGGGACACTGGGGACAGGCAGCACACCTGTATGTACCCACTTTTCTATTAGAAAAAAATGGCTTATATTGATTTTGCTCAAGCAAGTTTTTTTATGTTCTGTCCCTTTCTATAAATACCCTTGATGGGCTGGTTCTTAAAAACATCTAGATCTGTAAATTTGACAAATTTATTCCATTCTTTCTCCAGAATGCCTTTTAAAAAATAGGCATCACCACTAACATTTGTAACAAAAGCTCTGTTGTAGTGTAGATCTGAAGCATGGTCAAGTGTCTTTTTGCCCATCGCAAAGGAACCCGTACCTAATATTGGGGAGCATTTACATGTTTGCCCATAAGTGCCTCATTCTTGACATCCAAGATCAGGGTCCCAGGATAGCCTCTTTCCTCAAACATCCTTGCTATAATGTCACACTCAGTGTGAAAATCCTCATCTAATGAGGTCTTGTGGCAAGCCCTAACCAAATGACCCTTAATGGTACCTCTTTTTTGAAAAGCAGGATGGGTACTAAAATGCCAAATATAGGAATTTGAAAACATTTTCTTCCTATAAATTTTGGATTTAAAACCCCTTTCAGTCTTGAGAATAGAAACATACAGGTAATTCATCATATCAGAAGTAACCTGATGGGTAAATTCTAAAAATGTAGTAGTTTTTGCCAAATAATATATGAATTCATCCAACTTTTGTATAGTGTCCCCCCAGAAAAGACAAATGTCATCAAGAAATCTTTTGTACATCTTCCAACATTTGGAAAATGCACAGTTGAAAACATATTTGTGCTCCCACATAGCCAGAATGATATTGGCATATGTGGGAGCACAATTGGCACCCATGGCCACCTCATGCTCCTGCCGAAAGAATTCCCCTTCAAAAAATATGAAGTTAGTCTTGAGAATCAATTCAGCCAACTCAATACAAACAAAAATGTCATTGTCTGAGACCCCTTCTTGTAATCAAAGGACCTCTTCTAACAACATTAATCCAATGTTGTGGGGATCACAGAAAACAAATCAGTGATGTCAATAGTAACAAAGAGCAGCTCCTCAGAAAACAATTCCAACTTGGCATTACTTAAAAAGTCACAGGAATCCAACAAAATATGCTCCTCTCTTTTCCACAAACTTTTTTAGTTTCCAGTCCAAATATTTGGCCAGACGAGGAATATTTGAACCATCTGAGGCCACAATGGGTCTCAAGGGTGGATCCTGGGTACTTTTGTGTACCTTGGGTATTCCAAAGATGGATGATACCCTTGGTTTATTGTTTTCCAAATATGCATAAGTTGAATAGTCAATAGCACCTTGATCAAACAAGTCCTTGAGGACAAAATCAATTTTGCAGTAAGAAATATTGATCTCATTAAGAGAAACCAAACTGTATTTGGTTTCATCATGCAAAATAGTTTGCATCTTGCCTTCATACAGGATCATATCCATTAGTACAATTCCCCCTCCCTTGTCTGGTTCTATCACCCTCACATTGGGGTTAGAACACAGGCCCCGTAATAATTTTCTGGGAGGTTCCCAGACGAAAACACATTTAATTCATTGTGAGCGTTAAAACTGTGCTTGTTTTCCATTGGAGCCAATAAAGAGTGGAGTATTTTATGTGTCCTTGCTTCGGTCCAGTTTTTTGGATATCTTGTGGTGTTTCTGGACTGTTTACTCGTTGTTGTTGGTAATTAGTTCCAGCTCTCCCCATTAATACTTATTATTGCTTGTACCATCAATTAGCTCCAACTCTCTCTCCTCTAATGCTTAATTTTAATGGCAAGCTGCTTTGTGGAGGGCCTGATCACTAGGTAAATCTCACCTTTTCTTCTGGAATTCAAAAACAAATACCGATAGTTGAAAATGGAATACATAGGTTTACTGTCCTGGCAGGGGCAAATAGTCACCAATGATTTCTTGATGAAAAGGCTTATTGACTGGCAGTTTCATGTCAAGCCACACACCTACTGAGCACTCATATTCTGACACAAGGTTACTGCTTACAGCTAAAAGGATTACTCCAGATCAGAGATAAGACCTTCCCACTTATGAACATCCAAGAAAATACAATCACTTTGACTAGCTCTAGATTTAACCTTGCCATAGAAGAAAAAGCATTATCTAGGATAAGAACAGTTTTAGTAATCACTCGCCATCAGATATAAAAAAAATTTAAACCATTCAAACTTTCCAGAAAAAAATCTTAAGCACCATTTACAAAATAAATAAGTGCAACTGCTTTTTGTGGTACTAGCTAACTGAGACAGTATATGCCTGCAATGAAGGTGCATTCTAAATGTGTCACACCTCCATCCATCCATCCATCCATCCATCCATCCATCCATCCATCCATCCATTCACACCCTCGTTTTTCCATTTCTGCACATGAGGTTGGGGTATCACTTTAACAGTGGCAATCATCTAGTGCCAATGTCTACACTACCTGGAGGCTAGCCCTGCCACTAGTGTTCTTCCACACCGTACACTCACATACACTCACACATATGGCCAGTTTAGAATGTCCAATCTACCTACTGCATGTCTTTGGAATGTGGCAGGAAACTGGAGCACCCAAAGGAAACTGACACAAATGCTGGGAGGACATGCAGACTCCACACAGAAGGTTCCCTAGCTGAAAGTCAAATGGGAAACGCCCTGTAATTTGCTATAACTATATCTATAGCTATAGATATAGTAAATTATAGAATACTTGTGTAATATAACAGCATATCATAGGGTACAGGGGTCATACAGAACAGCATTGTCAAACACTTTGAAACCCTGCAACAAATCTTTCTGTGTGTGTGTGCGTGTGTGTGTGTGTGTGTGTGTGTGTGTGTGTGTGTGTGTGTGTGTGTGTGTGTGTGTGTGTGTGTGTGTGTGTGTCTGCATATACATACATTACATGTGATTTCAAGAAGAAATATAATATAATTCAAATCTGTTGCTGTTTAATTAATAAAAGTTAGCCAATCTCATATTTTCAACATTTAAAGAAATGTTTTGCATGGTGCTGTGAAGCCCATTTACCAAAATAATTTATATTGTGTTAATATATAATACAAATTGTAATTATTTGCCTGTGTACTATTGAATGTATCACTTCTTTGCTATTAAATTCAAAGGCTACTAGAGGATTTTTAGTACACACATAAGGTAATTAGACATGTAATTGCTAAGGGATGCATTTTTGTATGCGCTTGTGTGTGTGGTTATGTGGGTGTGTGCACATATGCATAAGTGAGTGTATGCATGTGTGTGTTATATATCAAATTATGAAACTGTAAGTATCTTTTTGTGTTTCACTGTATAACTCTATGCCGTTTAAACTGTGTTATTTTTTTTCATAGTCAAACATACATTTATATATATAAGAAAACAGACCATATTAACATATTCCCAGTTGCAAACATTATACATCACATATTCTTTAGTATACTTATCATGAATTCAGTATAAATTGATCAGCTCCTGGCTTCCCTTAAACCTCACTCCTCCTCCTCCAAAACATTACCCTGCATGTATTGTTCCTTCCATTTCCTTTTTTCTATGTAATTTGTTCCTACTGTTTTCTAAAGATCCAGCTTCCATTTATTTTATCTCTTTTACAATACTGAATACTTCAAATACAGCTGGTTTAGATTCTGATTTCCATTTTCTGGTAATTGCTTTTTTTGTCAGCCATCAGAATTAAACTTAACAAGGCTTTGCTATGTCGAAGCAATTCATATCCTGTAACCCAGCTCAAAAAAATAATCCTTGGTTATACCCATTTACTCACCCAATATTTCTGCCAGGTTACTCTGTAGGGAAGTTTTAAAGTCTGCCAACTCATTATACTCCCAGAACATATGTTCCCAATTATCTCTCTTCCACATCACACCTCCAACATTTGCCATCTACCCGAGGAAAAAATCGTTGCATTTTGCTTGGGGTATAAAAATGCCTATACAAACACTTTAGCTAAAATCCTAATTCTTCCAGAGTTTATTTGCATATTTGAGAGCCATAAATATGTCCTTCCGTTGACTCCTTGTGAATTGTTTATCCGACTTCTCTTCACACTCTTTTCCTGTGACTGATTCCTATAGTTATTCTGCAATGTTTTATATGCCCTACTAATTATACTTTTTTAACAGCAGCTTCTGATCCAGATTCAGTTAAAAACTTTACCAGACCAGGTCTTTCACTTAGGATTCTGCTATCCCTTTCTCTTTGTCTATAGTGTGATATCAGTCCCTGATAGGGAAGGTAGTCTCTAGTCTGCAGTCCAAATCTGCAAATGTCTTATTGGCCTCTTCCCATTCTATTACTGTTCACTTTCTAGCTATTTATTCCCAATACCTTGGTACCTTTGCCAGTTTTCTCCATCAAATTCCAGCTCCTTCTTGCTTCTTCTCTGGTATCCCTAATTCCAGTCATCCTTATCAGACAAATCTCCTTCTTTCATTCTCATGCTGGCTTAGCTCTTAGAATGCTCTCTGCTAATTTTTGAATATAGTTTTCTGTATGGCTGTTGTTATTCTACTTAAGGATCTGTTTCCAAAATCCTACTCTGTCCTTATCTCTTGAATTAACCCCCTACTTCATCATCATCCCTTTCCACTTTGAATTATAGCATTCTTTTTGTGTTATGTATATGAGCCTTAATTATGTCTCTCTAAAATATCTCTTCAAATCAGATAATCCTAAACAACCTTGTTCTGTTGGAAGGATCTGCTTATCCCACTTGACCTTTGCCCTTTTCTCCACCCAGATAAATGCATTTAACTCTTTAATAGTTACTGATCACACCTTCTCTGGTTGATAAAAATGTGCCTGATCTATATGTAAAACTAAATAGGCTAAAAACATTTTCACTGCTTGTATCTTGCTCTATATTATATATATATATATATATATATATATATATATATATATATATATATATATATATATATATATATATGGGTCCCCTACAAAATCCCGAATGCACAGAATCTCGATGCCCAAAATAAAAAGACAAAAAGCCCGAAACCCCACATTACCGAAAGACCAGAAGCGCAAAATTCAAAATCCCGATGTTAAGGGATTTTGAGTTAACGCTTCTGGTGTTGCAGTTCAGGTAAGTATGTGTGTGTGTAAGTGTGTTTGTGAGGGGCTTTAGTGTGTGTAAGTGTGTGTTGTGACTGTAGTGTGTGTGTGTGTGTGTGTGTGTGTGTGTGTGTGTGTGTGTGGGTGTGGGGGGGGGGACTGTAATGTGTGGGTGTGAGTTTGCCTTGTGCATATGTTTGTGCTATCTTGGAGTTAGAATAATAAAGTAGGGGGGTGCAGGGGGGCAACCCCCCCTGCTTATCTTTAGTGTAGAGTGGTTTGTTTGGTTATGGGGGGAGGGTGTGTGCATGTTTGTGTGTGTGCTGTATGTATATATTAGTTTTGCAATTTTGAATTTCGCGCTTTCAACGTTTTGGTAATGTGGGGTTTCTGGCTTTTCATCTCGGTATTTTGGGTATCGGGATTCTGTGCATTTGGAATTTCGTAAGGGACCCGTATATATATATATATATATATATATATATATATATATATACATCTTTTGTTTAATCTCTTTTCACATATCACTAGCTGCCATATTATAATCCTTTTAATCTATACTTCTAAATACTTTGCTTTATTGTGTCTCCATAAATATAGGTATTGCTGGACCAATTCATGTGTATGGTACATAGTTTACAGCTATAGCCTTTGCTTTATCTTCATTAATTTTATATCCAACAAAATCTGAAACTGTCTCAGAATATTCTGCAGCACTGAAATGTCCTTTTCTGGTTTTATCGGGTACAGAATTAATATCATCTGCAAATAAAGCCAACTTTTCATGATTACCATACCAATTATATCATTGACTTTCTGAATCCCTTATTTTCTTTTTCAGTGGTTCTAAACATAAAACAAATAATCTTGGAAGAAGAAACCCCTGCTTCATTCTTCTGTTCAGAAGCGACTTGTCTGAAAGGAACCCAACCACTTTAATTTTGCCCCAATCCCTTATATAACCTCCTAATGAACCTTATTATTGTATCAGGGAATGCACATGTTTCCATTGCCTTACCCATAAATCCCAGCTTACTATTTTGAATGCTTTCTCTGCATCAGGACCCACCAACAAGAGCAGTGTTTTCTTACACTCTGCTTCTCTCTGGATCATCATTGTTCTATTAATGTTATCAAATGTTTAAATCCCCTCCACAAAACCAAACAGATCCATATCTATGAATTTTATCAACACCTTCGCCACTCTTTTAGCTATTGCTGACATAAACACTTTATAATCATGGTTTAAAATTGAACTGGGTCTATATAAACCAGGGCTGAAGGGTCTTTACCTTCCTTAGGTATTACAACCACTACAGCTTTCTTCCAGGATGATGGTACTTCCCCTTCTTTTAAAATACTATTAAACAAAACCTTCCAATTCTTTATAACTTTCTTCCATCCTAGCTTCCAAACTTCCATAGGAATACCATCTGTTCCTGGAGACTTTCCTGCAGATCGATTATACGGCACCACTATGTTTCATATCCTCCTATCTTGGCTGTTAATCTACCTCTAACCTTGGCATATTTAAGTATTTTATTAATATTTCCATTTGTGTTCTTTCTTGATTTCTATATTCTTATAATTTTACAAATTTTCATAACATTTTTGAACTATCTCTAATATATTTGCAGTGTCTGGTTATTTTTCTTGTTATAGGCTCCTCAAGTTTGACAACAACCCTTTCTACATTTAACACATATAGCATAACTGATGCATTTGACTTGTCTGTCAGTTAAATTTCAGTAAATACAATGGTTGCTTAGAGAAAATGCAGTTAACATCAGAAATGTCCAAAGTAATCATGTAGCTACTGCGTAAATATGCGTAATACTCTAGCAGGTCTTACAGGCTACAAGTCTGATAAGAGTTCTTCACTTTGAGAGTTTGAGTCAGTATCAGAACTCTTTTGATGTTGTATAAAAAATGAATACCATGCCATATTAAGTGTAACCATAGGTTCATAGGTAGGTTCATAGGTAGGTACTAGGCTATTCGCCCTAGGGCCTATACAAGCCTAGCCAAAAAGGTACCCTGGCTTTCGCCACCCAAGTAAATTATTTTCCTGTGCCCCTGTCGAGCAGAGCCACAGAGGTGATCCCGGTGTGAATTACCTATTTCCTGTCCAATCATCAAGATTTTTCTTGAAGAGTGCTAATGAAGAGCTTTGTTTGATATAGATAGGTAGTTTGTTCCGTAGTATGAGCAGTCTCTGGGACAGGAATCTATCCCGCCAGCATGTTCTGTTTATTGTGGTGACAAGGTTTAGGTCCCTAGAGCATGTAGCTCGGAAGGATAGGCATGTTTTTAAGTGGAGCATGTCCAACAGCTTTGGGTTTGACATAGCTTTGTATGTTAGGCAGAGATTGCCTCTGATTAGGTGATATGCGATGAAGTAAAGCTAGAGTTTTTTGAGACGGTCTGCATAGGGCATCTGTTTGAGGCCAGTAATCCTCTTTGTGAGGTATTTCTGTGGCCTTTCCAGTTGTTGTAGATGTCTTGTGAGGTATATACCAAAAGGGACGTTGTACTCTATAATGGGTCTAATGAGTGACGAGTAGAGGGGAACAATGACCTCTTTTTTCCTGGATGAGAAACCTTTTGTGATGAGGTGTGCCATGTAGAATGATTTCCTGACTACTGTGATGATGTGATTATCAAAGGAGAGACTACTGTCCACCTGTGCCCCAAGTTCTCATATCACACTTTCGGTGTTAAGTAGACTACCACCTATGTGGTAGCGCATGGGTATAGAGTTTTTACCAAAGAGGATGACAGTATACTTTTTGGCATTGAGCTTGAGGCCATGGCTTTGACACCAGGCATCTATCTCAGTGAGTCCCTTTTGTAGGATGTCCACATTGTTAGGAGTTTCAATTATGGCTCCTAGTTTGCAGTCATCTGCGAACTTCATTAGCCAAAGACATTCTGTGTTAGACTGTACTTCAGAAAAGTAGATACCAAACAGAAGAGAACCCAGTGCTGAACCCTGTGGTACTCCACTTGTCACTGGTCTGAAATCGGATTTGGAGTCTGCTACTTTCACAGTGTGGGTTCTGTCAGTGAGCCAGTTGGCAACCCATCTTGTGACATAGGGATTTATACCTAGTTTAGTGAGTTTATCTATAATTCCAGAGTGGGGGATGGTGTCAAAAGCCTTGGTGAGATCTAAATAGGCTTTGTGAACCACCTTACCCTCATCTACGGCTTTGGTGAGTGCTTCGAAGAAGTCAATCAGGTTTAGGAGACATGATCTGCCTTTTACAACCCCGAACTGGGTGGGGTCCAGAGATTGGAGATTACCAATGTCTTTGTTTATAAATTCCATGATGATATGTTCCATGGCCTGGCAGAACAGGCTTGTTAGGCTAATGGGGTGGTAGTTACTGGGGTCTGTCGTGGCTCTCCCTTTGTGGAGTGGGATAACCATCGCTGTGCACCATTCAGTGGGCACAAAGCTTGAGGTGAGGCTATGACTGAACATGGTGCTTAGGTGGGGTGCCAGTTCATTCTGTAGTTCATATAGAACGTGGCCTGGGATGTTGTCAGGTTCCATGGATGCTGTGTTCTTGGCTTTGGAGAGTATGTTTTTTACCTGTGCAGCCGTGATTACAGGAACTTTGCATTCTTCCGGTATAGAGATGGGCCCTTTAGGGGGTGAGGGGGGGGTAAAGTTAGCACTGAACCTATCTGCCAGGATGTTGGCAATATCAGTTGGTTCTGTATATTTAGTGCCATTGTGCTGTAACTCAGAGAAGATCTGAGTGTTGCCATTGAGATTCTTAACATAGCTATAGAATGCTTTGTGGTTGTCTTTAGAATCAGTGGCGATTTTGGTCTCATAACTAGCTTTGTAGGATTTTATGAGGAATCTCAGCTTCTGGAGGATGACCAGGGAGTTCTTCCAGTCATGGGATTTTATAAAATGTACTATTTTATTTATTTTGAGCTAAAAATATACATGCCTTTCCATAAAACAGGTTTACCTTGACTCAGGTAATAGCATCATGGTGGGTTGTGCTTGTTATCAACAGTCCATTTACACTAGGAGTTAGACAAGACTCTGTCTTAAGTTCCCTCTCCTGTCTAATCAGGCTATTGGACCACTTTTCTGATATCTTACACCCAGTCTAGGCACTAATAATTATTAATCAGGCCACATACAATTCAGTTAATTTGAAGCACGTATAAAGTAATGTCTCAGGAATTTAGGGCAGCACTACTACTGATGGATAAATATCCATTCACATGAGATACGGAATCAGTACTACAGTTATATAATCCTTGCATGAGACCTAACAAGAAAGAATAGTGGTCAACTATAAGATAGCGGGCAGAATGTGCAACTTCTCAAACACTGCATCTCTCTGCAGTGGAATTTTTTTACTAAGCAGCCCATAGTCTACATAGATCATTGTGAATTACTGCAGATGAAGGCCACCGTGCACTTACTAGGTCTCAGTTATAGGCAAATAAATACTGCTACATATGCAACTCCGTATTTTATTATAAAGTGAGACCATAATGGCATTCATAAGCCATGATATTGATGTAAAGTTTAAATGTCATTCAGAACAACCAGATTTATTGTAATATGAGACCACTTTGGTGTTATTAAGACACATTAACTGTTGAAAATGTGAATTACTTCATACACATTTGGAAAATTGTCACCTTGCTTATATGATTTTTTATGCATCTGCAGCCTTCTGCTAGAAGAAGCACTCACAAAAATGAAGGATTCTCTGTTATGTGTTGATAAAGTCCAACGTGATGTTATGTGTGTTTTCTACTTCGGTTCATTTTTTAATCCTGGAGTCAGATGACATGCCACACACATTTCTGTGACACGTATGGATCCTTAAGCTGACTTTGCTGTCTGCCTTCCCACTAGGTGGCTGCATACTGCAGTAACACGTGTCATTTATTTGCTACACTTGTAATAGTAAACATGCATGTTCCTAGCCCCATCAGTCTTATACCTCTTCATTTCAATTTCTACTGGGTCAGTGGCTTACTTATTTCTGAGACCATAACACTTACTTGCTGTATTTTCCTGCACAGTAATGGCACATATTCTCTCCTTAACATTACTATTCTGTCATCTACTATTTCTTGATTACTTCATTAATAATTAATACTACTTCCTAAGTTACTTTTCACTTCACATCCTTATCATCCCACTAGCACACTGCTGTCTTTATAGCGCATCCGTTATAGGGCAACTAAATTGCAGCCGACACTAATATGATGCCCACTGAAGGACAGCACGACACTTAGGTCTATGTTCAGTCATTAGATGAGAATGCTATTGAACCTCTGTTCATAGAACTTAAAACATCGAATGTTCACTTCAACTAACGTTCAGTTATCTAATGTTTTACCCAGGGAAAGAGATAGTGGATCAGCATGCATATCAAAACACACAGTCTATCAAACCCACCCAGATGGGCCCCCCCCCCCCCATTTATATATACCAACTCTGAGATCACACTGCAGTGGAGAAAAGGGAAAATTTCCTAATGCTGGCCAGCCAACTCCATTCTGTGGGTAAAATATTAGATGACTGAACGTTCGCTGAAGTGAATGTTTGATGTTTTAAGTTTAATGAACAGAGGTTAGATGGATTTCTCATTCGATGATTGAACATAGACCTGATACTAATATGATTCCCAGTTCTAAACTTTCACCTGTTTTGCACTTTCTCTTTTACTTAACCAGTCTGCATCTTCCTTCTAAAAACCTAACAAATTCTTTCTAAAAAATTCATGAATACCTGTCTCTAACCTTCTTCTTCTTACTGTTATTTCATATTATATTTCTTACTTCTCCCAGGTCCTCACTGTGTTCTTTTCTTCTCCATACAACTTGTTATTTAATACCAATTTCATCACCTGATATATTTCGATGTATGACGCTTTTGGTTAGTATCTCAGTTTGGTGGCTTCTTCTTGGACTTCATACTTCATGTATGAGGACTGGTTGGAGCATGGCCAGAAACACTAGATAACAAATATAACACCTCCAGAGTTAATAGGAGTCAATCTGTCTGTAGATCTATTATGTACTGCGCTCCATGAATATGGGCTGTTGGCTAGACTTCTCATTGTCTGCAGACTGATTAATTAATAACTTACCTATGAACCTATAAACCTAAGTTAATATTGCTGATCACATTTATAATCTATTCTGATAGCTACTGCTACACATTACTACTTAGTTCCACCTTCTTTTCTGGTCTGTAAATTTAAACAAGTCTTCCATTGCTATGTCTGTAAGTTAATCAAATCTTGTGTAATATTTGCACTGATGATTGCGATCACACAGACTTTTTATCTTACTTTTTTACCTGCAATATAAAATGTGTAATGTGATCTTGCACCTATATTTGCATTTATTTGAAGTTGTATATTACGTCTTTTTGCCCGCTTGTTAACTGTGCCCTGCTATCAGCCATTTCTGCCATGCTTGAAATTACAGATTAGAAAAAAAAACAGTAAATGAATAAATGTTCTTTAATTAAAGTGCAGCTTAATTCCATTCTACTGTTACTCTGCCTCAGCTGATTCCACAGCTGCATTGTACCATAGTGTTGTAGGTCATGTATGTTGTCAGACTGGAGATAAAACATGCAACACATTCATAGGCCTTCTGCTCCCACTGTGCACCAGATGCAGACTGTGGCACATCCTGACTTTTGGACTGACAGCTGCCCAATCTATATACAGAGGTGTCTGTCAATTTGTGATCAAGGGGCTGAATGTGAAAAATATGTCATCATGCCCCCATACCACCTTAGGGGTGGGAGGTTGACATAATGGTTAATAAATTTATGTATTTTACATTTGTTAACTGGGTTAGTCTGGCTGAGCTTTTGGCTCATTTTCAGCAGAGACCCGGTGAGAAAAACTCCTCAAGACTAGAAAACAATTTATTAAATTTTAGTAACATAGTAGTAACAATCAGCTATAGGATCTTACAAGCAGAGACCTGGAGAGAAAAAAAGCTCCTCAGGCAATTCAGTTATATAGAGTATTAACATCTGGCAGAGAAGTATGTGAGTTGTTACAAACAAGGTTTTAAACAATTAGCAGAAGAAAATGTGACTCGTTACAATATTATTTAAGCTGCTTAGAGCAAAATGAGTTAATAGTTAGGCAGATGCTTATTTAAAGTGGGTAGGATCTAGTTGTATAGGAGTTTGGAAACAAGAAAGGAAAGTAAGAATGGCTAGTAGGAGATGTAGGGGAGGTAGAGTATAGGAGACAGACTAGACAGGTAGGTTGTTTTGAGACTGTAAGAATTAAGAGTGGTTGGAGACAGAGGAAGGGAAGAGGTAGAAGAGGCAGGGGAATAGTGTCAGAGATACAGTAAGAGTGAGCTGGTGAAATAGGTGAAAGGATGATGGTTTTAGGGTGGTTGGCTACAGTGGCAAGACCACTTTGTTTTTAGGTATTTCCTTGTGGCTAATTTGAAACTTTTGCTATGCTAGGTAAGGTATTTATGGTTTAAGGTATTTACCTTACAGACAAAAGGTGCAGGGTTTGATTCTCACATGGGGTAATTGGCTAGGTTTATAATGGCCCACAAGGACAGTTCACCTAGTACTAATCTATGAACCTATGACCCTATGAACTGATGCATGCTAATCAGACCCCCCCACACCTCTAATCCTAACCCTAAACTTTACATTAGGAAAAGCAATTTCCAGAACACTACCACTACACAAGAAATTCATACACACATCCTGGGCATCAGCACATACAGGCACACATAAAACCCTAAATATGTACCCTTTCTTATCCCTTACTCTAACCCTATCCCAGATACACACATACACACACACACACACACACACACACACACACACACACACACACACACACACACATACACACACACACACACACACACTCCCTCCAGTAATGCTGAAAATTTCGATATATCCAAATGTTTTGGCATTACAGTCTCAAACCCACACCTCCCTCACCCAAACACATTCAGTCAGCATATATGATATAGCCACCATTCTTCAAAAAATGTGTTCATCTATGTTGTCAAACACTAAACTCACACAATGAAGTGGGTGTTGAATCACTTGAAGGTAACTTATATATATATATATATATATATATATATATATTAATATAGGTTCATAGGTAAGTACTAGGCTATCTGCCCAAGGGCATTTATAAGCCAGAATGTGTTGGCTTTTGCCACCCCCTTAGATTAGTTCCCTGTGCCTCTGTCCAGCAGAGCCATTAGTTCCCTGCGCCACTGTCCAGCAGAGCCACTGCAGTGATCCCCGTGGTAGATTTTCTGTTTCCCATCCACCCATCAAGGTTTCTCTTGAAGAGTGTTAGTGAGGGGCTCTGCCTGATGTATATTGGAATCCTGTTCCAAAGCATGGGGAGTCTCAGGGACAGGAATCTATCCCACCAGCATGTCCTATTTATCATTGTGGTGAGGTTTATATCTCTAGAGCTTGTGGCTCTCCGGGATTTGTTTTTTTTTTAGATGGAGCATGTCCATCAATTCTGGGTTGGACATGGCCTTGTATGTCAGGTAGAGATCACCTTGAGTAAGCGGTATGCAACTGAGTACAGCTGGAGTTTCTTGAGTCGGGCTGCATAGGGCATCTGTTTGAGGCTAGTAATCTTCTTGGTGAGGTACTTTTGTGGTCTTTCCAGCTGTTGCAGGTGTCTTGTAAGGTACATCCCAAATGGGGCGTTGTATTCTATGATAGGTCTAATGAGTGATGAGTAGAGAGGCACAATAATCTCTTTTGTTCTAGATGTGAACCCTTTTGTGATTAGGTGGGCCACATAGAAGGATTTTCTAACCACCTTGGCAATATGATTATCAAAGGAGAGATTACTATCGACTTGGGTCCCCAAATCTCTTTTTACATTTTCTGTATTTACAGCACTACCACCTATGTGGTAGTTCGCGGGTACTTTGTTTTTTCCAAAGGGGATGATCATGCACTTTTTGGCATTTAGCTTGAGGCCATGAATTTGACACCAGGTATCCGTCACAGTGATACTCATCTGGAGGGTGTCTGTATCAGCCGGAGAATCAATTATGGCCCCTAGTTTGCAGTCATCTACGAACTTGGTCAGCCATAGTCCTCCTATGCTTGCCTGTACCTCTGAGAAGTATATAACGAACAGGAGGGGTCCTAGGACTGAGCCCTGGGGGATGCCACTTGTAACCGGTTTAGAGTCGGACATAGAGCCTGCAACTCACACGATGTGGGTTCTATCCATTTGCCAGTTGGCAACCCATCTCATGATGTAGGGGTTTATGTTCAAGCTGGTGAGCTTGTCTATAATACTAGAATGGGGAATGGTGTTGAAAGCCTTTGCGAGGTCTAGGTAGGCTGTGTGGACCTCCTTTCCCTCGTCTAATGCCTTGGTAACTGTCTCAAAGAAGTCCACCAGGTTTAGGAGGCATGATCTGCCCTTAACAAAGCCAAACTGGGTAGGGTCCAAGGTTTGGAGATTCAAAATGTATCTGTTAATGAGTTCCATGATGATGCATTCCATAGCCTTGCAGACCAGGCTAGTCAGGCTTATAGGGTGATAGTTCCCAGGGTCCGTTATGGCTCCACCTTTGTGGAGCGGGATAACTGTTGCTGTGCACCACTTTAGAGAGGCTGAGTTTGAACAGTGTGTTTAGGTGAGGGGTTAGTTCATTTTGGGGGTCTTGTAAGACGCAGCCTGGAACACCGTCCGGTCCCATTGAAGCTGTGTTTTTGGCTTTGGATAGGGCAGTTTTAACTTGTGTGTCAGTGACTGACGGGGCCCTGCATTCTTCTGGTATGGTTATGGGACCTTTAGGGGGTGAGAGAGGGGTGAAGTTTGCACTAAACCTGTCTGCCAGAATGTTGGCAATATCTGTTGGTTCATTGTATTTTGTGCCATTCTGCACTAACTCAGAGCAGATCTGAGAGTTTCCACTTAGGTTCTTGACATAGCTAAATAATGCTTTGTGGTTATCTTTGGAGTCATTGGCAATTTAGCTTTCAAAACTAGCCTTGGATGATTTAATGAGGGATTGTAGTTTCTTGCTGATACTGATCAGGGATGTCTTTCCTTCTTGGGATTTTACTCTTTTCTGTACTAGTTTCCTCCTTCTGTTGTATAGCTTGTTTATGGCAGGGGTCCATCAGACTGGTTTCCTTTTCTTGGAGGAGTAAGTCTTGGTTTTACTTGGGATAGCATGATCCATGCATTCCTGCAGATGCTCATAGAATGCTCTTGTAAAGGTTCAGCAGCTTGGACAGCATTGTCCTTTAGCATGGGGGCTGTGAACCTTTCCACCTTGGTCTTAAGTAATGTGAAGTTTGCTTTTGAAATGTTTTTCATGGTGGTTTCTTTGATTGGGGGGGGGGCGGAATGTGGATATCCAGAGTGATTAGTCTGTGGTCTGATCTAACCAGTGAGGGGTTGACCTCTGGTGTGGAACACTGGTCGCCCATGTTAATGATGACCAGGTCCAACATGTTGTTCCCTCTGGTGAGGGTGTTGACCAGTTGATCCAGGGCGTTCGAGTTTATAAATTCTAGGAAGCGTTGGGCAAGGGAGTTAGTACTTGAGTAGTTCTCCCAGTTTATGTTTGGATAATTGAAATCACCCAGTATTAGGGTGTTTGGTAGGACCTTCATATTTCCCAGTTTCTCCAGAAATGTGGAATGGGGGTCCTCGGCCATGGTGGGTGATCTGTAGCAAGCTACAATTTGGATTGCGGTTTTGCCCGTTGTTAGTTACATGGATGATCTCTGATGCATTCTGCTGCGCCACTAACCTGGAGGTGTGGGTATCCTTGATGAATATGGATACACCCCTGCCTTTTGTGTTTCGGTCCTGGTTTTGTGGCCGAAAGGTATGGTATGAGTTATAGTCTAGCAGTGCCGGGGTGCTCTCAGGAGCCTTAAACCAGGTTTCTGTTACTGCACAGATGTTGATGTTCTCCATACTGACGAGTGCCTCGAGTGCGTGCATTTTGAGATTTAGACTTCTGGTGTTGAGTAGCATTACCCCCAGTTTTTGGTTACTTGTGCTATTTATGGTGGTGGGTTTGTCTTTTGAGCCTTGCCTAAAAAAGGCACTATGGGCACGGCAAGAGCCTTGGCCAGTATTTGAAAGCCTAAGTGTGACAGGTGCAAGCCATGTCTTGCGAAGCAACGTGGCTTTTTGAGCATGCCATTCCAAGCAGACAGATACTGGATCCCCTTTGAATGACACCAGAAACTTAGCCAATTGTTGAAATTGATAATTTTTTTCTTTATACTGTGACATCATTCTTGGTGAGGGCAGGATGCTCTCAGGGTCAGGGTCATACCAGCCTGGGCTACATGATCAGAGAGCTCTTCCATGTTTCTTTTCATGTAGTCCAGGGAGGTACGTCTCAGGTCATTCACACTAACATGGACAATGACAGAGTCGTATTTGAACTTGTTCTGGAGTGACCTGAGTGCTTGTGTTATGTGGCGGATCCTGGCACCCGACAGGCAGCTAACTGTAGCCTTCTCCTTGTCCAGCCTAGTTAGTGGGACATCAGTGTGCCTGACTATAGAGTCGCCTATTACTAGTGTGTTGGGTATGTTATTTTGCATTAAGGGCTGTGATTGTGTGGCACACTGGTTATGTGAAGTATGTGTTTCATGGTTGGTGATGGGATGTGAAAGTTGCTTGGATGTCTGCTTTGGAGGTGTCTGTTGCTTTTGCAGATTTTTATTTAGAGCCTCCGAGTATGTTTTCATGTATTCATGTGTGTTATATGCCGGTGTTGGTTTATTAGGTCTATGTGAGACTGGTGGTGTGTTGCAAGGATTACCCTTCTCCTCTTGACTGTCAGTTCCAGTCTTGGGTTGAGAGAGCTTTGCCTCCAGTTTGGCTATATAATTGTATCTCTCACATATATTAGTGTTTGGTGGTAGGAGGAGAGGGTTGTCTGTGTACATGAGGCAGTTGTAACATTGCCTCAAAATGCCCAGATTCACCAGTTGGACTGGAGAGTACATCAGAAACTGCCCTTTGGACATGCCTGAATAGGTAGAGTAAGCTGTTTTTCTGATTGGCTGGTGGGGACAAATAGCGAGCATTGTCCTTCTGGACAGTATAGGGGGGTCTAGTGCTAGGATTAATTAGTGCTTGCTATGAGTTTTAAGCAAGTGCTTGACTGTGAAATGAATGGTTTGAGTGCTAAAGTTGTGGGTTTGTCTAGTTCCAAGGGAAAAAATTGAAGAGTAGACTTTGTGGAGCCGAGAATAGTTTAACTCTAGCTAAATGGCGCTGCCCAGTGCACAAAACCACACAAATGGGGTTTTTATAGCAGGGAAGTGAAAGAGATAGAAATTAGCCCAAAATGGCCGATAAACTACAAACTTCTGGGATGAAACCACTCCTCCAGGGACAGATAGGCTATATATATATATATATATATATATATGTAGATGTTGATAGATATATATGGGCTGCTGTTGATCCACTGAGAGCAGTTTCAGTGAAAGTAAAATGGGTGAGGAACGTTTGGTGAAAGTACTTTCAGTGTTAATGCAGTTTTATTTTCCACTGCTGTGTGACACTAGAGTTGGTATAGGCACACGATCTTCTTTAATGAAACCTGTATGTGTATTTTGCAGTAAGCTTCTGTAATCTGTATGACACATATTGATGATAAGTAAATTGTCCACACAGAACGAGGTGGTTTAGGATTACCAGATATGAAGGGGAAACTTTAGATAGTACAGTTACGATTCTTAATTCTTAGCTGTGTATTCTACTTATTAAATGCTGCATTTCTTCTCATCCATATTGCTTGTCTCATGTGCTTCAGTCTGCTTTGCTATACTGTATTTGTTGTTTTAGTTTACCCTGCTCTCTTTCAGGTTTTTGCTTTGTGCTAGCCAACCTATTGTGTCCCGCATTTGTCCTCTTGTGCACCCTTAAATCTTGACTGTGCCCCCCGATGCTGTTATATACTATCCTGTTATATATTATCCTGTTATATACTATCCTGTTATGTACTATCCTGTTATATATTATCCTGTTATATACTACCCCATTATCTACTGTCTCATTATATACTATTCTGTTATATATTATCCCGTTATATACTATCCCGTTATATACTATCCTGTTATATACTATCCTGTTATATATTATCCTATTATATACTATCCCGTTATATACTATCCTGTTATATACTATCCTGTTATATATTATCCTGTTATATACTATCCCGTTATATACTATCCAGTTATATATTATCCTGTTTTATACTATCTCATTATATACTATCCTGTTATATATTATCCTGTTATATACTAACCTGTTATATACTATCCCGTTATATATTATCCCATTATATACTATCCCGTTATATATTATCCTGTTATGGGTACATTTCAATCGACCGACAAGTCAGAAGACCGACATTCACTCCACCGACACATGAAAACATCGACAGCGCAAACACGGACATTTCACAGGTAAGACTTTTAAATTCGCTAATCAAGCCTACCATGGTTTAGGAAGTGTGGCAGTGTTATGCATGTGTGGTAGGCTTGATTAGCGAATTTAAAAGTCTTACCTGTGAAATGTCCGTGTTTGCGCTGTCAATGTTTTCATGTGTTGGTGGAGTGAATGTCGGTCTTCCGACTTGTTGGTCGATTGAAATGTACCCCCTACTATCCTGTTATATATTATCCTTTTATATACTACCCCATTATATACTATCCCATTATATACTATTCTGTTATATATTATCCCGTTATATACTATCCCGTGATATACTATCCTGTTATAATCTGTCCTGTTATATATTATCCCGTTATATACTATCCCGTAATATACTATCCTGTTATAATCTGTCCTGTTATATATTATCCTGTTATATACTATCCCGTGATATACTATCCTGTTATAATCTGTCCTGTTATATATTATCCCGTTATATACTATCCCGTGATATACTATCCCATTATATACTGTCCTGTTATATATTATCCCGTTATATACTATCCCGTGATATACTATCCTGTTATAATCTGTCCTGTTATATATTATCCCGTTATATACTATCCTGCGATATACTATCCTGTTATAATCTGTCCTGTTATATATTATCCCGTTATATACTATCCCGTGATATACTATCCTGTTATAATCTGTCCTGTTATATATTATCCTGTTATATACTATCCCGTGATATACTATCCCATTATATACTGTCCTGTTATATACTATCCTGTTATATACTATCCCGTTATATACTATCCCGTTATATACTATCCTGTTATATACTATCCCGTTATATACTATCCCGTTATATACTATCCTGGTATATACTATCCTGTTATATACTGTCCTGTTATATATTATCCCGTTATATACTATCCCATTATATACTATCCTGTTATATACTATCCCGTTATATACTATCCTGTTATATACTGTCCTGTTGCCTTTACTGTCTTACTCATTACTTTCTGTTACAGTGCTGATGACATTCATTTTCAAGCTCTTGTAAACTTTCTTTAGATAACTTTTTTTCTGCTTCTCTCCATCAGTGAACTATGTTTTTTCCACTGCTGATATCAGCTTTACTGCGCTGAGACTTGTTCTTCCCTACTACTTCAGTTTTAATTTCTTGTAGCTTGAACATTGATATTAATCCCAGTTGTACAAGACCTTGGATTAAACAGTGCAGTTTATTGTTATCTTGACTGAAAACACTTTTGTACACACATTCATTTTTACTAAAATAGTCTGAGTTAACCCAAATACTAGCATATTCGGCGTTAGCAGTGCAAACAGGGAAATGGTGATGGAATCATTAATATCACGCTAACCTAAAAATAACCTGAATTGTGAAAAAAGTGAAATGATCAGTTTTAAGAACAAGTAAGTGATATGTGCACCTGCGTTTTGCAGATGTGCATGTGAGCAATGGGCATTTGATTTAACTAACTGAACATGTTGATTACTTTTTGGAGCTCAGATTAGGACTGTTAATAAAAAGTGTACATAACCCATATATCCCGAGGACATATGAATCTGATACCTGTTCAGCTGGTTGAGTCTTGCTTTAATTAGTGCAGTGTTTCTACATACACGTTATGAAATGAATCATGACAACTACAAAGTCTATTACTTCTCAGATGTCACTTTAAATCTAGATATTATTTTTATTCACAGCTGTATTTAGTCCAGATAGTTCCATAGGTAATACAGTAGCATTTCACAGTAAATGTTATTGGTCTGCACTCTAAGCTCAGGTTTCATAACTTATAATGCATGTATCAGTTTCAAAAAACACAAAGCAAGCAACATGGAAGTGAATCCATTTTCATTAGAAAGTAGTTTGGGCAAACTGGAACAATACACAATCTCCTTCTGAAATGTGTACTCAAATAGCCTAATATCCCAACTCCAACAGAAAAATGCATGAGAGCCTACATTACCATGTAGTACTGAGGTAAGCATATTACCTCATTACCATGTAGTACTGAGGTAAGCATATTACCTCATTACCATGTAGTACTGAGGTAAGCATATTACCTCATTACCATGTAGTACTGAGGTAAGCATATTACCTCATTACCATGTAGTACTGAGGTAAGCATATTACCTCATTACCATGTAGTACTGAGGTAAGCATATTACCTCATTACCATGTAGTACTGAGGTAAGCATATTACCTCATTACCATGTAGTACTGAGGTAAGCATATTACCTCATTACCATGTAGTACTGAGGTAAGCATATTACTGAATAAAAGACACAGGTAGTATATGTAACTTGGCCCATGAATGGCAAGCCTGAATATGAAAGAATTTACTAGTAGCTGCATGATATGTGTCAGAGACAGGAATGAACAAATGCATGCATACATGTGCTCACGCGCGTGAGGAAAATATATTTCATTTACGCTGGTTCTAATAAAAGGAAAACAGTTAACAAAACTAATAACTCCAACACAAAACAGCAAGACAAGTATGCAGTAAAAATTACCAAAACCAAAAGAAAAAAATGCCCAAAAGAAACCGAACTTAGTTATATTAAAGAAGAGTTCCATCTCTTTGGGGTGCTTTTTTTATTAACAAAATTGTTGAGATTCAGCCATTAAGTACAATTACATCAAGCTTATTATGCATACAGAATATTGCTTTCTTCTCCTGATTAATCAGTTGTCTGAGTCATCTACATACACTCCTTGCCACCTCTGCAAGTGCTGTCTCTTTTTCACAGACTTACTTTTCTCATGTTTTTATTTCAAAATGCTACACAAACAATATATATTCACTTAAAATATCAGAGGCAATTGATATCACATTACCAAGCTATGAAGGTGGAAGAGGCTTTAAGTTTCCTAAATGCTTCAAAAGCTTTCATTTAGACAGCTCAGACAGAAACCTAGCTCAGGCTGCTGTACAATGCACTAGTGCTACTTCAGCCTAACTGCAGCAGAACATAAATGCCACAAGTGCAGTGTTCTGTGAAATCTGGTAGCTAGCACAGGCAATACAAGCTATGAACTAGTAACAAGCTGTTTCCTATAGTCCACAGCTGATTCTTTCAGCCTTTTCTTGCTACTGTGTGTCTCTCATTATGTCACTTAACCAGGCAATATCGTAGGGCAAATAGGAAACAGACATTGGGAAATCAGGTGTACAAGGCTGAGCATATTTGCCCTTAAGCCTGGGTAGTATTTTGAGAGGCAAAATATAAAATAGATCTCATTTCAAGTTAGGAGTGTCATTGGTACAACAGGTAGCCTACTTGCTTTTTGTGCAGAAGGCTGTGAGTTTAATTCCCACACTAGGTAGATGGATTGCCGACACTACAATCCAGCATAAGGGGGTGCTGCATTCCCAAGTGGGTTGCCCTTCTGATGAGATGTTAAACAAAGGTCTTATATGCTTCAGTTGGTGATAGCTCAGGTAAATGTAAAGAGTCCCACAGCATCTATCAAAAAACTAGGGGAAGTTCTGCAATGCCTTGGCCAAATTTCCATTACTAGTATCAATACCACCTTGCCCCCACCCCGGAAAAGAGGCTAATAGCCTAGATGGATTAACCTACTCAGCAAAGGATAAACAACTCTTATTGTGAACTAGTCTTAGACAAACCACTCAAAAGCTATAGTAATTATATTTATTTACAATTTTCAGGATTAAACCTTAATGCAAAAATTAACCTTTGTTCTGTGTGATATAAATTTAAATGTAAAAAAAAGAATATATATATATATATATATATATATATATATATATATATATATATATATATATATATATATACATATATATATCAACTACAAACAGCATCTCTTAGAATAGCTCCTTATCCATTTGCACTGATGGCTACCTCTGTGGTCCTTTAAATACAAACAGATCACCAGTGGCCCCAAAAAGCACAGGTTAGCCTAGCTTAAGCTTTGCTAATCTATTTTATCTGAATTTATCTTAAACTGCCTGCCCAACTACCTTCCCCATTTTGCCTTCATCACATCATTCCATCAATGAAATGTTACATTTGCAATCATTGGTTACCTTCTCATTCAATAAAAATCGGTAATAACTGAGCGAAAGCGCTTGGTTTTATTTTTGTACAATAAAGTCTGGATTGTTATACAAACATTTACTGGTTATTTCGGGTCCTGTCGCTGCTGGGCAAGTTCTTTTTCTTGGTTTATTCTCCATTGGTTTTTGTACCTTCTCATTCAATGTAAACATCAGCTATGATGTTATCTGTGACCCGACACTTCCACAGATTCCTGTAAACCTGAAATAAAACTACCATTTCCAGTTTTATGGAAACAAACTCCTTTAAAGTAACACAAAAAGGAATATTGGGAATTTAAAGATAGAAAATTCAGTTGTGAATTATTGTTGCATATTAAGGAATAATTTATGAATGGAATAAATTCAAAGTCTTGACCTGCATTTGGTACCTCAGATCAGACAAAAATGCAATGATCAGTGCAAAATATAATGTGATGAGCAAACAGCTGGATTTTCTGCTTACTTACAATAAGCATGTTTAGAAAGTGTTGGGTGACTTTGCAATCACTTGAAGCATTGGATAGACTTCTGAAAGAACAACTGAAATTACTGTATAAGAATTCTTTACATTTGAAAGTTATGTTATACTAGGAGGTACAATGTTACATTGTATTTTATTGTATTTATTTATTTTCATTTGTTAAAAAGTTGGAATGCTGGTTCAAGGACCCTTTTCAGCAACAACCTGGGCCAAAAGGCAAGACTGTATACAACAAATACAAGTAAACATGTCTTTACACTGTCCATCTAAGCACAAGATGAATTTGCAAGATAATAGTGTTTCTCAGTTCCATTCTCTCAAAAACATTGTACAAACTTGTAGAACATGGTATGCAAATTTAACATATACCATTTTTAATAAGTTAAGTAAATAGCTTTTCCACCAAAATAAATACCTTGGGGTCAGGTGATTAATATGATGTGTGTGGTAATAACCCTGTGCTTAAAAATACATTTACATAACCATAGGAAGGACATTAGGCCATGTTTGAATTGCTCATTATTTTTGTTTATTTCTGACTGATTATTTGTTTTTTCATCCTCTCACTAAGAAAAGATACTTTCTGAAACTTTCTATTACATGTAATACTGGTGAAACTGTTTATTTAATCTGCTGCTACAAAATTTGTGGTATTTTATGTAGCAAAATACAAAAGAAGTTAAAATAGCATATAAGAAAATAGTATTCAGGAATAAAGAAATAGAGAGTAGGCATTAATGTTTTATATAAACATATTGCAGCAACAGGTTTAAATCATGAATTAAAGTTCTATGTATTGAATAGTACTATGGTTAATAAGGGTGGTGGTGATTGTCACCTGTAGTAAGAAAAGATAATATTACTGACTTTGTATTTTCAGGATAGATCAGGCCCTAGGCTTAAATTGTACCTATAACCTTAAGCCTGTATTTAAAAGGAGATCTTCCTGTGGTTATGTACAGGTATGACTTGTTATGTGCAGGGTGATCACCACACGCATCAAATTAATAGGGTTCTGTCTATTAACCAAACTATGAAGCTGATTTGTTTTTTATCACATGAAAGAATGCTCTTCTTAGAAATGTCATGTGGTTTTATACTTCAGAAAGCACATCTCTGTGAAAAGTAGTAAGTTATAATCATGTTAAATAAATATAATTTTATTCCTTGTTTCCTGAGTCAGTCCTCTTTTTTTGACAGGCTTCGTTGTATTTGTATTGTGTGAATGAGTAAACCTTTTTACAAGCTAATGCCTGGAAGGACTGAAGGTCGAAATCATAGGTGCAGACTTCACTGAGAGCGTTAAGTTGCAATGTAAGAATTTTAACATAGCTTCACAGGTCCATAAATTCTTACTAAGAAGACTAGAGTAGCTCAGACATATCACCCAGTATTGGTAGGAGACTAGCAATGTCCCCTATTAAGTAAAGTTTCTCCAAATATCCTCAATGAAAATTCATGATCACCCATCCCTCAACTTACTCTTAGCCAACATGATTTGCCAGAGTTTACCTAGTTCACTAGGTTAGCTGTCTATCGCACCAAACAGATTCACCCTCCTAACCAAATAGTCTGTTTGATCTCAATAAGTTCATTTGCCCCTCAATGGTTGTTTTGCAGTTAGTACTCTTTTATTACAGCCATGCCATGCAAAGGCTACTTCCAAGCTGTGATATTTACAATCAAGCTGCAGGGTGCCCGCTAGATATTACTCATATACTGCTTAATTCCTCGTATTGTTGTTGCCAGTGATGTGTAAAACATGTAGATGAATTGGATTGTTAACACTAATGCTGCCATGTTGGTTGTTGTTGTCAGTGATGTGTAAAACATGTAGATGACTTGGATTGTTAACGCTAATGCTGCCATGTTGGGGTAACTCATACAACTTACTCTTGCTGTTATATATAAAAGCCAGCTTTCTGCAGCTACCAGCTTATAATCCAGAATGGTGATATTATTTGGGTGAGCCTATAACTACTTAGCAGCTTGACCAATATTTATGTCAAAACTCAATACTTTCTAAACAGAAGCACTGTTGCCACAAGCATGCCTTGCTGGTCTGCATATGACCTGATAGATTGGCCAGTGCTACTCCCCAATAGTAACCTGTCTCACTCTCTTCCAGCCCCCCATCTCAAGTTGCACCTCCATATTACTACTCTAATACCACAATGAAAAGTACCATCTATTTCTTCACTTCCTGTTGTCTGAGGGCCACCTTTTTTTATTTTATTTATTTTATTTTATTTTATTTATATTTATTGACTGGGAGTGTCCGACTGGACAAAGGTCCATTTTCAGCGGAGGCCCGGGGAGAAAAGCTCCACAGTTAAAATAAACAGACAATAGTTACATTGGATTGCATAGCGATTAACAATTTACATAGCAATTACTTACAACATATTTACAGATGAAGAACATAGTACATCAGTAGACAACTAGAATCTTTATCTGTGAAGTACATAACAGACATTAACAAATGTTACAAGAAGAAGTTCCTGCTGTATAATAAGTACTAGGCTTATGAGCATCTCAGCTTGCTATAATCAAGGTAGTTATTGGAGTGGAAAGAAAGGTAGTGGTTGGATGGGGTGGGTGGTATTAGAGTGGGAGTTGCAAGGGCATAGCCAGCATGTTTTAGGTGCACGTTTAGTAAAGTTTTGAAGTGGGTGCATGATGGTACGGAGGTAATTGTGGGTGGGAGGGAGTTCCATAATTTGGCTATGGTGCAAGAGAATAGTGCTTCACCAGCAGAGTTATTGGCTTTAGTGATCTGCATGTGATTTTTGAGTCTAGTGGCTTTTGCATATAGTATTAATTTACCCTATGCTGGAGTGTAGATTTGTTCACCATAGTGGAATATAGAAACCTTTTCCTGCCTGCGTGAAACATATGGCATCAACCCCTTGAATCAGCTATCTCATCTCTTTCGTACAAACAATTTCAGTGACCCAAAAGGTTAATAACAATAATACTTACCATTACAAATGAATTCAAATTTGTTTCATGTGCAATAATGGTTCACATTTTCTATATTCCATTATGGTGAACAAATCTACACTCCAGCATAGGGTAAATTAATACTATATGCAAAAGCCACCAGACCAGTACTCACGTCCACAGCAACCCCCCACCTAGCAGTAACCATGTTAGTTTTGCTTGCTGGTGACCAACAACTTAACCCAAGCCCATCAATATGCACATTTGTAGCATCAACAATAAGTGGAAGCAACTTGAAAAATGGTTTCATTCTTACAATCCATGTTTGCAAGTAACTGTAGACTCTCAGCTGAAAGAGAGCTCTTGGATACCCTGTTTTATTACAAATAAGTACTCTATATTTCATTACAATAGACCTGGCCCAAGGAGTGGGGTGATCGTCCTAGTCAAAAATGATAGTCCTCTAAACACTACCCTCATTGACAAAAAAAACCCCTCAAAAATTGATTCTGACCCTAACTGGACCTCCAATCAACTAACCATATCTAAATCTAACAGGATATTTATTGCCACAATATGGATTCCTCCACTGTTCTCCATTTCTGTACTAAAAACCACACCAGACATCATAATCTACCAGACCAGACACAACAAACAAATTATAATGGGAGACAGAAACCTGAACTCATCACACTTGGTGTAAGAAGAAATATGACACAAACAATTAAGTCCATACCAAGTGACATGTCCCCTCTAATAAACATGTTCTCCTGGACATTCTAATATCCCAGAAAGATGCTATTCAGTGCAAGTACTCTCTAATTCCATCAGTAGTCACAGTTCAATGTTACTGACTGGAGACTCAAAACACCTAAAAGTCCACACAGATATATCTCAAGAACAATTCTGGAAAGTTCAGAAGAGACCCTAGAAGAACTCCACCTTACAGACTGGACTGCCCCACCTGTCAATGTAGAGTTCTTGCTCTCTTCCTTAAGATCCTACTTCATTTTCAAAACAGACTATAGTTATTACCCTTAAAAACTAAAACAATTACATCTTAGACAGCTGGAAAGAGTGGGAAAATGATCCTAACAATACTGACAAGCACAACCCCTAGAATAGCCTTGGGGTAAAACAGATTAAGCAATGATAATGTAAACCCCGTTTACTGTAGAAATGTGTAAACCATATCGTTAGGTCAACCTAAGCAATTCTAGAACAATATAAAGTCCCTTGCAAATAATAAAATATTCAACACTAATGAATGTAAGACATCCTTTTACTGACATTATAGAAAATTGTATCAAACAACACAAATAGTCCACCATAACCTAATCACAAGGCATACAGGGGCACCTTGTTTCCCTCTACAATTCAAATGTTATGTATTTTTCTAAAATATCCTTATTTTTACTACAAATCAGTAACCAAAAAACAACAACATTTTTGACAATCATAAGGTGAATTTCCATATAATACATCCCCTCCTTAAAATGGGCAGATAATACTAGCAGTCCCTCTTACCCATGTTTTCAACTTATTGCTCACACACACACACACACACACACACACACACACACACACACACACACACACACACACACACAGACATACACATACACACACACACACACACACACACACACACACACACACACACACACACACACACACACACACACACACACACACAAGCATTACCAGGTTTATTTAAACATGCCAACATTGCACCCTTTCCTAAAATTATGATCTACAAAATAGCAGAGAGTTATTGTCTGACTGCATGACTTGACCCTACTGGCAAAATAGTAGTGCAAATGATATACAAAGAGATCCTGCAGTTTCTCACCCAGCATCTTCTCTGTCAAACATATTGGGTTTCATACTATCATAGCCATCCTCTGCCTTACTAATGATGTTCTTACCAACACTGAGAAGACAAATCGAACTGGAGTGATGCCCCCTGATCCTGAAAGAGCTTTTTCTTGTGAAGACCATGACATGGCTGCTAGAAATGCTTAAAGTGTAACTTCTTAGATGAAGTATCACCTGCTGCTTAGTAGAACACTTTCTATACCCAGTAGCAGTTCACAATCTGACTCCATACTCACTAACTCTGGTGTTCCTCAAGGCACTGTACTGAGTCCATGTCTAGTGTCTGTTTATTAACAACTGACTGTGTGATCCTCTCGGTCATTATTGTATTCTCTTTGTGGATGGCATAGTCATTTCCAGGACTTCTTAGTCATCAACGGAAATTAATGCCTCCCTTCAAATTAACTTTACTCTATTTTGAAACTGACAACATGGAAATACACTATCCCTTAGCACTACTAAATCAGCAGTTGCATTATTCAGAATTAATAAGAGACGTTCCAAAACTCAGTCAGTCATAATACTTAACCCAATAAGATAGGCTCTTCCGGTTGTTGCATAACAAAAATACATAGGGCTAGCACAGGATCAAAACCTGTCTTTATATTTTATTCCCAAAGTACAGTCTTTAAAGGTACTTTCCCAAGTTGAAATAGTCAATTAAACAGCCTTAATAAACACCTTTTAACAAAGGAGGCGAGGCATGTCATTGCTATCAAAGTACTGTTAATTTTTCTACAATATTCCCTCCAAACTGTTGCCATACAGTCCTCCCAGAACCTACATGTACTCTAGAATACAGAAAATAAAATACTTTGATTTATTCATTTGAGCTCCCACTCTGAGCACTACTGATATCAGTAACTCAAACTGGCTGCCTGGTGAAGGAAGAGCTACCTTCAATCTAAACACCCTAAGATTCAAACTATTAAAACAGCACTACTGTCCACCTCTCAGAAATTACCTTTATTGCAGTACTGTTGTAAACCCTGAGAAACAATGCTGAAAATCTCCTTACTTGTCTACCCTACACACCTGCCATAGCAGAAAAGTCATTTACCAAATTAGCACCAAATATCTGGGATAAAATTATTGCAAAAATTAGGAACCCTGCTTTGAGATCTTGCATAAATCCCATAAAAATTCTGGAAAAATCTGTGAATGTTACTGTTTGGACAAAAAAGGATAAAATGGCAGACTTTCTCTCTCGTTTCTGTCTGATTACCATGTTAATATTCTACACAGACTGCACAACTAATTGGAACTGAACTCCAAACAATGTTGTAACCATCCATCCACATCTATAGTGTAAATATGATAACATGCAAACTACAATATTTTCCAAATATAATGTAAGTATAACATTCAAACATGTATCTTTCTGATGTACTTTTCTTGCTAAATGTACACTGTTTATGCATATTCATTGTTACCGCTATTGTTTGTACATAATATGTGCCGTACTTGTCAGTGCTTATCTACTCATTGCTAATCTTACTGTTTTGTATCTGCACTGCACATCATAAAATGTTGCATGTCTAATTCCTATTCATTACTTGTTTTCTGTTTCATATGTGGATTATACATGATTTGATGTATGATTGGATATGACCGGAAATGTTCTTCAGACCAGGGTAATTATCTGGTTACCAGATGTAAAAATAAAGTAAAAAAAAATGATAATAATAAATAATAAAATGTTACCTGGCTTGGAATTTGCCTGCTTTTGAGCTAGCTGTGCACGTGGGATGAAATTGAGCACACATAAGACAGTTGTAATGGTAATAAATAGTGGTGTTCAGAAGAAGCTGAACATTGAGATAGAAGGGAAAATTGTGGTCCAGGTTAACAGCTTCAAGTATCTGGGGGTGTGGTTGAGAAGAAGGGGAAATCTGAATTAGGGGGTAAAAGCTAGAATCAGAGGGACTGCACCTAACTGGCATAGAGTGTCAGGTGTAATATATGCCAGAAGAATGCCAAGAAGGTGAAAAGTAAGGTGTGCAAAACAGTGGTATGACCAGTACTACTGTATGATACAGAAACCTGGGCAGTAAAGGCAGAGCAGATTGGAAAGCTAGAGGTGATGGAAATTAACTAGCTGAGAAGGGCAGTAGGATGCACACTGTAGGACAGATGAAGAAATGAGGACATAAGAGCAGAAGTCAAAGTAGCTCAGATTGCAGAAAAGATCAAAGACAACAGATTACAGAAGTTCAGACACGTGTAGAAAAGCAGAAAATAATCTGTGAAGAACATTTGGGACAGACAGGAAGAAGGTAAGAGGAAATTAGGGTATCCAGCAAAGAAGTGGCTGGATTGTGTGAGAGAAGATCTGCAAAAGTCAGGCATGAGTGTTGAAAAAGGTAGAAGAGTGGCACTGAATAGAGAGAAATTGCGACAGTTGACACAACACCCCAACCTCATGTAGAAAATGGGGGTTTGATGATGATGTTCTTTAATTTGGCTTTTGTAATTTGAGGAGTGCTTGTACCTAATGGATGCTAACATTGCTATAGAACTGAACTCATTTGCTTCCATATCTGCTGAAATACGGACATTCATCATTACACAACAGCGTCTGCAAAATATTTTAATAGTGAAAACCCCATTGTACTGAATTTATTTTTCTATTCCAGAAACCCACTTGTCTGTAAAGGAGTTAGATACTACATTAAAGTTAACAATCCATGTGTTTGGCAGTTGACTTAAAGGATTAAGGAATTGCTAATAAGCTGTTTTCTGAGGTCCAGTGGTGCAGGGTTTGAGTCCCTCAGCCTCCATTTCCTAACTGTGTGACTGAACAAGTCACTTAACCAGACAGTGCTTCTGGGCTGAGTCTGGAAAAGGTCAATGGAGATTAGTGCTCTACTCTGGAAAATAAATATTCATAAACTGGAATTAAAACTGAAGGACCACAAGAAATTTTAGTGGAAATGCCAACATTTTGATATACATATTACAATGGGGATAGGTCTGAGATGACTATAAAGCTTCAGAATGTCATCAAATGTAAGCACATACCCAAATTACTTAAACAATGGCAGAAATTGAACATAAAATGATGTTTTGACTATATAAAACTGAAGAACACTTTTTTCAAGTAATTAAGGTCTTATTATGAAATTACTGATTCCAGTTCATTCAATAAGTATAAACAATCATTTGAAGCACTGGACAATATTTCTAATGTTGGACATCGTCTTATAGCAAATAAAAAGTGCAGAATAAAGAGCCATATGAATTCTTTTAAAAATGAGTTTGTTTTCCATTAGCTGAAAAATAAATAAACATTAGTTGAACTTGCAGAAGTAAGTGAAATGGCTAGATGGAGCAGCACAAACACAATAAACATCACCAGGGCTAGCTACATCCAGAATATTGAGCCTTCATCAACTTTTGATAGTCTAATCAATGAGGATTTTTACTGCTTTCCAGTTTTCTGTATCTACCATTGCCTCAGAAATTAACAAACTTGGAAAAAGACTAGGTGAAATTGGAAGGGGTGGATGAAGGCATTACCAGGGCGCAATGACTCTCTGCCATTCTAAGAATCACAGATAAATGCTTTCAGTATTGTGTGCAATATTTCCATTTATATTCTTACTCAACTCTACAAACTGATTTGGCACATATTCTTTTAAATAAGGGACTGACATTCATTCCTGCCCATAATGGAAACTTAATGAACAGTTTATCAGAGTTGAGAATGTTCACCTGAATACAATTTAAAATGTGTGTTTCTCTCTGATAGCAATGACTCAAATACTACTTTAAAGAAACCTAACACTTTTATTCCATTTATTTGCCCTATTATTGCATCCTTTCAGCAGGCATGTAATATATATATATATATATATATATATATATATATATATATATATATAGGGTTCCTATCAGCAGACTGAAGATGCATGTTTTTGAATGCGTCTTGGTCGAACTGACAAAACCAAAACTGCAAAATATCGAAGCGGCATGTCAGTGAATTCTTTACCTGGGAATGAATTTGCTTGGCCACTTCGGTACTTTGCCATTTTTGGCACAGTAGTGCGGTCTCGGAGTTGGTATATTTAAGTAGGGGTGTGTGAGGGGCTTCACCCCCACTTAATCTCATGTTTTAATGTGCTTACTTTTTTTTTTCTTTTTGTTGGAACAGCGATTTTTTTTCCCTTGGAAAAAAATCGCTGTTCTCACAGTTTGGTTTTGTAAGCTTTCGCTTACCTGGGGTCGATTAATCACTGTTCGCTTACCTAAGCATTCGGGGATCTAATATAGACCCTATATATATATATATATATATATATATATATATATATATATATATATATATATATATATATATATATATATATATATATATATATATATATATATATATATATATACATTATTCAATTCCAAATTCAGCTTTTTTGTTTAAGAACCTAACAAAGGGTCAGAAAAAACAGTGACATTTTTATTAAGAGTGCTGATAGAGGAGATGCTCTTGTTTTTATGAACAGGATATATTATATTTACTTTACAACTGTTGAATAGTAAATATTCATTAAGTCAAGTAAGAATGGAGGACAACACATTTATCATTACTGTTAAAACTTCTTTGTTTAATTTGCATATGAAAGCTTATTTCAGTATAGACATGCTTTTCTTTATAGCATCTTGTATGTCTGATGTTTTATTTGTTACCTAGAATTCACAAGAATCCTATTCTGCCCCAACCCCCACAAGACTTGTCTAGTTGACAGGTTGGGCACTAAACCCATTTCTTTATTTCTGGAAGACACTCTTAAATCTTTTTAACATGATTAATTAGCTTTATTAAGCATGGTTATGATTTTCTATGTAGCTTGGATGATTGGACACAATTAAGCAATGGAACAGATATTACTTTCAACTCAAATATGCATTCTTAATTTACTGTTATTCCAAATGATTTTGGTATATAAGCCATCATATTCAATCTGAGTGCATGCTCTGAATTTGATGAAAGGTATATTAGTCAAGCTTGAAAATAATGTATTCTATTCCAGGTTGAGATATGTCAACAGGTCTCAGTAATCAATGTGCAACCACTAATAGCTGATACATATGAACATCAGTTTTATATTGAGAACATAATGGAATGTTTAGTAACACCAACCTTTTTTGTGATAACATTTTATTTTTTTAATGTTGTGTAAGTGATAGTTTTATATTACAGGGCTCAATGTGACCTGTATAAATTTGAGAACTATATTACTAATAGTACAAGTTTTCTTAGATTTAAGTTAGTTATTTTGAAGAAAGTATAGATTTTTTTTGTATATTCATTTAGAAATACAAGACCAGAATTGTGAAACGTAGTCAAGAGGCAGAATGTAGACACACCACATGCATACCCAGAACCAGAAAAAGTATCTCAGTTGTATTTTGTAAGAATATTGTCTATGGGCAGATGCTTAAAACATCTAGGTGTATAACTATTGATGAGAGTGGGATTACAGATGGATAATTTTACAAATTGTGAACTATGCAGAAAGCTCAAGGGTTGGAGTTGGCATAATGGTTAAGGTGTTTACCTCACAAACACAAAATATGAGGTTTGATTCTCACTTTGGGAAACATAGCTGAACTTAAAAAAGCTCCTTGAAATCATTAACGTAGCAATAACCTATGAACTGTAATTATATACTGAGGTGAAGGTTTGGAATAAAAACAATTCTTAAACCAGATCTATCTTTGATACCCATATAACAGACAGAATTCAATGACCTGTACAAAATATGCTGTTAACAACAATTCTGTTTCATAATTAGTTACAGAAGGCACAATGAACAACTATGTAGCATGTTTAAAATGCATTAAGGGGTTTAACAAACTTCTGTAATATTCAATAGACTTTCTATAGATCAACCAAATAAAAATTTGTTGCATTTAAAAGCTGGGCTGTAGTACAAAGATTAGTGTTACACCTTATTAGTTTTGCTGATAATGTAGAAATATTTTTAATGCTAATCTGTTTATTTATCCTATTACTTAGAAAAACAAGTTACTTTTTGGATGTTTTTGCTACATGGGATACTGGAGACCCTATTTGTCTAGCCCAGTGCAATCAGTACATGGCATTAGACATATGAAATACCAATCCCAGTGGGTACCAAGGTATATGGGGTTTTAAACATATTAGCTGCAGGTACCTTTCAGCAACCTACTGAGAGTATCTCAAGCATCTGCCTTGAGGATACTCTATCAGTTTCTCCATGTCATACTGCAGCATGTGGGGCAGAATAAAGGGTTTTCATTTACCACTGAGGAAAGAGGGAACACCACGGGAGATTCCTGTGATGTAACCCATTTCCATGAGATACTAAGGCCCGTAGACTGTATCGACATTGAAATAAGGAACCCACCTGGGGAATTGGGAGGGAGATATGTCAATCAAAAAGGATATCAGTCCAACAACTGCCAGGTGGTCTGTAATGTAAAAATGTATCTTCTACAATGTTTGTGCAGGCCATCCAGGCAGATTCCAAGACTCCCACATATGGCATGCCTATGATCTGTTCCAGAGTCTTGCAAAGGGTGATTCCTCCAGGACCATCTTATTGGTGGTGACAGATATCCTTGGGACCTAGAGTGATGACGTCCATCAGAAATCCACAAAAGGAAGCAGACCATGGGTACAGTTATACCTTTCACAACCAAGGAACAATACTGAGCATGTGTTTGGGCTGCTGAAGTAACACATATGCTGTATGGACTTATCTGGTAGTGTCCTGTAGTATGAACTGAGCACATATGCAAAAATATTTACAGTATGTGAAATGTTACACAATACCTTGCTGAGGCGACAGATATGGGCAGTTGCAGGAGAAGAACTTTAGGTATTGGAGGCTGAGACACATAGGGAGAGACAGTGGAAGAGCCATCAACAAGGGGTGACCCTGCTAGATGGAGGTGGCTGTAGTATGCTGTGGCACTGGCAAAGAGGTAGCAGCTTGCACATAGCTACAGGTCATAGTAAAGCAAAAAACAAATACCCAACATTAAAACTGATGCATGCAAAGCAAACACCAAACTGCACACCCCTGCTCAGACAAAGACAAGCCAACTAACATCGCATAAAGGACAGGGCACAGTTACATTATCTGCACAGGTGAGGGAGGGAGCACACATGTAGATACCTTTCACAGGTGTAACAACAGTTAAAGGGCAGGGACAGTTATCATTATTTGCACAGGTGGGGGAGACAGCACGCATGTAGATGCCTTTCACAGGTGTAGCAATGTATAAAGGGCAGGGACAGTTATTATCTGCACAGGTGGGGGAGACAGCATGCATGTAGATGCCTTTCACAGGTGTAACAATGTATAAAGGGCAGGGACAGTTATTATCTACACAGGTGAGGGAGACAGCATGCATGCAGATGCCTTTCCCAGGTGTCGCAACGTATAAAGGGCAGGGACAGTTATCATTATCTGCATAGGTGGGGGAGACAGCATGCATGCAGATGCCTTTCCCAGGTAGATGTTTGAGGGAGGAGGGCCAGTAGGAGAATGAGTGCAGGCAAATGTACTGGCTGGAATTGGGGGGGGGGGGGGCTTAAAAGAAAAGGTGTTGCAAAGTGCTACTGTCACAGGAAGTGAGTATATGATGTGCTAGGGAATGTGGTGGTGTGTGCGTTAGTGTGAATGAGAATGTGTGTGTCAGCTGGACCATAACATCAATAGTAGTTGCAGCATCGAGTGTCAATCTATTGGACATGTCCAGGGCATGCTTGTTAGAGGGTTGAGCATCCCATGTATGTACCTGCTCAAGGGTGCTGGCTGTACCAGAAATAATACTGGTTGTATCATGCCCCTGGCTAGATGTTGTCATGGTCGGAGTTAGTACTATATAATTAGTGTGCGGTGTGGGGAGATGTTGTTTATGTTTTATATTTGCATGTGATGAGAAGCAACCTTGGTGCATGCTTACTAGGAATTTGATGTTTCTGTTTTTGATTTAGAGTGCTTCCCCTTCAGGTTGTTGACATGTTAGCTCATAGGTTCATAGGTGAATACTAGGCTAACTGCCTTGAGGAGCCATTTTAAGCTTAGCCAATAACCCAAGGTCAGTGTCAAGCCCCTGTAGTTTGTGCCTCTGAAGTGAAGACCTTAACCATTATGCCAAACCCTACCCTATTCAATCAGCTGAACATAAATAGATCATCTAGGCAGTGCATTTGTTACCAAAAACATAATATTACTGACCAACTGTCTCCCATGGTGTGACAGCTTTACCATTGTAACTCCCCAGGATGACATTAATGTGACCTGTCATTGTTAAAAAAAGTTGTCTGACAAACTATGATGGGTGTATAAGGTATACACCTGTAAAATGGTTTAACCTACAGGTGTTACAAGCCCTGCTAAATGATTTCTACTAGTGACCTGAGGAAAAAAACAGATGGGTGTATTTCCATTTAAGGCATAACAATCATTCAGCACAAATGTTACCGATCCTAACAGTAATCTTCTGGGTACACTATTGTTCAATAGCCCATGAAAGTCTTGTTGCAGACATACATGTAGTTGATTACCAAAGCAAGTGAAGTATACAGTAGTTGAAGAAGTGCAGCTGAAAAAGTTAGGACTTAACTTGCTAAAGTTAAAGAAGTTGTTGTATTAGAAGCAACCTTTGCAAAGTAAACCTGTTGCAGGATTAGAAACTGCTTGCTGCTGTATGTTTTTTGTAGTGTGATGGAGCTCCATGCTTTCCCTTGCATGTAGATCCTGCAAATGTTGGTGCCCGGATCTGTGACTATGCAGATAAAAGCTAAACACAGTGCTGGTTTGGATCCACTCAATTTCTGCATCAATCTGGATCCACTCAATTTCTGGATCAGTCTAGATCCACTCAATTTCTGGATCAGTCGGAATCCACTCAATTTCTGGATCAATCTGGATCCACTCAATTTCTGCATCAGTCTGGATCCACTCAATTTCTGGATTAATCAGGATCCACTCAATTTCAGGATCATTCTGGATCCACTCAATTTCTGCATCAATCTGACTAACTGAACTCCACACTAAGGTCTATCTATGCAGAGTCATGCACACTCCTGAGCATCTGCAGGTTGCATGGTGCATGCTTGGTTCAGCTTATGGCTCCAGGGGGATATCTGAAAATTCTCATAGCACATAATAGAATTGGAGTCATCGGTATATATACAGATACTGGGCTGCCATGTTTCATACCTCAAATTGCAATGTTTCGACTGTGTAATGTCATGTTTCAAGTTAGCACACTCGAGAATGGGCATAACAGTGAATTGTGTGCCATTTTTATTCGTGATTTCTCACTTAATTAGGGATGGCAGCTGAAGGAGAAGGCAGTGCTATTTTACCTGCTACACCAGGACTATAGACAGAGGCTATTACTGGATGACTTTGTAGGTCCTCTGTACATGACTGAGGCCCGGAATACTTTGGATCAAGCAATAACTGGGCTCCCCTGCATGGGAAACAGTATAATCATTGCTATAGTGACCTTTTCAAAGGGTGTCATCCAAGACAATGGGAGGCTGAGGTTAGAGCTCATCCACCATCTGTGTACTGTAAATAAACTGTAAATAAACCTTGGCTTACCATGCATGACATTACTGTATATTTAACTGCAACCTTCAGTCACCTTGTAAAGTGGGTCAGCATATTGCTGTCATGACTTCACAGTTTTCCATGCCGATGGCTGTGAGTTTGATTCACCACTCTTGTTTGTCTATTGTACTATTCACTAAGAAGTTCTTGTGGGTTTTTGTTGATTGAGTAATGTACCCTCAACGTTGTCATGTAAATATCTGTGTAAGCTTCGTGTGCTCACTTGTATGACAGACACTGTACTCTGCGTTTGACTAAAGTCTTCACTGGCACTGTACACATGACTCAATATGTTAATGTAATATTTTTCAGTTTGCATGTGATGATGGCTGTGGTTTCAATTCCCCTTTCAGTTGTTTCTTGTGTTATCAGTGGCACTTAGTGGTTAGTGTTTCTTGTTCCTTTGACTGTAGTACCTGTAATTTTTTAAGTCAAATGTACATCAGAATTGCACTTTTTCTTCGTATCTGTACACGTGTGTCACATATAGCATTACTATGTGTTCAACTGCAGCCATTCATATGCTTGCACAAGCAGTGGCCCACATTAAACCTTATCCTTCTGGATTTCATGTGATGACAGCTATGGGTTCATTTTCCTCTTGGGTTGAGTAATAAAATTTCATTTTTATTTTGGGGTGGATGTCTCTTGCTCATTCAGTTATATTATCTACAATACAGCCAGAGAAAGGACATGTTTTAGCTGCATTTTTTCATTATATCTGTACTTTTGTTAACCCCAGCCCATTTCCTGCTATCCTTTCTATTGCACACACACACACACACACACACACACACACACACACACACACACACACACACACACACACACACACACACACGCATGTGCACACACACACACACATACATAGACACACACACGCACACACACACACACACACACACACACACACACACACACACACACACGCACACACGCACACACGCACACACACACATACATAGACACACACCCAGAGACACACACACACACACACAGACACACACACACACACACACAGACACACACACACACACACACACACACACACACACACACACACACACACACACACACACACACACACACACATATATATGTAGCAAAACTAGCACTCATTCTTCCAGCAATATATCAGCCAGCTACCAGTGGCAACAACATAACTATCACTGACCGGCTGTTGTCATCACCTCTGTACTGCCTGTAGCACCTGCATTTGGCAGTGCAGCCAGTCCTGCACTAGATGGGAGTGCTGTCCTGTCCACTGGTAGCAGTTCCAGTGGAGGTGACAGCTTTGTTACTCATCTGCAGCTGGAAGACATAGTGGGTGAGCTAACTGACAGGAGGCTGGATGCCCACATCAACCAGTTGGAGAGCCCCCACTTGCAACTTGTTATGTCGCATCCTTGCTTTAACCTGACTACAGAATCTGAACCAGGAACCACTAGTGAGAGACCACAGAATAACAAATAAGCTCCCACACTGGCTGGTAAGTGGCAGGGACTGTGCTGCACCTGCACAACCCCATTCTATTACACATCCTGGTGGCCCTTCCATTTTGTGTCTATGCCTGCTCCTGTTTGTTATCCAGTACCCCTCATCACCATTGTCTTTCCACTCTCTCCTGTTCCATTGTGTTCCATATCCATCGTTGTGTTAGCACCTTCTCTGTCAGTCTTGTCTGTCTTCTGTGTTTGTCTGTGTGCCACTACTACCTACCATAAGCCTCCTACTTTCTTCTTACTGCTATTCCCTAGTTTTAACCTTATATTATACCCTCTGCTTGGTTGCTATTTTCATCACTTTCCTATATTCCCATTTCCAGCCTGTATTGTAGTTAAAAAATGGACTAGCACAAAAAAAAAAAAAAAAAAAAAAAAAAAAAAAAAAAAAAAGTGCACATAAATCATGGCCCATTAAGGCTTCCATATAACTTCAACTTCTTGTTGTTCGCTGGATCACACACAGCCTTATTGAGGCATAAAATGAGCACTGCTTTTGCTTCTGTTTTCCTGTGGTCACAAATTAGCACTAGACAATTGTCTCATTGTTTCTGCTGTAGCTATGAGCAGGATATTTAATAAACACACTTCCTCAAACCTACCCTGCTATTCACTCATAATAGGCATTGGGCCTTGTTGTACAAACAAGGTAATCAACAATGGGGCTGCCAGAGACAATGATTGCTGTCTTTCTGAATCCCAGGCTATGCTTTTTAGCACTTGATTAAGATCCAAGCTTCAAAACTTCATTTGCGTACATCATCTGTTTTATTATTTTATACATTAAAGTGCAGTGATTTATAGCTCTCATTGGACTTTTAGTTGATGAAGATTAATTTTGGTAGAACTTTGATTTAGCTGCATAGCCTACTTTATTTCTTTTGTTTGCACTTTTTTTTGGAATTTGCAAACAGTCATATTTCTCTGCAGCTGAATGTTACTTCAGCCATGCATCCCCAGTCAAAAGTACCACACGGAAATGTCTTGCTGCCTAGGTGCCTCAACCTCCGGGGTAGCACTTTGGTCAGATGTTTGCAATACTCTTTGAAAGGGTAGAAAATGTTGCCATTGAGGTGCCCATTATAATAATTATTATTATAATAGATAGACTGCATAATTGCTCACAACTTTCATTATTACAGTGAACACACTGCTCAGGAAAACTGCACAGAATCTTAACACTAGGTAACAAAATCGTATCCTGTAAACCTAGATGTGATTTTCTTGAAAAAAAAAAGTTGTATACTTTTTAAATAAGACAGTAATTTAAACAGAGTCTGAGTTCAGCCTTTAAAAGACATTTTTATGCCTGGCTGAGCATACATGGTCAACATCTGAATGAATTCATAAAGTGTTGGGCACTGTTTCAACAGTCAGGTTGCTAAGGCAATTGTTGAATGCAAGGTGCTAATAAAGATCTGGAAGCAGGTACAGTTCATCTGGACAACTTGATCAACTCTGTGTGCAGAACAACACTGCAGTCCACCTTATACAATATTACATTCCTAATCAACTTGAAAAGTTGCCAAGTACAAATATGAAAGCTTGTTGTAGATTTGTTATTTTATTGTTTTTATTTAATCAGGACCATGAGTCATGTTTTTATTTCTTTTTAATCGTATCCTGGCTTTTATGCTTACCCATGACTCATATTTATTTTCTATGCACTGAGCAAATCTACTTGGTAATCATGGTTTGCATTTCTCATTGAAATAAAAATATTAACAATAATTTCATATCCTGCAGACACAGCCTAGCTAATTACTTCTAACCCATAACTCACATTACTGAACAAATAATCTTTTTCCTCAGTGAGCAACATTCAGTAAGACTGATTATGTGATAAGCAGTGCTAATTAAGCTAATATATTAACTGTAAGGGGCAAGGAAGCGTAAAACCATTTACCAGACAGAGATAAGGGCAATGGTGTAGAGTCAAGACATTGCATTATTGTTATGCCGTTAGATATGCTATGGCTATTATCTTTGTAGCTGCATAAAACACTGAAAGCAAATTAAGATTTTTTTTTTGTTAAGTATTTAATAAGCTACAGCTTGTGCAAGTCTCACCTTATTCCAGTACATTAAACAGCTGTCCTTACTGGATTGATGGGGCCCACAGTGAACACACCACTAGCAAAGACATCTCTGCAATGTCTGTGGTACAGAGCCAAGAAGAGCCTTGGTAAAGTTGCCTGATGATACAAGAAGAGGCAAGTAAATCTTGCACTTGAGGGGATGTGGGTGGGTAGATGTCCAAAATAATATTTTTAAAACTCTTCCCTAGTGTTCACATCACAAGAAATGTTCTTCACATGAAAATATATTAGACATGCCTGTGTAAACACACACACACACACACACACACACACACACACACACACACACACACACGCACGCACGCACACACACACACACACACACACACACACACACACACACACACACACAAACACACTTGCTCGCAAACAAGACACATTATTTCATGGACTGGTCAACTCAGTGTTATGTGGCGCAGCTCATATATTTGCTGTATTATATTTGTTCAAAATTACAGAACCTTTGGAGACTCGTATTACCTTTGTTAATTTATATAAATATTTAAATGTCTTTTTGGACTGTATGCTTTCTCTTTATTTACACACCACCAGCACAATAAAGCATGTACTAATTCAAGTTGTATTCTCCTGGATGGATGGTCACTGCTGATAGCAGCATGTGTCTGTACCCCAAAACCTGGATATGCAATGCTGACAGCAGCATCTGTCCTTATCCATGTCCTTATCTCAGAACCTGGATATGCACTGCTGATGGCAGAATGTGTCCTTATCCCAAAACCTGGACATGCACTGCTCATGGCAGAAAGTGTCCTTATCTCAGAATGTGGATACGCACTGCTGATGGCAGAATGTGTCCTTATCCCAAAACCTGGACATGCACTGCTCATGGCAGCATGTGTCCTTATCTCAGAACCTGGATACACCGTGCTGATCGCAGAATGTGTCCTTATCCCAAAACCTGGACATGCACTGCTCATGGCAGCATGTGTCCTTATCTCAGAACCTGGATATGCACTGCTGATGGCAGAATGTGCCCTTATCCCAAAACCTGGACATGAACTGCTGATGGTAGCATGTGTCTTTATCCCCTAGACCTGGATATGCACTGCTAATGGCAGCATGTATCCTTATCTTAAAATCTGGACATGCGCTGCTGATGTCAGCATGTGTCCTTATCCCAAGACCTGGATATGCACTGCCGATGGCAGCATGTATCCTTATCCCAACACTTGGATATGCACTGCTAATGACAACGTGTCCTTATCCTAAGACCTGGATATGCACTGCTGATGGCAACATGTGTCCTTATCCCAAGACCTGGATATGCCCTTTCAGGTTCATAGGTTCATAGGTTCATAGGTTGGTACTAGGCTATTGGCCCTAGGGCCTATACAAGCCTAGCCATTCCTTGGCTATTTCTTACCACACTATTTACTTCCCTGAACCCCTGTCTAGCAGGGCGACTGACGTGTTCCCCGGGGTGAATTTCCTTTCTCCCATCCAATCGTCAAGGTTCCTTTTGAAGAGGGCCAAAGAGGCGTTGTGCTTGACATGTATGGGCAGTCTATTCCAGAGTCTGGGGAGTCTCTGGGTCAAGAACCTATCTCTCCAGCATGTTTTGTTTATTGTGACGACAGAGTTTAGATCCCTGGAGCGTGTGGCTCTGAGGGATTGGGATTTCTTTAAGTGTAGCATGTCCAACAGCTCTGGGTCTGACATGGCCTTGTATGTTAAGCAGAGATCGCCTCTGAGTAGATGATATGTGACAGAGTATAGCTGGAGTTTTTTAAGACGGTCAGCATAGATCATCTGCTTTAGACCTGTGATTCTTTTAGTGAGGTATTTCTGCAGCCTTTCCAGTTGTTGCAGATGTCTTGAGAGATACATACCAAACGGGGCATTGTATTCTATAATGGGTCTAATGAGGGATGAGTACAGTGGGACAATGACCTTCTTTTTTCTGGATGAAAAGCCCTTAGTGATGAGGTGTGCCACATAGAAGGATTTCCTGACTGTTGTCACGTACTACATAATACATTTACCTCACCGGTTTCCGAGAGGGTGACATTTCTCTTTACCACAGCAATGTACAAATTAGTCTCAACTTCTGTCCTCCTTTAGCAGATAAAGTCTTTTTATCAGTTACATCAATCCAGCATGATCATCTCAACAAATAGCACCATAACTATTATACAGACAACACTTCACATTGCCTGGTTCAAGCTCAGATGTATTATAATGCTTATTTCCTAAGCACTTTATGTTAAAACACATCACTCGGGCAAAGAAAACAATTATCATAACCAAGTAAATAACTGTGAAATAAAGAATGACTTGCTAGAAAGAAATCTCACTAAAAAAAATAAGTTTCTGTTAAAGCAGAAATGTTATACTAAAAGCAGCAAGCTGCAGCAACCTTATGGGGCTTATGGTACTGTAAGCAAGTCAGAGCACTGCACCCTACATTTATCTGATGACAGGTGATGTTGAAGCATGGTGAACCTTTTAAAATATTTGACTCCATCAAACAGGCTTGCAGCAGGGCCTTGTAGTTAACTCAGAGCACAATACTTTAGCTAAACTATGTAGTGTTTAATCACATGCCTGTATATTTAATGAAAAACATTGTAACTTACATGCATAAATATCTGAGCAACACAGTAACAGTACAACCCAGATTTCAGTTTTGTATTTATACTAAATTGCTTAATATGTGTTAGGCACATAAAAGAGGGAAAAGTAGTTTACAGAGTTAATGAAGCTTAGTATTTTTAAATGAGGCACCTAATACATTTCACCTGATGACCATCAAAGTATTGAGATCATAGTTTATGGTTACAGTAAGACTATCTATAATGTTATTTCTGTTATAGTTTTATCAGAAATTGAAGTGTTTAGCTGACATTTTTAATAACAGTATCTGTACAAGACTGTCAAACAAAAAGTCACTCCCACTTTCTTATATGCATTTAAAAACACTGCAGTTGAATGTTGAAAGGAGGACAGATGCACACAGATATTCTTGTTTGTACCAGTTATTGAAATGAAATGGGCATGATATATTTACCATAAAACTGGTATATACAGTTCTAACTCTAGTGAATAAGGAGTAAAGAGTAAGGTTACGGCATTAGTTGGTAATGATGAAGTCGGGCAATCTTTATTTAAGATTCAGACTTAATTATGCAAACCACACTTCCACTTTAATAAAATAATAAATATGTAAAAAAATCAAAATTACAGTAAATGCCTTCATCCACCAAGGTGACTTCTTCATACTATTTAAAATATTGAATGAGTGTACAGTAATTTTTAATTCTGAGGCAATCTTACTTCTGTCTGCACCTGTGATGAGGTTAAGTGTAAATGTCCTTCTGTTTCTCTCAGTATTTATTACTTGTCTATGGTTCATTGGCATCACCTTCAGGATATGTACTTTTGCCTTGTGCCCACGGAGTGCTGGGATAGGCTTTTTCATTCATTCATTTTCCAGCTCAAGGTTATGGGAAACCAAAACATTTCATCAAAGGATCATAGGACGTTACTAGGCTAATGACCCTGGGGTCCTTACAAACCTAGCCAAGAGTTTATCCCTAAAAAGAAACCTCAGTCAGCATCTGTCACCCCTGTCAGTGAGGGACACAGGTGGAACCCTTGGGACAAATTTGTGGTTTCCCATCCACTCATCGAGGTTGCACTTGAAGAGGATCAGCAAGGTACTCTGTTTGACATGTATGGGAAGTCTATTTCAGAGACAGGGCAGCCTCTGGGAGACACACCTGTCTCCCCAGCAGGTTTTGTTGATGTCTCATATTAGATTGAGGCCTTTTGATTGATTAGTGCGTGAGGAGTTAGACTTATGGATATGGAGCATCTCTAGTAAGGCAGAGTCCGTGATTGCCTTGTAGGTGAGACACAGATCACCCCTGACCAATCTGTACAATACTGAGTGCAGTGATAGTGATTTGAGACTGTCTGCATATGACAGGTGTTGGTGGCCATGGATCCTCTTTGCGAGGTATTTCAGTGGCCTTTCCAGTTTTTGTAGATGTTTGGAGAGGTACATACCAAATGGGGTGTTATACTCAATTACTGGTCTAATGAGGGAGGAGCACAGAGAGGTAATAACCTCCTTTTTTCTGGATGCAGTCTCTTTACTTATGAGATGAACCAAGTAAAAGGCTTTTCTGTCCACTGACGCTACATGATTAGAAAAGCTTTTTACTTGGTTCATCTCATAAACTGCCACAGGAAGCATGTACACATATGTGTACCACATACACACAGAAACTCACATGGAAACACACTCAGAAATGCACACATACACTCATTTACACATGACACAGACAGCTTCAAGTAGTTTGCAGGATCACCAATTCATCTATCTTCACATCTTTGGAATGATGGAGAAAACTGAAACACGTTGCAGAAACCTATGCTGCCCAAGCAGAATTCAGCCAGTCATAGCATTTCTGTCTACTCTACTAGTCTATATAATATTCAGAATGTTTAGTGCTTTTGTTCCTGCCAAAATTACCAAAAATGGTAAGTAACAGAATAACAGAGACAGAATCACAACGTTTGTTTCAGCAAATGATTTAATAAAATACAGGTCGGCACGGATTCTTTCCAAAGTTCAGTGACCTTTGTTCAATAAATGCAGGTTCAATATTTCTCCAAAGGTTTGCCTGACAGAAATCAGTACTCAGTTGTTCCTTTTAACAGGCTTTAATCAGCAGTAATTGCCAAACCCCTTGAGTAACTTCTGTTAATTTCACCTTTTGTATGATCACAGCCTCTATCATTTTCCCATGTGGTAGGGACTCTTCCAGGCTTTCATCACAGATAATATTCTAGAGCTTCCTTCTCAGATTAGAGATAAGGAAATCTACTGCCTCAAATGTTTCTGGCCATGATGCAGTTCCCCGATACAGCCACTGTTACTTTGCTGCTTTGAAGATAATTTTTCCTTTTAGCTTCCATCTGCCTGCTGCAGACCCTCCTGACACATCATCTTCTGCAATAAGCAGTGGGAAATGTATGCTGTTTGAGAATAATACCATATATCTATATATCTCTATTTACCTATATACTGTATTTATCTATAGATTTATATATATATATATATATATATATATATATATATATATATTTATATATTCATATATATGACTACTATTTGAAATACACAGTGGCACCCTGATGTCCTAATCTGCTGAAGCCCAAAAGTAATACAAGTTAATACATGCCTATCACTGCTGGTTCACTGTCCATTGTTAACTGTATCCAATTGTATCCCTGCCTAATCACTTCTCATCACCAGAACGTGTCTGGTATCCTCCTCTCTTTACCCCCTTGCATATTTCTCTAATTCTTGTCTATAGAACTGCCCTTTTAACTTTTTGTTAAGTTTTTAGGTGCATATATAAAACCTCCTTTACAGATGTCTGACTTGGGTGTCTCTTCCCACCTCCCCAATATTATTGCATAGCCTGTAAAACATAACTCTTACCTTTCATTATACCGAAGTGCTGTTCTCATAGCTTGTGTGACTGATTGTTTTTTTTCACTTGCTACGATATGAATCCAAGCTTATCCCACTCTGTTTGCCCTTGCTTTGCTCAGGCACTCTACACTACTCTACCCTACTCCATTCCCACACACCCACTCTTTCTTTACTTTTATACTTACTATAGCTCCTCCCTTATCACTCTCAGCCAATGCACTTCTGCTTAACAGTACCAAGTACTTCCCCTAATTTCCTCCTCTAGCCCCACCTTCAGAATCCACTCTGTATTTGTAGCTCCTATAACATACACTACTGCCGAAATACACCTACCCAACCCTCTTCATTTACCAGCACATCTACTCCTTTCTCAATATGACCTACACATTACAACTCAGTATATTCCTACTTACCCTTCTGCCCCTCTTCCTATGCAATTCCAAGTTACCTCCTTCTATAGCCAACTACACATATCTTCTTAAAAAAACATCACCCTGTCAATTCTACTACAAGCTTCTAATAGCTCCTCTGACATCTCTCCCTCCCTATTCAACTGCCACCATGCATACCACTCAAAACTGAAACTTTCTCATCTTTATACCAAGTTAAAACTAATTCCTGACAGCCACAGTACTTTCTTACAAACCCTACATCAGCATATCCTTATACATCATGTCCAGGTTCTCTCATAGTGTGGGGATACTCACCCCAATCACGACCCCAAGCATTTTTCATCCCCTAACCAACCTTCTACCTTTCAAAACCTATATATAATAACAATAAACGTTCACATTATCTGCAATAAAAAATACCTGAATTCCAAACCTGCCTTTCCTGTAACAACCCTGATATTGTAGCAGTCACAGAAACCTAGTTAAAAGCGCACATACTAAACACAGAAATTATTCCACCAGGTTGCAACATTCTTTGTAATGACAGACTCCATAAGAAAGGTGGGGCTGTAGCATTGATATACTGATATTCTATAACTGTTACACTATATACCAAACCTATACCATCCTTTGGTAACAGAGAACTACTAGTAGCATACCTATACATAAACAGCAATAAGCAATTATGCATTGCTGCATTATACATTCCCCTAGGCCAAAATATCTGTATTTTGGAAGACTTTCTATTGTGGACTACCTATAACATTTCCCATGAAACTATCATCCCTGGAGATACTAATATAAACTGGCAAAACCTTATATCCAGCTCCCCAGCAAATAGTATAAACTTGCACAGGTTTACACAGCTTATCACAGGTCCTACTCATAACATCAATAACCATACCAAGTCTACCGTAGACTGGATCCTAGTCTCTGACCTCCAAAAATACTCAAACACTGATACCCTCCTCAACATTCTAAGTGATCACTCACCAGTCTTCACCTATAGGACCCATACCCATGTTCCAAAACTTTACTCCATCTAGACATCTAGCCTACTTTAGCCCAAACCTACTCTTAGATAGTTTAAAAGCCCACAATTGGGCCTCTCTAAAAACACTCCCACTAGAAGATGCCATTAATCTATTTTAATAAAATCTTTCTTGATACTCTAAATAGTCTAGCGCCCATTCATACCAAAAGAATGAAACATAACCATACCCCCTGGCTAACAAACCAAACTATCACTTCTCTCCATACACCATGCCTGGAAAGAGTGGCACAGAAATAGAACCCCACAAAATGAACTTACCTACAAACAACTCCACAACACTGCTAAGAAGCTAGTAATTAATGACACCAGATGAAGACCCACAGGAAATTGCTCAAATGTTTAACTCTGACTTTATTGAAACTATTCAAAAATGCAGCAAACAATCCTCCCCAACAGCAAATAATAGCTCAACTAGCATGGAATCTACTTCTAATTTCACACAGTATGACCTGAGCTCCTACACCTCCCCTTCCATTAAAAACAATAATAATTTGACATCAGCCCCAGCTCTCACTCTACAATCAGTACCCATCTCCCTTGTATGTACACTACTAACTAAACTGAGACCATGCTCCCCATCCACTAACATTCCATCAGAATACTTAAAACTAGCTGCCAGTGCTATAGCATATCCCATCAGCATCCTTATTAACCACTCTATCTCAGAATGCTATTACTTACAATCTTGCTACTCAACTCCGGAAACAATCTATTATAAGTTCTCTGCACACAGGTGGTAACACCAAAGATCTTTCTAATTTCCGACACATCTCTTTACTCTCACCTTTATCCAAAATCCTATAAAAATGCATACATATCCAATTACTAAAGCACCTCTCTGACAGTAACCTCCTTGCTCCCACTCAACATGCTTTTTGCCCCACTCATAGTACCACTACAGCCTTACTCTCATTTACCAATGCTGTGTACAAAGCTCTGGATGCAGGTCTATCAACTTCAGTTATTCTGATTGACCTATCCAAAGCTTTTCACACAGTATCCCACCCTAAACTAATACAACAACACAAAACTCTAAAATGCTCACAGCATACTGTAAATTGTTTTTCTAGCTACCTAAACAATATAAAACAATCTGTCAGATGCAAAACAAGCACTCTGAATATCTCATCAATAATACAGGGGTCCCCCTGGGGTCTATTCAGGGTCCCCTTCTTTTCAGTGTTTTCATAAATAATCTTCATACAGCATTCCAACACAGCACACTCATCCAGTATGCTGATGATTGCACTATTATATTCTCTTCCAATAACTTCTCTGACCTCCTAAATATAACTCAAAACTCCTTTACATTTATTGAATCTTGGCTAAACAACTCACAACTTCTGCTTAATACCAAACAATCTAAACTCCTACTTTCCCCTGCAAAAACACCAACTCAAGACATTAAGATCTTTTCAATAAACAATACTGAAACTGAAGAAGTAAAAACAGCAAAATTACTAGGCATAGAAGCTGAAGACAAACTCTTCTTTGAGACCCATATTCTTAGCACAATAAAAAAAAAAACACTTTAAACTTGGCAAACTCTATAGACATAACCTATAGCTGGACAAGCCCAACAGGATAAAATTGGTACTCTGCTACTTCCTTCCCCCCTGTATGGATGCCACACCTTCACCAACCTTCACACTTCATCCCTGAACAAATTACAATCTTGCTACTATAAAATAGCAAAATGTGCCACTAGACAGCCTAATCACACACACCACTGAATTGCCATAAAAAATGAACTGGCTTGAATTCCCTCCTTTACCTAACATACACCCAACTAACTCTTGCCCACAAACTGATCAATTATCCTGATAAGTGCCCTTCTCTTCAGAATATTCTAGAACCATACACCTCTCCCAGAAATCTTTGCTCTAGTAATAAACAGCTAATAAACATAAACAAACCCAACAAACAAGCTGGACAATGCCTTTTTTTCATACTCTATTGCCAAACTATGGAATGCACTGCTTTCCTCAATCACTCAGTTGGACACTATAAAACCTTTTAAATCTGCACTTAGAAACTACTACCTTAACCATTATACCTGCCCATGCATACATATCACTAAGCCTCCTTGAATAAAGTTTACCATCCTATCCACTTTTTATACGTTTACAAACTTACACCTTGCTTCTTCCTAGAGCCTTCTTTACTAGCCCTTGCAAATAGCAGTTTCAAAAACTCAGAGATTATTTCCCTTATTAATTTTTCCTGCTATTGACTCTTAATCTGCCTACTGTCAGATTAAACCATTTTTCTCTCCTTGAACTTTCCTACTTTTCAGGTTTATTGTATAATTTTTATATGTTTATTATGGCCAGTTTTTCTATTGCTTGTTGTAATGTTTGTCTACATAAAATTGTAACACTCATTCTGTATCTCTGCTCGACAGTGGCACAGGAAAATAACTTTCTTGGGTGGCGTAAGCCAGGGAACCTTGTTGGCTAGGCTTACGTAGGACCTCGGGCCGATAGCCTAGTACCTACCTATGAACCTATGTATCAAAATTGAATATTATCTCCTTTGTTCATAGGTTCATAGGTTCATACTAGGCTATCTGCCCTAGCGCATTTATAAGCCTAGCCAGAGTGTGTTTGGCTTTCTCCACCCATTTTAAATGAATTTTGCTATGCCCTTTTTCGTGGTTAGTATACTGTGCCTCTGTCTAACAGTGACACAGAATTGATACCCGGGGTAAACCTACAATCTCCCATCCACTCATCAAGATTCCTCTTGAAGAGAGTCAGTGAGGGACTCTGCCTAACCTGGACTGGGATTTTATTCCAGAGTGAAGGGAGCCTCTGGGTTATGAATCTGTCCCTCCAGCATGTCCTATTTATTTCAGTGCTGAGGTTCAAGTCTCTCGAGCGCATAGCTGGATGGGATTTGGATTTTCTGAGGTGCAGCATGTCCATTAATTCCGGGTTGGACATGGCTTTATACGTCAGGCACAGATTGCCTCTGAGCAGGCGGTATGCCACTGAGTAGAGCTGGAGTTTCTTTAACCGGACAGCATATGGCATCTGTTTGAGCCCTTTGATCCTCTTGGTGAGGTACTTTTGGGGTCTTGCCAGGGGCATTTTACTCAATTATGGGCCTGATGAGGGATGAGTAAAGAGGCACGATGACCTCCCCTGATCTAGATGTGAATCCCTTCATGATTAGATGGGCTATATAAAATGTTTTTCTAACCACTTTGGCCACGTGGTTTTCAAATGAGAGATTGCTATCAACTTGGGTCCCCAGGTCCCTAATTACTTCTTCCGTACTTAATGGATTACCACCTATGTGGTAATTTGTGGGCACTTTGTTTTTGCCAAAGGGGATGACTATACACTTTTTGGCGTTTAGCTTGAGGCCATGGCTCTGGCACCAGTTGTCTGTTTCTATGAGGCCCTTTTGTGGGATGCTTGTGTCGGCTGGAAAGTCGATTATGGCACCTAGTTTAAAGTCATCTGCGAACTTGGTCAGCCACAGTCCTTCCATGTTGGCCTGTACCTCCGAGAAATATATGCCATACAAGAGAGGTCCCAGGACTGAGCCTTGTGGGATGCCACTTGTAACTGGTTTGGAGTCTGACATGGCTCCAACAATTCTAACCATGTGGGTTCTGTCCTTGAGCCAGTTTGCAACCCATCTAGTGACATAGGGGTTTATATTTAAGCTGGTGAGCTTATCTATAATGCCCAAGTGGGGTATTGTATCAAAGGCTTTTGCGAGGTCCAGGTAGGCTGTGTGGACCACCTTCCCCTTGTCAATGGCCTTGGTGACTGTTTCAAAGAAATCGACCAGGTTTAAGAGGCAGGATCTGCCCTTAACAAAGCCAAACTGGGTAGGATCCAGTGTCTGTAGGTCCCCAATATCTTTATTTATGAGGTCCATGATGATCCTTTCCATAGCTTTGCAGACCAAGCTAGTCAGGCTTATAGGGCGATAGTTTCCAGGATCCGTTGAGGCACCACCTTTGTGGAGAGGGACCACTGTTGCTGTACGCCACTCTTTGGGTACATATCCTGTAGTAAGGCTGAGATTGAACAGTAGGACACAGCCCGGGACACTGTCTGGTCCCATTGATGCTGTGTTTTTTGCTTTGGAGAGGGCGGCTCTTACCTGAGCATCTGAGATGTCAGAGGGGCAGCACTCTGCTGTGATAGATATTTGCCCTTTTGGTGAGGAGGGGAGAAGTTTGTGCTGAACCTGTCAGGTAGGATGTTGGCAATGTCTGTGGGTTCGGTGTATTTTTTGTCATGTTGGACTAATTCTGAGCATATCTGGGAATTCCCACCCAGGTTCCTAACAGAACTAAAGAAAGCCTTGTGATTATCCTTAGTGTCCTGTGCAATTTTTCTCTCGAAGCTGGCCTTAGACGATTTTATGAGTGCCCATAGTTTTTTGCTAATACTGATCAGAGATGCCTTCCCTTTTTGGGATTTTGCTCTATCATGTAGTAGCTTCTTCCTTCTATTGTATAGTTTGTTTATGGCTGGGGTCCACCAGACAGGACGCCTGCTTTTGGAGGATTGGGTCTTGGCTTTATTTGGGATTGCATGATCTATGCATTCCTGAAGGTGTTCATAGAATGCGTTTATAAAGGATTCTGTGGTCTGGGCCGTATTTTCCACAGGCCCGGGGGCTTTGAAGGATTCCACCTCGGTTTTGAGGAGTGTGAATTTTGCTTTAGAGAAGTTTTTCACTGTGGTTTTCTGGGCAGGGGGTGGGGTCGGGATGTGAATATCCAGTGAGATTAGTTTATGGTCTGATCTTACCAGTGAGGGATACACTTCTGGTCTGGAGCATAGAGCCCCCATGTTGGTGATGATCAGGTCCAGTATGTTTTCTCCTCTTGTGGGAGTGGTAACAAGTTGTTCCGTAGCATTTGAGTTTATAAATTCTAGGAACCTTTGGGCTAGGGTGTTGGAGCTAGAGTAATGCTCCCAGTCTATGTTTGGGTAGTTGAAGTCACCCAATATAATGGTGTTTGGAGAGACCTTCGTATTGTCCAGTGTTCTCCGGAAGGCTGAGTGGAGTTCCTGGGTTTGGGAGGGTGGTCTGTAGCAGGCTATAAACTGGAAGGCAGTTTTACCCACTGTTAGTTGCACATGGATAGTCTCTGATGCTTCGTGCTGTGCCACCAACCTGGAGGTGTGGGTATCTTTGACGAATATTGATACTCCCCCTCCTTTTGTGGTTCGGTCCAAGTTTTGGGGCTGAAAAGCATGGTATGAGGTATAACCTGGTAGTGCTGGGGTGCTCTCGGGAGCCTTGAACCAGGTTTCTGTTACTGCACAGATATTGATGTTCTCCATGCTAAGGAGAGTTTTGAGTGCGTGCATCTTGAGGTTTAGACTTCTGGCGTTGAGTAGCATTACTCTTAGTTTCTTATCCCTTGTGATACCTATGGAGGTGGGTTTGTCTTTTGAGCCTTGCCTAAAAAAGGCACTATGGGGGTGGCAAGAGCCTTTGCCAATATCTGAAAGCCCAGGGGTGACAGGTGCAAGCTGTCCCTAGCGAAGCATCGTGGCTTGTCGAGCATGTCATCCCAGGCTGACAGGCATTGGATTCCCTTTGAATGACACCAATACTTAAGCCAATTGTTGAAATTGATCATCTTGTCTTCATATTGTGGCATCATTCTTGGTGAGGGTAAGATGCTAGTCAAGGTCAGGGTCATACCGGCCTGGGCTACATGCTCAGGGAGCTCCTCTGTGTCTCTCTTCATGTAGTCCAGGGAGGTACATCTCCGGTCATTCACACCAGCATGGACAATGACTGAGTCCTATTTGTACTTGCCTTGGAGTGACCTGAGTGCTTGTGTTATGTGGCGGATCCTAGCGCCCAACAGGCAACTCACCGTGACCTTCTCCTTGTTCAGCCTGGTGAGCGGGACGTCAGTGTGCCTGATGATAGAGTCACCTATTACAAGTGTATCAGGTGTGTTGTTTAGCCTTAAGGGCTGTGACTGTTTGGCACACTGGCTTTGTGAGCTATGTGTTGCACGTGTTTTGTTTTGGGGTAGCGGTTGCTTGGGTGTCTGCTTTGGAGGTCTCTGCTGCTTAGGCAGATTTTTATTTAGAGCCTCTGAGTATGTTTTTGTGTGTTTATGTGTTTGGTTTGCTGTCGTGGTAGGTCTGTGTGAGACTGGAATTGTAGTGAGTGTGGTTTCCTTCTCCTCCTGAGTGGTTATGCCAGTACTGAGTTGAGAGAGCTTAGCCTCCAGTTTGGCTATATGGTTGCATCTCTCACATGGGTTTTAATTTGTTGGGAGGAGGAGAGGGTTGTCTGTGTACATGAGGCAGTTGTAACATTGCCTCAAGATTCCCAGATTCACCAGCTGGACAGGAGAGGAGATTGACAACTGACCTTTGGACATGCTAGAATAGTATTGGGAATTCCTTTATAACTGAAAAAAAGGGCCAATGGGGAACAAGGTACTCAAGAGGAGTTTGTGAGGGTGTAGTGCTTTTAATTTTTTAGTGCTGACTTATATAATTGCTTTAGTGAGCAAGTGCCAGGCTTTAGAGTAGGAATTGGGTGTTTATTATGACAACTAGATCAGTTCTAAGGGAAAAAGTGAAGAGCAGACTTTGTGGAGCCGAGAATGTACTATACTATTTGTGACAATGATGTTAATATTTTGTATGTTAATTGAGCTTTTCTCCACGGGCCTCCAATGAAAATGGGTTTCTGACCCAGTGGACTTTCAAGCTGCAGAGTTTTGACTAAACCAACAAAACCCTTAAAATAATATTCCTGGATTCACTTCCATGCACACAGCACATTGGGCAATGAGTGCCCTTCAGCACTCATTGTTTCCATAGCAGGGATAGGTTTTATGGGGTCAGGGTGCTAACCTGAGGCCCAACCCTCCTCAGAGGGTACACCACACACTTGCATGCACACACTCACACCTAGGGCCAATTTAGAGTGTCCAGTCCACCTGCTGCATGCCTTTGGAATGTGGGATGAAACTGGAGCAGCCAGAGGAAACCCACATGAATGTAGGAGGACATGCAGATTCCACACACCTGAGCTGAGAATCGAGCCAGAGAACTTCTTGTTGTGAGGTGACAGTGCTATCTGCTACACCACTGCACCATCCAAAATAATATTAGAACATCTAAAATTTGTTTATTTTATTTATTTGGCATTTTCTTACAGGCAAAGTCCAACTGCGCTGTAAATAACTCATTTTCAGTGGAGGCCCAGGGGGGTAAGCTCCAAAAGAGGTACATTAATGGACAAACAGTAACACAGGTTTTACAAGTGGTTACAAGCATACACATTAAGAGTATCTGAAATATTCATCATACCAGTAGCATAAATATAACAAATGGTTACAAACATAAGATGTTTACGGTGAATTTTCCATTTAAACCAGAACTACATAAACCACAAAAAAAGAAAAATAAAATAAAACAACAGTTATCTGACCCAAGAAGAAATCTCACTCTAGCTTCTTGGCTCAACAGCCTGCCTTGAAGGCTTTCAGTTTGAGGAGGAGCTTCTTAATTGTGTTGGTAAGAACAGGCTGTAGTGAGAAAGTAGGCAAGGTTGAGGAAGTAGTAGAGTGGAAGAGTGAGGGTGGGTCATGGGGGGAGGGAGTATGCAATGGGTCTTTTGTGTGGGGTTTTGATTGTGGTGAATTATATGTGGGGTGGGAAGAGGTGATGTGTTTGAGGTGACTTTCTGTATGCATTCAGTGAAGTCATTGTTAAAGATGTTGGCGATTTGGTTGCTGTTTGTGAGGAAGACGGTTGGTGTTAGTTTTTTTGCCAGGGTTGAGAAGTAATGAAATGGATGACCATAATTTTTGGGGTTATGTTTGTTGGTGGATTGTAATGTGTGGTAGTGGTTTCTTTCATCTTTTGTTAACAGCTTTATTAGTCAGATTGCGAAGATGCCTGTACTTGTTTAGGTCTGAGGGGATTTGGATGTATACCATAGTTTCCAGAGTTTGTCTCTGGATATCATTAGATCTTTAGTAGTTTTGGATACCCAGGGTGCAAAGTTGTTTTTGATTGTTTTCTGGCAGAGGGGTGCAAGATGGTTAAGGATGCCAAGGAAAGTTGTGTTGAAGTGGTTGACTGTTTCATCCAGAGGAAGAGTTTTTGAAGATGGACCAGTTGACAGCTTTTAAAGTGTTGATAAGGGATTGTTGGTTAAAGTTAGAGATATTCCAAATGGTTTTGTATTGATGGTCTTTAACAAGGTGGGAGGGTGTTCTAAGGGCATATGCAGGGAGGTGGTCACTCAAAGTACCTGGGAGGATCACAGCATTGGAGAATTTGGTGGGATCGGAAACTAAAATGGTGGAGCACTGACTGTTTTTGCTGGTGAATCTAGTGGGGGTTGTTATGAACTGGGTGAAGTTTAGGAGGTTTATGCTAGAGGTAGGGAAGTTACAAGTGATGTTCTGCCAGTTGATATTGATGTCTCCTAAAATGATAATTTCATTTTGTATGTTATTAGATATCCATTATAGTACTCTTCAAGGACAGGGATGTTTGGACCTGGTAGATTATATAGTACTCTAAGGCATAGAGTTTTGGAGTTGTTGAGTTTTAGGAATGTGATAAGGATTTCTTCTTTTGGAAACTGAAGGAAAGGAATCGAATGAGGAGTAATGCTGAGTGCGTTACGATAGAACAGGGTAAGTCGACCAGCTTTTTGGCTTCTGTCTGCTCTAATAAGATTATAACCATGAGGAAGAATTTCTGTATCTTTTATGGTAGGTTTAAGCCAGGTCTCTGGGGCAGCTAGAATGTCAGGGGTGTTCTGTAACAGCCAGGCATGGAAGTTGGAGATATTGTTACAGATGCTTTGGAAGTTTAATGTGATTATTTTTAGGGATTTGGAACTAGAGGTTGTAGGGGGTGGAGGGTAAGTATTATGGCTAGGGTGACCAGAAGAGGTGTGGGGAGAGCTGGGAGCTGGACTAGGGTGAGTATCACCACTAAGGGTTAATTATGAAAAGTTGGTGTGAGAAGGTGAGTTGGGAGTGGAATATATTATTTTGCAGAAATAGAATTTAGTGGAGTAGGTATGTGTTTTAGTTTTTGAGTAGAATGAGTTTTTGGAATAGGAGTGGATTTATGGCATAGAGGCTGGGAGATATACTACACAAGCTTTGTGAGAAAGGTAGATTAATGGTGGATAGTGTCAGTGAGCCTTTGTAGGGGGAAGTGGTGACTGGGTTTAGAGAAGTAGGGGTTGTTAGTGTGAGAAGTAGTACTGAGAGTAGAATGTGGAGGAAAATACAAGGTAAGGCTGAAGACATGATGTTGGTTTGATGCTAAAGGGTAACTGAAGAAGAGTGCAGGAGCTGGAAAAAGAGGACAAAAGGGTAAAGATGAGAGGGGTGTAGTGAGGTGTGTAGTTAGTATGGGTAGAGGGGGTGGAAGTATAATGTAGTAGGTAGGTGTGTAGGTATGTGATGTTAATTAATGGCAATGGGGAAGGGGTGTGTTGTGAGGGTGGAGTCAGGGGATATAAATATAGAGTTAGTGGGGGCAGGTGCAATTTGGGGGTAGGGGAGCGGCATGAGCCCAATCAGAGTGATGGCAAACAGAGTCGGTAGAACCAGGCCACAGTGAGCACCAAAAGCAATCTATATGGATGGAGCAGAAGGTAAGTGGATGAATCCTTTAAAATACAGTAGCTCTAAGTTAAAAATACTTACAGGAAAGCCCCTGAACTGTCACAGAATAAGTGCAGAACATGTTGTTGTTCTTTCGGCTTTTCTCAGGGGTAACACAGCAGACCTCCAGTCCGCTAATTATTGGCAGTTGATTTTTTTTATGGTGCTGAGGTGCCAGCCTGACACCCAACCTTCAATGAAGGCACACCCATTTTACGATGCCTTTCAAATGCAACTCGACTGCGGGGAGGACATGCAGACTCCACACAGAAGGCACTCCAGCCAAGAATTGAACAGGTGAACTTCTTGCTGTGAGGTGACAACGCTACCACTGCACCACCGCAGCTTACCAGAATAAGTGCAGAACATAACTACATCAATTAGTCAGGTTTTAAATGAGCCATGAAAGCTAGGTGAAATTAGTTGGATAGCCATTTGTAACGTAGTGTTTTACAACCAGAACAGTTATGCCCAGCAAAAATACATTTGGAAAGTAGCAGTTTAAAGGAGGACTGCAGAATTTATTTTAGGTGATGTGTTGAAAGAAGATGGTTAGAAGGGGAACTCAATTAGTTATTGTTCCTGGATGTGTGCACACCATTTCCTAATTAACAATAAAAATACGTTAACAAAGACTTGTGAAGGCAGGGTTTCAGTAATGGCGGGACCTACACTAAATAACTGGAAAGCAAGGTCCTTTGCTGAGATGTTGTTGTTGTCCATTCCATATGAAAGATCGCAGGGAGGTTTCTGTGGTTTGCAGTCTCAGTTGAGGGAGGGGAGTACAATCATGGATATTTATAACTAGAATAAAACTAAGAGAGTGGAAAAAGTTGTTAGAGGGTGACGCAGAACAGAAAGGAACAAACTATATATGAGAGCAGTACATTGATGAAAGCTAGCATAACATCACCATACAGTGTTTGTATTTAAAAAAAAAACTGTTACAGCAAAGTAAGTTGATCTAACCTGACCAGTTTTCAGACAAAGCTATCTCATTAGATCACAGGGCTTAACATTCCTTACAAAGTCTTACACCAGGAAAGAAACTAATACTAAACCATTTTACAGCATATGAAGCAGTTATGTAAGTCATTTGTGTAGAGATTATACTAATGCTGGCATTAAATATTGAAATATGCTGAGAGTTGAAGTAGGCACTCAAAAATTAAGCTCTTATTACACTATTCCCTGAGACAGTAGTACTTTACATCTCTAAAAAAACAACGGCATTCGGACAGCAGAGCAGACATTCACGAGTCTCAAGGCAAGGGGATATCAGTAAATGCAGTAAACACAGTCTTCAGTTGATCTAAATACACTTTAAGCATTTTATCTAATAGCAGCAGTAAGCTTTTAGGTTAGGACAGTAAAATTGTCTAGTACAGCATTCATGTATAAAGTGCGAGTGCACTTACATAGCGAGCACACAACACCGCGCGACCCTGGTAGAGTCTAGTGTAAGGAGGCGAAATTTAAAAATGGCACCTGTAGCACTTATACATTAAATAAACTTGCTCTGGATGTTAGGTGTGGGCTCTTTAACAACTATGTGGCAACTCCTGGTATATATCTATCATTCCGTGTTAATTTATGTTTTAACTGTAGTCCTAAATCCCATGACCCTGCCTGCTGTAATATTGATCTCCAAATATAAGCAAATCTGAGTATGAGCTATTTGTAAAACTGCAGTGACAGGATATAAAGATGCAGCTGAAATGTGCAATATATCCAGTCTGGGGATGTACAGGTTGCCTTTCTGTTATTTGCAGATAACGTTGCTTCCTGTGCATAAAACAAGTGTGATCTGCAGTCTCCACTGGAGTGGTTTGCAACTGACTGTGAAGTCACTGGGATGAAAATAATTTCCAAATCAGAGGCTGCGGTTCTGTCCCACAGACATGTGGCTTGTTCTCTGCAGATAAGGATGGAAGGACAGAGGCTGTGGTTCTGTCCCACAGATGTGTGGCTTGTTCCCTGCAGATAAGGATGGAAGGGCAAAGGCTGTGGTTCTGTCCCACAGACGTGTGGCTTGTTCCCTGCAGATAAGGATGGAAGGGCAGAGGCTGTGGTTCTGTCCCACAGACATGTGACTTGTTCTCTGCAGATAAGGATGGAAGGGCAGAGGCTGTGGTTCTGTCCCACAGACATGTGGCTTGTTCCCTGCAGATAAGGATGGAAGGGCAGAGGCTGTGGTTCTGTCCCACAGACGTGTTGCTTGTTCCCTGCAGATAAAGATGGAAGGGCAGAGGCTGTGGTTCTGTCCCACAGACGTGTGGCTTGTTCCCTGCAGATAAGGATGGAAGGGCAGAGGCTGTGGTTCTGTCCCACAGACGTGTTGCTTGTTCCCTGCAGATAAAGATGGAAGGGCAGAGGCTGTGGTTCTGTCCCACAGACGTGTGGCTTGTTCCCTGCAGATAAGGATGGAAGGGCAGAGGCTGTGGTTCTGTCCCACAGACGTGTGGCTTGTTCCCTGCAGATAAGAATGGAAGGGCAGAGGCTGTGGTTCTGTCCCACAGATGTGTGGCTTGTTCCCTGCAGATAAGAATGGAAGGGCAGAGGCTGTGGTTCTGTCCCACAGACGTGTGGCTTGTTCCCTGCAGATAAGGATGGAAGGGCAGAGGCTGTGGTTCTGTCCCACAGACATGTGGCTTGTTCTCTGCAGATAAGGATGGAAGGGCAGAGGCTGTGGTTCTGTCCCACAGACATGTGGCTTGTTCCCTGCAGATAAGGATGGAAGGGCAGAGGCTGTGGTTCTGTCCCACAGACGTGTTGCTTGTTCCCTGCAGATAAGGATGGAAGGGCAGAGGTTGTGGTTCTGTCCCACAGATGTGTGGCTTGTTCCCTGCAGATAAGGATGGAAGGGAAGAGTTTTGTTATTTTGGGGTCTTGCTCATGAGTGCGAGAAGAGAAGAGATCAGGAGATTGGCTAGGAAAATGGATGAAATGTTAGCAATACTAGTGGTGTTGTACCAGATTGCCGTGGTAATATAGTAAGCTTTAGGTTGTAAGCAAAAAGAAGACATTTTGCTGCTGGTTTGTCATGCATACGTGCAAAATAGCAGCAAGCTGGCCGCTAGCACTTTAAGTCATGTTTTTGTTTAAGTGTCTGTTTTTGCTTTATTATTAAGGCAAATACTAAATTCTATTTGCATTACAACACAGTAAGTTCCAGTAATCTGTGTAGTAGTTTAATTGCTGTTTGAATTCCTGTTATTACCAGAGACACTTGTGGTTGTCCATCTTACTGCATTGCTTTTTGTCCTGTTTAAAGGTTTATTCCCTGATCAAGGTGGATTTTCTATTTGTAAGCATTGCGGCTGATAGACTGTGTCTCTTGAGATTGTACATCTATCTGTTGCCAAGGGTTGGTTTCTGCTGCACTTTAACTGACTGCCCAATGCAAATGTCTGCATCAGAAGTGTGTCACTGATTATCACTATTTTATTTGCCAGCACTACATAATCAGAATTTGGCTAATTTATTACAACTCAAGGTGTTAGATGTCAACTGATGTGATCTTATGTAATGTTTGTTAACAGTGCTTCTGGGTTCTGTTGGTGTTCTGAAGTCCTTTGTCAGCCTTCATTTTCTTTTGTGGAAGGACTCAGGGACTTCATTTCAACACTATCTGCAGTTACACATCTATATTTCATACAGTCTTGGAGGAAACATTTTGCTTATTTTGCAGCTGGGCATTTTACCAAGATTTATACTTGTTGCTTCTGTAAGCTATTAGCTTCCTTATCCAGCTGTTTTGCTCTTGGAAACCATTATTCTGGTCTTACTGGGGTCAACTTGGCTGCTACTTATCTAAGCCATAAGACATAAATCATGCTGTACCTTGAGATACTGAGGTGCTGAGTATGCATTGTGGTGACTTGTCTCTATAAGAATGGATTTCCCTGGCTGTTAACAAAGTTGACTAACCTTGACTGGACTTTGAAAGATTGAAACCTGGAATATGGATTTTTCCTTTACCTTGAAGACAATGGAGCACCATATGCCTTGATATGTTGTGCAGCTTTAAATGTTACTTGATTGATTTGTTTATGTTAACTTTTTCCAGCTCTTTCATACAGTTCCATGCCTGGATCTGCTAGGACACATACTTGGCTTTTCCCACACATATTCTTGGTTACAATCTTTCCTGTCTTGAGGACTTCCCTCATTAACATATTGTACCTTTTTGTTTATTTCTGTAATAACAGGCGGCACAGTGGTGCAGCAGTTAACGTTGTTGCCTCACAGCAAGAGCTTCTCTGGTTTGATTCTCAGCTGGGGTGCCTTCTGTGTGGAGTTTGTATGTTCTCCCTGCATTCACGTGGGTTTCCTCCCACAATCCAAAGACATGCGTCTGGAGGGTTTTTCCCCAGGCCACCACTGAAAATCGGCTCTGTCCTAGTCGGACTTTCCCAGTCAACAAAATGATAAATACATAAACATTTCTACCACAAAATTTGACAGGTCACTAATTTAACTCTGATTTATATATTTTTATAAATTCTTGACTCTTACAAACTTATATTTAATTATTGGACTGATTTTAGGTTTCATTAATTGGAGCTTTTCTTAGGTTTTCTTTGTAGGTTTTTGCTTATTTAATTGAAAAATCTTTCCATATTTATCACTGTTTTAGATCGCTAGGATTTTTTCCCATTCGATTATGTATATCAACTAACTCTGATTTTTTTTTTTTTTTATCTAGGTCTTTGCTTTTTTTTTTCAAAGCAGCTTAACCATATTCACTATTCTTTCAAATTTCCTCATGAATGCATGTTTCATATATAATTCTTAAGACTGTCTTTTCCATCTAGCTTTATTGCTAATTTGTTTTCTTATTTACTTATGTTTTTTTCAGACGTGAACAATATGCTTTACTGCATCTTCGTACTTCTACATTACATATGTTGGCTAAGCCTGTTTTGCATAAATGCCATAAACTGGTCTCAAGATACATAAGGTTTGATGCTTCAGACACGACAGCTGGGGACCACTAAGGGGGTGGGAAGGAAAGAGGTGAGCTCCATACCTGCTTAATGTAGTGTATTCCCCAAGATGAAGCATCACCTTGACAGGCCTTGTTCTGTCCTGAGAGACATACCCAGGGATCCTTTATAGTGCGGACAAAGTACAGCAACAGCCTACAGCTCTGAGGGATAAGTGTGGGTGCTGCATCTAAATGTCAGGTCTGTTCCCAACAAGGCTGACATTATGTTAGGTTTCATGCTGGATTCTGACATGTTGTTTACTACAGAACCCTGGTTCTATGATACCTCTGACCCTGTTCTGTTGTATGGATTTCCTCCAAGTGTTTGTGCCACACACCTATACTGTCATCAGTCTGGGGTTAGGGTCAAGATTATATGCCCATCATCTATTGAAATGAATAAGGCTAGGTTTGTTCACTGCAGTTTCTCTGAGTATACCATGTTGTGGGAGCAAAACAAGGGACACCTCCTCATACATTATCCATCAGGTGGTGTAAGGATGTTCCTTGTCACATTAGTGTTTGTATTCTCCAAATGGATTACTCTGGAGAACTTCAACTTATGGGTAGGTGAGAAGTTCATAGCTCTTGTTAAACAATCCCAGTTTACAGTTTTTTCATGATCAGCTGACCTCAGGTGTAATTTCCTGATATGGGCTTTTTTATTGCAAAACGTTTGAATCAATCACCTTGGACATTTTTAAGTCCTGCTCTGCATGGCCTACTTCAAGGCTGCAGTGCTGTGGATGCTGCCTGTAATGCCTATAACCAGGACTTGAACACCTCATTTGATAAACTGGTGCTACGCTGTGTACAAGTAGTTCACCTGAGTCTATGAGACCCATGCTTTGACCTTGAACTTTAGTAGCTCAAGTCTGAAAGTCAAAGGCTAGAATGCAAATCGAGTTGCACTGGTCTGTTCAATGACATACTTGCCCACGATGACCACTTTTAAGTTTAACAGGCTGTGGTCTCTTGAAAAAAAAATTGAGGATTTATCTATGGAAATCTAAGCAGAGACAAACTACAGTGTGGCCCTCTTCCATGTAATGGGTAGGCTATGTAGTCAAGCCTGTTTCATCACAGAGAAGGCTTTGTCTAATGTTGCATGTGGCCTAGTAAACAACTCTTCCCTTATACTCCACCTGACTGAACTAGGCATCAGCCTTGATGCTATTACCTAGTTTGAGAGCTATCTTACAGAAAGTCAGACAGACAGACAAACAGGCAGACATTTCACAGTTAGCTATAACTTGTGTAACTTCTACAATTCCCCTTTATAGATCCATTGGTGTTTACTAGCCTAATAACCATAAGCACCTTTTAAAGCCTAGCCGTGCATCCCAAATCTCTTGTAAGTTCTTGTACCATTGACAAGTGTAAGCAAGGCCTGATAAATGAACCTATGAACCTATTACAAGTTGAACTATAATCAAATTTCCTCTGTCTCAATGAATGAATCAACATGAAAAATCTCATTCTCGGTACAGCAAAAATAAATAATGTTGCCTGGCAATCATCAGAAGCTCAGCAGATCCCCTAATACTATAACAATATGTAATCATGACAACTCTGCGTTGAAGGAAGTGTCCTCCTTCAGGTACCTTGGTCTGTGGTTAGACCTCTCACTCAATTTCATCATTCATCTAGAAAATAAAAGTTAAAAACTGAATCCCCTTCTATTCTGGGTACAAAAAATAATCCTTTTTTGTTCTGCTGAAGTTTGATTTGCATGTTTACACTTGTATTAAGAAAACCCATCAAAGACTTTGCCTCTTACACAGAAATAAAAAGTTCCTATCTAACAAAGCTAAAATCTCCCTGTCTCATGCCTGTCTCCTACCAAGCCTATTGTACAGCTCTCAAATCCTCACTAACATCCAAACCTCCCTCCTAACTAAGCTTGAATCTACCTATAGCCTAGCCATTTTTAAGCCGTAAGACTGACAGGGTGCCAGGGATTTTTTCCTCTTTAACTGCCTAAACAAATGTTTATTCTGTTTCTAGTGTATGGTATTCCTTGCTTTAACAGTATATATATATATATATATATATATATATATATATATATATATATATATATATATATATACGTCATATGTAAAGTGCCTAGCCATTCTCTTGTAAATCTGTAGAAGTACAATGTTTTTATGATTTTGCTTCAAACGTGCCTGAAATTGATACTGTATTCTACGACTGCATTTTTCTGCTGAATTGCATAACTGTCTTTGACTCTGAATTGTACTGGATGATAGTGCCATACACAAGGTTTTTCTCTGCTGCATTTCTCTCCCTGCCTTCTCTTGCTTTCTCCCTCAACAGCTGTTTTCTCCATCTTTACCTTCCATTTTCTAACTCTCACTCTAACATACCCTTCTTCTAAATATATCCTCTTTGTCTTCACTATTTCCTTTTAAACCTGCACTAACTCCTACAATCTATTCCTGCATTTCCCCTCTTCCTCTTCTCGCCCTACTTTTCACTTTTGCTTCTTCCTCTCTTCCCCCTTATACTTGCTTCTGTTTGTTTTCCCCGCTCTCTTTACAGTACTCCACTCCTGAAGGTCCTGCTCTACCTCCTGAACTTACTTACTACCTCCTGCAAAAGCTCAGTCGGCTTACCTGGACTTCTCTACACACTAGTCTGGGCTCACCTGAAATAGAACCTCTGTGTGGAATCCCTAAACTTTTTTTTTCAGTAAATGTATGTAGCCTTATATCTAATCTCAGATATCTAAACTTCCATATTTGTTAACGAGTCCCTCAGTGTGTGTGACTCAGCAGCCTACCACAGACCACAACAACTCCCCTCTCACTGGTACTCAGTGACCTCTGGCCTCCTATCCTTTTTCTGTACCCCGTTGAAGGCTCTCCCTTTTTTTCTCTGTTTACTGCTTATTTTTACTTTACCTTAGAGTCTTTGCTCTATCTTACTCCCCATCCTTCTCTGCCTGCCATTTCTCCTTTCTCCACTAGGTGGCACCATCATTCTGCCTTTCTGCCTGCTCCTACTCTTTTATTTCCAACTTTACCTCTAAATACTTCAAAAGAAAAACCTCCCCTAAATATACTCCACTTTCCCTACCTTATATTTTCCTCGAGTGTTGCCCAAACTCTACTAATTTCCACCCAGTCTTACTGTACTTCTACCTACTTACCTCTGCTCCAACCTGCAGTGGCTGATACTTTTTCAGCTGAACTCTTCTGCCCTGTTGCTCTATCCCGCTCCGTTCGCCCTGCGGGCTCACTCTGCTCCCCTACCCTGCCCCCAATTCTCACCCGCCCCTAGTAGTCCTACATTTATTGCCATCCCATACTCCCTCCCCCTTACATCACCCAATCCCCTCACAAGACTACTCCTCTCATTTTCCCTAGAACCACCTCCCCCTCCACCAACCATACCTCGTTTAGCTATACTCCTCCCCACCCACCAATTCTTACCTAACTCTTTCTAACCTACAAACTTCTTTTCTCCTCTAATCAAACAACGTTCTAAGATGCTCTCTTTTCCCACTATATTCTCTGCCCCCACACTACACCTGCTCCTCATTCTTCTCCCTCTGTACCATACCACCTCTTATACCAACCCTTACCTAATCCCTCCACATCAACCTCCACCTCCCTACCCTACAAATCATTTCCACAATATCTCTGCCTCTTTAACCCCCTTTCACCCCACCTTTCTCTCAACATTAAAACTCTTCCAAATCCCCACCAAATACTACAAACCTAAACCAACCCCCTACCATCCATTCCCAACCAAACACTCTGCTAACAAACTTATTCACCTTCTCTCTTACCTTTGTTTAGCAGGCGAGATTCATCCCAACCCTGGACCAAACATTTCTCAAACAAGTAACCTTACCTCCAACAACAAAGCAAATTGTAAATACCTCAAATTCCTCACTATCAACGCCCAAAGCTTAGCTAATAAAATTACCCTCTTTCATGCCTGGCTTAACCACAATTCACCCGACATAGTAGCCATCTCTGAAACTTGGTTAAAACCACACATAACTGACAATGAATTCCTTCCCCCAGGATTTCAATCTCTCCGATCTGACCGCCTAAATAAAAGAGGTGGTGGTGCAGCACTAATCTACTCCAATCACTTATCCATCACTCCCTTCCCAAATCCTATCCCTCCCTTTAATAATGCTGAAATAGTTACTGGCATTCTAAAATTAAATGACCACAAAAGTATCTGCATCATCTCCCTTTACATTCCCCCTGGTAACAACACCAATACCTTGGAAGACATCCTCTCTTGGACCTCCTCAAATATTATTTACGAAACCTACATAATGAGAGATGTAAATATTGACTGGCAAAATAAATCATTAATCATAATCCCACCATATCAATCAGTCTCTTCAACTTTACACAACTTATTAACTCTACCACCAGGCCCAACAAAACCAACCTCACCGGCTCCATCCTAGACTGGATCCTGGTGTCTCACCCCAACAGAACTACTACATCTGGTGTCACTCCCAACCCACTAGGAGACCACCTCCCTGCCTTCACCCATAGAACTACTTCCTCTTCCCCATTCACCCACAGACTCTTACATACTCGTAATTTATCTAACTTTAACCCCTCCACCTTCTCTGACTCCCTCAAAATCACAGACTGGAACCTACTAAAAACACTACCCCTAGACGAAGCCATTGATTTCTTCAACTCCAAATTCCTTACTATCCTAAACTCCCTAGCTCCAATACGAACTAAAAGAGTTAAAGCCAAGACTGCCCCTTGGCTAACTAAAGAAACCACGAAAATCATGCAACAAAGAGATAAATCTTGGAAAAGCTATCTCCATCATAAACAACCTGTATTCTTACTTAAATACAAACAACTACGGAACCTAGCCAAAAAACAAGTTATAATAGATAAAAAGTCCTACTACAACCATCTACAAATAAATCATGCAAAAAACCCCAAACAGTTCTGGAACTCCATTAACTCTCTCCTTAAGCCTGGTACAACTAACAACCCCTGCCCTGATACTAGCAAATCTGACCAAGAAATTGCAAAACTATTCAATACCTTCTTCACCTCTACTATTGCCGAGCTAACCAAAACCTTCCCCAACAACATCCCCCCACCCCCCTCTGCCCAAGTTTCCTCCACCTCACCTCTCTCAACTCCTATCTTTGAACTTAAACCTGTGTCTACCTACCTTATAAAAAAAACTTCTTTCCAAACTCAAACCTTGCACCAACGCCCCTGACAACATCCCCTCCTCCTTCTTAAAAATTGCCTCCGAAAGTATTGCTCTCCCCATCAGCATCCTGATAAATCGATCACTACTCAAGTCCTATGTACCCAAACTATGGCACTCTGCTTTAATTCTTCCACCCCATAAAGGTGGCAAAAACTATAACTTCTCCAACTTCCGTCCCATAGCCATCCTCTCACCCATCTCAAAAATTCTCGAAAAATGCATTTACCTGCAGCTCATGCCATTACTAACCAAACACCAACTGCTCCCTCCTTCCCAGCACGGCTTCTGCCCTGGAGATAATACCAACACAGCCCTTATCTCCTTCTTACACTCTGTCAATTCAGCTCGAGACTCTGGTAACTTAGTTTCATCAGTTCTATTAGACTTATCTAAAGCTTTCGATACCATCTCCCACTCCCATCTAATAAACCATCTATCTAACCTCAACATCTCCCTAAAAACTCTAACCTGGTTTTCCAGCTACCTCTCAGGCAGGTCCCAAGCCATGAAATGGGGCCAAGCCTCCTCCAGCTTCCTTCCCACCCCCACAGGAGTTCCCCAAGGGTCCATACTTGGCCCTCTGCTATTCAACATCTTCGTTAACGATTTCCACAAAGCTATTCCCAATACCAAAATTGTCCAATACGCAGATGACTCAACTTTGATCTGCTATGCCTCTAACCTTACAGAACTCAAGTCTCTAACTCAAACCGCCTTCTCAACCACTGAAAAATGGATGCACCAAAACCACCTCTCACTAAATGCTAACAAAACTAAGATTCTTCTATTCACTCACTCTAAATCCACCCCCACTGAAAAAAACTAATTTCAAATTACAAGCCTTAACAACTCCATCATTGACATCGTTCCCTCCACCAAACTCCTAGGGGTCACCACTGATGAACACTAAAATTCAATACCCACATCCAACTTAACATCAAGAAAACCCACATAAAACTTGGCCTACTATACAGAAACAAACAATTCCTCTCCCCCTCTACTAGACATACCTTGGCCACTACCTGTCTCCTCCCATCTCTTCTATATGGTGCTCCTCTGCTTACAAATCAATCTTCCACCCTAACCACCAAACTGGAAGTATGCTACAATAAAATCTCCAAATTCGCCACCAAGGCAAATTCCCTCCCTCATCACTGAACCTCCCTTCAAACTTTAAATTGGCTTGAACTCCCTAATCAATTAAACTACCTCCAAATTGTCTCAGCCCGCAAACTAATATTTCAACCTAGCAGCTGCCCCGCACTATCAAATATTCTTCAACCTTATACCCCCCAGACCCCTCAGATCTTCTCACCAAAACCTTATTTCCGTCCACAAACCAAAGCGCCCAGCTGGTCAACTTCTAATCTCCTTTACCCTAGCTAAAAAATGGAATGCCCTGCCCTCTACACTGAGGACCTGTGACAACCTACACTCCTTCAAAACACAACTCCACTGCCACCTGCACACTCAAAGAAAATATAACTGTACTCTTCATTCTATACCTCCCAAGCTCCCCTCCTCCTTCTCTCCTGGCTAAACTTCATACCTTTCTAATTTGCCTCTTAGTCATACATTGTTAATGTAACCAACATCCCCTCTTCCAACCTTATGTTCTATGCCTCTCGTCCTCCAGGACAATTCTTCTTAACATCTTAGTTGCTTAATTTTAAATTAATTCATACTGTTTACCAACTGTTTTGTGGAATTTCCACCTATTTTGATTGTAATAATTGTTCTTTGTATTTTACTAGTGTTTTCATTATGTTATTTAACATTGTACTGTGGAGCTTTTCTCCCCGGGCCTCCACTGAAAACGGGCTCTCGAGCCCAGTGGATCTCCCCGGTCACCAAACTGAAATAAATAAATAATAAAATAAGTGGTTAGATTTGCTGAAAATCAAACCTATAGATCTCATCACTGTCTCTCCTTAAAACACTTAAACTGGCTAGAATTCTACCACCTTCTACTCCTCTCTCAGATTCAGCTTATCCACTCTGTCTTGTACCAACCATCTTTCTGTCCCAACCTTTCTCCTCTAATCTCCTTCTACACTCCTAGGACTCTCATCAAGCTCTGACCAAGACTTACTACAAATCTATAAACCCAAGAGCAAAACTGATCAAAACCTCTACAGCTACCACCCCTCCATTTCTTGGAACAAACTCCCATTGGAAATCAGAACACGCAAACAACTCAAAGAATTTAAATCTACCACCAAAGACTACCTAAAAAGTCACTGGTCATGCCACTGTACTCACCCTCCATAAACTGCCTCCTCTCCTACATAACGTACTGTCTGCCATTTTTGGTTTGATTTCTATATTGCATCTGCTCTCTCAGTTCATCTTGTCTAGCTAATAACTCATTGCTCAATCCTAAAAAAGATCTCTACTTATATACTACATGTATGATCATCTCTTACTTATCTTATCTAGGTAATAACCTGTTGTTCAGTCTTAAAAATATTTCTGTTATTGTACTAAATGTACAAACTGTACCTACATTTGGCTGTACTTACAAATCCTGCATACTGTTTCTGAACATATCTTAAGTTAAAGATCAACTTAAACTCTGTATTTAATTTTTATGCCTTTACTATACTAACTTGAAAATATTAATGTTTTGTTTATAATACTATGTTCATAGAGAATTTTATTGAAATTGCGTGGAACTTTTCTCTCCGGCTCTCCAATGAAAAAGGACTGTCAGCTCAGCTGGACAAACCAGATCAACAAATGTAAAAATAAACAAATAAATAAATAAATAAATAAATAAATAAATAAATAAATAATTAAAAGCCAACAAGAATTGAATAGTGAAAGGAATCCTACTCCTCAACATGAATCTTGCCTCCTTCTTGCTTCAGCACCATCTGATAAACACTCCAATATTATTCAAACCCTAGAGAATAAAATCTGTAGATTTATCACTCATTCCCCTAGAAATGAACACCACTGTATAACTCTAGGACAATCAGACTGGTTCCCAGTTAAGCAAATAACAGATCTACTTCTAGGCTCTCAACTGTTAGTGTTACAACATGAGCGTCCTCCCACCCCTTTAATCTGAAAACTAATAAAACAAGCCCCCCCCCCCCCCCATACAACCTCAGAAGCTTGAAGGATACTGGTCCTTTAACACAAATCCCAGTTTCTAAGCTTCACGCCTCTGACCATACATTCTCAATTCTCGGTTCCAAACTATGAAAGTCCTCCCCACTCTAAGATCTGTGGACTGCTAAATCTTATCTACATAATCAAGTTAAATGTTCCTGCAGATCAACAGTCCACAGAACCTTAATCAACTAATATCTGTCATCTACTGTCACTGCTCTAATATTTCCATTGCTTCGCTTTTTCCACCTTAGACTTATGTATGTATTGTTTTGTTTTCCTAAATATAAAGCAAGCTTTGTAATTAAATGTATATTGAAATTACAGTAATTTTATCTTCTCACTTTACTGGTTTATGTGCTTTTATATTCCTAGAATCAAACATTGTTTGTATTTTATTCACGGTCACTTCATGTTTCTGTTATCATATGCACTCTGTATAAGTGGTCATATTACTGACCCAGGGCTGAGACCAAAATCGGTCAGAGGTTGATCAGCACTCAACCCTGATTAATAAATTCAATAAATAAATATATACATACATACATATATGCATCAGTAAATAAATAAATGACAGGCATATGTCTTTCCCTTTGTTAGTAGCACTACTGAAAAGTAATGTGCATGCACTCCATGGAGCACTGAGATTGTACTCAGCTATCACGAAATGGCAAGCTTGTTAAGCACTTCCTAGCATGTGAGCTGGGTCTATATTAGATCACCGACCGCTTAAAAAAGCGAACGGTGATTAATCGACCCTATGTAAGCGAAAGCTTACAATCTCGAACTGTCAGAACAGAGATTTTTTTCCTAGGGAAAAAAATCGCTGTTCCAAAACACATGCACACAACACAAGCACACCAAACAAACAGAAATCCACACACATACACCTAAAATCTTACACCTAACCCTACACTAAACTATACACACACCACTAACTATCCACTTACCTTAACCCAAACCCTAACCCTAAGGTCCATCACTATCACACACTCGCCTCACCTGCTCCCTAACCCTAACTCACCTAACCCGCCCTAACCCTTACATCCACACAATCACACACATACCTAACCTGCGCCATAACCCTAACTCATCTAACCCACCCTAACCCTGACATCCACACAATCGCACACTTACCTGAACCTGACCGGTAACTTTCCATCACAGCACTGAAAATACTGAAACAACAGAAACGGACAACCAAATTCTTTCCCTAGGAAAAATTTTGGTTTTCTGTTGCTTCAATATTTTAAGCTTTCGCTGCATAGGAAAATCATTTTCTTGGGTGGCAAAAGCCAGGGTACTTTTTTGGCTGGGCTTGTATAGGCCCCAGAGCTGATAGCCTAGTACCTGCCTATGAACCTATGAACCATAGGGTTCGATATTAGAACATGCGAAGGTTTGAAACCTTGATGTTCTAATACAGACCCTGTGAGCCAACCATAGCAGCACTTAGGGGAGCCTAACAAAAGCTAAATTTGTGTTGAGTATTACTATGGAGTTAGTACTCTGTTGTGGGACTGGTTTGCCTCCTATCTGAATGGCCACACTCCGAGAGTAGCCTGTTGGGTAAAATCTTCAGCCTCCTACCATCCTTGACAGTGGGAATCCAGTGGATTATGCTCTTGTCCTTTTATTTTTCATTTTTCATTTGTTTTGTTTATGAGAAGCTAAATTACCAAAATATTAGACATACCTTTGCTATGCTGAGGGCATGTACCTTTTTGTCTCATTTGCTTAGGGGTCCATGTCAAGTCTTAGCTGATTATCTAATGACTTGGAATATATCCATTCTTGGATGGTTGATAATCAGCTTAAACTCAATGGCTCTAAGACACTGATCATGGTCATTCATTCTACCTTCATGGAGTCATTTGTATTGGTGCTGTCACCTAATATTGTGGTAACAAATTCCAATTTGTCTCAAAAATGCATGATGTACAGGTGACTATTGACAACAAGCTGAACAATCTGACTTTGACAGAATCAGATTTTAGCAGCTGTCATGTCTTTCGAGCTTCATCTTCGGAATATCGCCCTCATCAAGTACGTGATACCACCTGCTGACCTCACTACTATCATCCTTCTTGTGTCCTCCTCCTAGCTGGACTATTGCAACACCCTGTACCTGATTTAGTATTAGCTTGTATGCAATATGTGATTTAGTATTAGCTTGTATGCAATATGTGATTTAGTATTAGCTTGTATGCAATATGTGCAACATTTTGTTGCCTGGCTAGTTATAAAGGTTCCCATATGCCACCATATTGTTCTAGGTCTGCATGAATTGCAGAGGTTTCTTGTCATATAGTAAATGACCTTTAAACTACTAATTCTGGTCTTCCATACCATGACTGAATTGGGTCTTCCCTCTCTAGGAGTCTTATAGAGCTGATATTGACTGCCTCAAGCCTTAAATTTGGCATAACAGGAACTATTAGTGCTTCATAGGATCATAGGAGCATAGGATCATTGGATCATAGGACCATAGGAAGTTGCTAAGCTAATGGCCCTGAGATCCTTATAAGCCTAGCCAAGAGTTTATCCTATGTTTAGACAAGTCAGTGCCCAAAACCCCTGTCCAGCAGGTACACAGGAGGAATCCCAGGGGTGTATTTTCTGTTTCCCATTCAGTTATCCAGGTTGCACTTAAAAAGAGATAATGGGGTAGTCTGCTTGACGTGGAGAGGGAGTCTATTCACAGAAGGTGGAGTCTCTGGGACACAAATCTGTCCCACCAACAAGTCCTATTGATGTCACAGACCAGGTTGAGGGTGCATGTGCGGGTTACTCGAGTGGAGCTTGACTTGTGGATATGCAGCAGTCCCATCAAGGTGAGGTCTGAGATTGCTTTGTTTGCCAGACAGAGGTCACCTCTGAAGAGTCTGTATGAAACTGAGTAGAGGGACAGGGCTTTTAGCCTATCTGTGTAGGGTACATAATGCTTCTAACATTATGGCTAAAAATTACTGGAATTCTTTAATTTGCTTATTAAAGGCCATGCCTTTGGAAGTTACAACTAGTTGTCTTCGAGCTTCCCTAAGTCTGAGCAGTTTCAAGCAGTCCCTAAAGACTTACCTTTGTGAATTAGCCTTTTATAATGACTTACTCTCATATGTTTTAAATTGTTGCAATAACAGAGTTAATAGGAGACATATAATATTTTGACTTTTATAATTTTTTGCTAGTATTACTTGTACAAGACTCATTTTTACTAAAAAAATAATTTAAGTTATAGCTTATGTGTAATGTCCCTGAATTTTGTGATGGTTTCCATAATATTAACTTGTCTTGGAGAAGCAAATATAAAGACTTCAAAAAGTACCTCTATGAGAGCTGATAATAGGTGACATAATAAGACAAATATAAATGGTAAATAAATTATACAATCTTATGCTTTATTTATTTTTATATGGCTTTTTTGCAGCAAGATTTGCTGTCCATGAAGTAGTTTTGCCCATTTGATAACCTTGCTCTTTCCAGTATGTCTGTCCTTAACATTGAAACATTGGACTCTATAGCTGATTGATCCCCTGGTATGTTCTGTTACATAGTTTGATTAAAAGTGGACCTATATGAGATCTCTGCTCTTGAAGATGCTGGATCCTGATTAGTGGAGATTTCACTTGTAGTATTTCTGTTCATGTTTCTCTATTAAATCATTAAAACTGAAAGTGGTGGGTTGATCATTTACTGGCAGTTGAATGGTTGACTCATTCTGAGGCTTTTTTATGTCTGTATTCATCATTTCATAATTGTTTATATATAATACCAGATTTTTACTTTGCTTTTGAAATAATTATATTTTCTTTGTCAGATGTGTTAACTGTCCCATAACTTGTGATTAGAAGCCTGTACCGAGCAGCTGTTTTCAAGTTATTATATGTCACTTGAGTTTGAACTATTAATTCACAGATAGCTATATAGTTCTAACGGTCTGATTCAAATGCTTTGAACATCTATAGTTTTTGTATTTGATGTTGATCCTTTGGAATCAGCAACTCCTCTGAAAAACCTCTTACTCAGAGGCGTCCTTTACAGGGTCCATGAAAATATTCATCTTTTTAGACAAGTGCATTTAAACTCAAGCAGGTACACTAGTTTACATGTGGACAGCCATTTTTAATACTTTATTTTTTTAAGCCTAGGCTTAAAATTTTATATAAGTTTTATGCATGTTTAACTTTTTAGAAATATTTTTTTCATTTTTCATACATAAATTCAAAGCCCAAAAAAACAAAAATAGAACGAATAAAGAAATAATAAATACCACCAGGTATAGTAATCCTGCTGCTGTTACTGTCCAGGTTTCCCTGTATTAATGTGTACCTCTAGCTCCTCGATTGTTTTCTTCAAATAGGGTCCCTTCTATTTCAGAATTCCTGGACTCCTGCAGAACTGCACCTCCCCATGGTGCCTTAGCTATGCCTTAATTTCACACCTACTACACCTTACTCCTATGCCCCTCTTCTTTAATATAGACCATGTTACATATATGCTTCACTGTACTATCATTTGTGGGCAATTCAAATGAAGTTGTATCAGATTTAGTCCTTGTTTTCTGCTCTGAAAACTATATGCTAACTAATCTTGGTCTTATGTGGTCAAACCCCTCATTGCAAGGGACATTTACCCCACACTCTAATTCCCAAATGCCAAGTTTGATAATACATACTGTAATTGTGACAATACTGGAACAAGTACACATTTGTTAAGGTTGTTTGCCATTTGCTCTAATACTTGTGTGAGGCCTGGTAATATACTGCTGAGCAGGATACTGAAAGAAACATTTCCCTGCACTCTTATCCTCAGGCTCAGAGGTTGGAGTGTTTCAATACAACCTGCTTTTTTAAGTTCATTTTACTTTTCTCTTGGTATTGCTTGCTGTTTTTTTTTTTTTTTCTCACTTCTGTGTTTTACACACATGGAGTAGACAAGTTTACTACTTGCATAAAGTACACCATTTAAGTGGTACTTTAGCTGCTGGCAATGTACCCCAACCTAATCCATTTTAACAACACCTGATAAAGTGAATCACATCTAAACACACAGTATTATACTTATTAGCAACTGATATCCTTAACCAACTGTGCTAAAATGCTTCACATCACACAACAGTGCACCTACCAACTAAAGGTTTCAAGTCGTTGTTTCCATTCTGCTCCTGCCCTTTTTGGGGGGGTAACTGCATGACTGTTAAGTGCCAGTTGCAAATCTGACGTTTCCCTTTCCCTCCAAAGGTCTCCAGCTCCAGCCTGTTACACTGGTCCATAAACCTGTGATTATTCTTCACTGAGTGCTTTTTTCTAACTCTTACCACCTTTTGTATGAGTAAATCCTTACATATGGTCCCCCAACATCCATTTCCTTGAATGTGTATGCATCATTATCACTATGTTATTCCTCAACTAGTTTACCCAATGAAGCAAATGATAGTCCTGTATGGCATATAGTATGTACACAGGACTATTAGGAACACAGGAACAATACTAGTTAGGTGATCACTGGGACTCTAAGATGCCTAGCCATACATCTTTAAGTAAACACATTTAAAAAGTTCTTGCTACCTTTTTGAATTTGTATACCACTCATCGTCTTGCAGTAAGAATTGCAAGCAAAGCCAAAAACAATGGAGGACAGAGGCCCACAAATTGGGGAAATTTTAAATATTACTCATAAACTTAGAAAGTTGATAGGATAACAGTTTTTGCATTAGCATGGATTTTCTGAAAGGTGCACAGTCTGAAATGTCTGTTATTGTTTGCTGATGTCAATCCTAAACAATTTTCCAGAAAATCAAAAATTTAAATGAGGCAAAAATTTGGATATTCTGTAAATTTGGGCAGTTTTGAAGTATGCTACCTCTCAAATCAAGCAGGGCCATACAATGATAACCCTGCGGTTTACCCATATAAACATCAACACTAGTCCTAAAGGTAGCCAAGTTAGCACTTTGGTAGTAGTAACTGATTCAGTAGGATAGGAATATGTTGAGTTAGGAGCCTATTCCTCCAGTAAGACTACTTTATTTGTTGTTGTAGCACTATTACCCCAGTGCAGATGTCTGTAAAGCCATTGATTTTATGAAGAAATAGGAGGTCAAATAAGATTCGGTCTATCATAGCTTTATTTACTTTACACTTTATATTTAATACAAACAATCCAAAAACTGAAGGTACTGAAGACACCAGCAAGCCAGCGAGAAGTTTAAAAATTTATTAGTAGTGAGCCAACAAGATTAAGCACTTTTGTCAGTCTATAACCAGGACTTCATCAGAATCTAAAAATTCAACAAATTCTACAATATTTAAATAGTAAAAAAAGTAAAAAAGCACATGATCACCACATCAATTATCAACAGAAGCAAAGTTGTTAATCCTTTGTTATCAAGTACAAAAGAGTAGTTGTTAGAACATAAGATGCAGGGTTTACACTTTGTATGATTTTAAATGCAGGACATTACTGATTGAAATACATTCATTAAGGCCAGGGGACACACAAGCATTCAACCTTAGTTGCCACATAATTTCTCTGTAATCAATAAGATCTTCCCATGGCCAAGGGAGCCCGCAGGATTTTTTTCAGGGGGGTGCAAACCCAGAGCCCCATCATGCAACCCCCCCCATGCAGCTCCCCCCACACGCAGCCATTCCAGTGTCCCATTACTTGGCTATTTCTTCCCAGTTGCCATAAACACTGTTCAAAACTCTCAGTATGCATACTGTTTTATACTTTACTTCTACAATGACTAAAGATATTTGGATTTAATTTACAACATTTATTTCAAATTTTATAGCACAAACACTGAGAAATTTTCTAAACAAAGCAATAGCCTTACATTAAAAACTAATCTGCCTTTGAAGCTCGCATTCACTGAAACAGCATTGAAACCCACATTCAAAGAGAATGCATCTGGGCAGTGGTGGGTTCAGTTTACCTTTGGGCTGTTTTCAAATCATAGGACCCCTTGCATACATTTTTACGACCATGCAAAAGTACTGTGATTCACCTTCTTGATTGTATTAATTATAATATATAATAATTGAATTATATCCCTTGTATAATACAGCGCCACTTGTTAGAGTGTGTTTTAAATTCATAGTTTTGAACATTTTTCCAGCAAGTAGTGAAGCAAAACCTGAACTAGTAATGACAAACTGAACAGTTCAGAACATTTTAACCATAAAAAGGCCACTCAAACTTCTGTCATTACAATCCACCATTATCGGTCAATATACACAATCACTAAAGAAGTAAGTCAGCTGAATAATTCCACATTAAAAAGATCTGAAACTAATGAAGAGATTATTGCTATAAAACAACTTATATTTCAGTGTTTCATCTACAAATTCAGTGCCTGTAGCCCTTGAAGAATAAATTGCCTGTATTACATTAAAAGAAATGGTAAGCTGTTATATTGCAATAGGGAATGGGCGACAAGCTGAAAAAGAGGTTCAAAGTTACTAGGTGTCTCATCCAAAGGAGGGCTTACTAAGGACTGCAGTACACCACCCCCTTAAAAAACAAATTTACATGCTGTGGGAGTAGAAGCTACAGCTCTCTGTATCAAGATGCAAATATGCAACCTGCTGTGCTACTAACACTGCTTTAAAATTTTACACCACAATAATGATACCATTTGCTAAACAAAACAGTTGCACATTTTAAGCAGACAGCATGAGCAGCAGTAAATTTCTCTTCCTTTGAAGCTCACAATTCATGCACTTGAGAATAAATTCCACCTGCTAACTCTAACCTCACACACACACACACACGCACACACACACACGCGCACACACACACGCGCGCACAGACACACGCGCACACACACACACACACACACACACACACACACACACACACACACACACACACACACACACACACCTCAACCTGTTAGTGCAAGAAATCTGGACAAAGCCTAAAATAAGGGGGAGACAAATGCCAGAAAATAGAGACAGATTTTAAATATTCCTCTTATATACTTAGAAAATTGCTAGAATAACAGATTTTGTGTTAGCATACATTTTCTAAATTATATTAAAGTCTGAAACTTAAATATGTGCCATTATTTAGTGACTTCAGTCCTCAGTGATCTGCCAGAAAACCACAAATTTTATATAGAACAGACAAAAATATGTGTCATAGGTTCATAGGTTCATAGGTTCATACTAGGCTATCTGCCTGAGGGCATTTACAAGCCTAGCCCATAGTTTTGTGGCTTACGCCACCCCTTTAGTATGGGGAACTATACCCATTATTTTGCTGTGCCTCTGTTGAGCAGTGACACTGAGGTATAAATCGACATTCTGCGAAAATCTGGACAGTTGAGAGTTATAAGTTACTTCAGGATAAAGAAGTGTTCTAGATGTAGACTTGTGCATTTTTTCTGTTTTTAATTGATGATAAGACCCAGTCCCCCTACCCCAACATCCCAGATTGTCTTGGCAAGTAAAGACAGGTGATAAGCCTTCACAGGATCATAGGAGGTTACTAGGCTAATGGCCCTGGGGCCCTTCCAAGCTTAGCCAAGAGTTTATCCCCAAAATGAAACCTCAGTCAGCACCTGTCACCCCTGTCAGTGAGGGACACAGGTAGAACCCCTGGGATAAATTTATGGTTTCCCATCCACTCATCAAAATTGTGCTTGAAGAGGGTCAGCGAGGTGCTCCGTTTGATGTGTATGGGAAGTCTGTTCCAGAGATAGGGTAGCCTCTGGGAGACAAACATGTCTGTCCAGCAGGTTTTGTTGATGTTGCATATTAGATTCAGGCCTATTGAGTGGGTAGTATGTGAGGAGTTAGATTTTATCACCATCAGAAAAACACATTTCTTGCACACAGTACCAGTACACAACACCCCAACATGTTGACACCAATATTTAAGCTATCAAGATACACCATATCTATTATCAATAGGATAGACAAGAACACCAACAAGAGAAAAAAATATCACTTTTTGCTGTGTTGAAGTGGTGCAATCACCCATCTGAACTGGAAGGTTGGGAAACTTACTGTCACTTGCATTAAAGACAGCTTATACTCTGTATCAAACTTGTTAAACACAAATTGCTTAAAGACCTCTCCCCAATTTTTAGTGTATGTTTATTTATAATTAAGTATTTCAAGCAAGAAAAGTATTTTAGTGTGCCACCTAGTACAAGCTTTCTTTGCATTTTACTGCTCCTCTTAAAATGCATTTCCCCCATGCTATTTGTTGTAAGTCAAATTTAAGCAGCTCTCAAAATATTCACCTTTGGTGTTTCTTCCCAAGCATCCTCTGAAAATTATCTGTAACCAGAAAAAAAATGACACCAAGCTAGAATGTTGTGCAAGGGTGCTTCCTTAATCTAGTTTTCTAAAACATGCAAAAAAAATGTGTTTCCTAAACATTTAAAATGCAGACACTGCTTGTTGTGTTCACCACTAGTCGATGCCCCAATATCACTCATTCTAACACTAACTCCTCAGCTAATACCCGACCCCTTTACAGGCTTGCTCCAACTCATGCAAACTTAACACCAGACAGCCAAGTTTCACAAATGCAAAATTCAAGTCATGGCAGTTTTGCACCTAGGTGAGGCATAACTACATGTGCACTGTACTGGGAAGTTACTTCAACATTAAATGTCAGTATCTACATTCAAGTTCTCTTTTTTAGAAAAGCTCTATGGAAATCAAAGAAGGAAACGTCAGTGATACAACAAAACAACCGGCTAATGATGCTCTTCTGTAGTCAGTGCTGGGCGACGTGTCCATGAGAGACATGGACCTATTACTGTAACATGGAGCCTAGGAGTGTACGCATGCAAGGGGCTTTTTTTATTTCAGGAGAGTTCGACAACTCTTCGCCCTGAAAAGCAAACCAGACTAACTTCCTTCAACATCCGAGGGCTGCCAAAATGACTAAAAAAGCCAATATGTCACCAAGTTATAATCACCACCTTCGGTCATTCAAGAAGTTCTAACATATGACAGAGGTTTTCCCTAACAAACATTTGGATTTCAGCCCTTCCCCCATGCAGGCCCAGCTATTTAACCCTTAATCCATCACACAAACACCACCAACTGCAACAAATACAAGACCAGCACCGGAGTTAAGTCTCTGAACTAAACCAGTCTGAGAAAACTACAACCTTCAGAGCAGTTTTATTTTATGAAGCATGGTATCCCGAGGGTATGCTGTTTTGCTGAGGCCTGACACTGATTCATTTCAAGTGCACCACTTTGATGTTTTGGTGCTAAGCTTGAACTGACATTGATTCAGTCTAAAAAAAAAAATACCAGGAGCTTCTTTCTTGACTATGATGATCTCAACATACCTTAAGTGCTGCGCACACCATCACATACAGTGAATCCAATAATCTGAGCTAAAGAGCTCTTTCTGATCACAAAACTTGGTCATTCTATCTGCTGCCATTGTCACTCTCTGGATAACTCTACGCAACTGTCAAGATGCAGTTTGAGGAGGAATTGAGGCTCGTCATATGCATCATATGACTGCAGCCTCCAATAGCATCTCCAGTAGCATCTCCTCTGAACCTCTGAACGATTCAGGTTTAATGGAAAAAAAAAGTAAATTGAAGTAAAAAAATGTGCGGTTTTGCCAGTACATGTTTTTGATTTCAACACATCATCCCAAATAAATTAAGAAAATGCAGGGGGGGGTGGAAGTGCACCCCCTTGCACCTGCCTGTGGGTTCCCTTGCCCATGGCCCTCCCCTCATATTCTGGGGTGCAAAATTCAATCCAAAAAATAAAAAAGAATGATCTGGGTGTGTTTCCACATGCTTGTATAAAGAGTTTTTAACATTCTTATTCCTTGTATCTAGATTGTGCTCGCAAATACACTCTTTAAATTTCCATTTGTTTTTTCCCCACATAAAAACACAAACATTGAACACACTTTGCCACATCTACTAAACCTATTGAATTACAAATGCAGCAGAATGAAGTAACCAACATGTGGGTCTCTACCACTAGTGTGTTACCCTCAAAAATAAATTTGCATTGGTTGCAGTCCACACTTGTAGGTTTCCACCTCTTGGCTGAATTTGAAGCCAGTTTTTCACTGCCTTCCAACATTTTTTTCAAGTTCTTCCCTGTCCTATATACTATACATGGTCTATCAACAAACTTCTCAAAATCTTTCCATAACAAGAAAATATTTTCCAGTTCTTACATAGTATGTCACCAATTGCATCACTGTGTACAGTGTAGGTTGTGACAAATGCTGTGCCATAATTATTAGTATTGTTACCTGTAGCATATCTGTCATTAACATCTTACATATTCTGAGTAGTGGAGCCCCTAAAAAGGGGTAGGATGGTGCATTCTAACCTTTTAGTACCAACCTCATTATGAATACTAAAAATCAGTTGCAACGGATACCCTCTTGCCTGGAACATGTCAAGAAGTTTGTTACTTTTTTGCTCAATCATATTGTCACCAGAAATCATTTTAGCTTCTTTCTGCTCTTTGAAGAAACTGAACAGTTTTATTTAGGATTCTTTACCTTGCTTTGATTCTCATGTTAGTATATTTATGTGTCTACAAATCATTATCATTTTTGCTGATACAGAGAATATATTTTCTCCTTTCTGTCACTTCTGGGGATATTTAAGCCCTGATCCCTGAAGGAATTTCACGCTTTTCTGCAGCAGTCATATATCTTTGTCACTTTCTGCGAATACCAATAGCCATAGTCAAGAATGCTTAACGTTTAAGACAGCCTTCTATGCAACCTGTTTCAAAATGGGTAATATATTCTTCTCCTTGCTGCTTCTTTGCTCCTTAAATGAAGCAGTGTTTTGTTTTTCTTTTCGTAATTCTAGTTTCTATGAAATGCTTCAACAGTTTACCTATTTGTCTCAAAAGACTGATTTCAGCCACTGATTGAGTTCAGACCACAAAATAGAAGAAAAGTTCCCAAAGTCTTATTACACACAAAATCACACAAAGGAAATATACATCAGGATTCCAAGAGATGGGATAGCATAATTGACTCTCTCTAATTTTGTCCCAATACCTCAAATCTGATTTCCATCCATGGAAAACGACTGGCATTATGCCAAGGGGCAGTGTACAATCAAGCTACTCTAGAAGCAGGCAATGAAATTCATTACCATAGAATGTCCAAGAATCTCAATACCCATTCCTAGCATAACATGAACTTAGCCAAGGATGGGGTGGGCCTGTTATGTCTGGCCAAAGTTGTCAGGAACAACAGCTACACCTGTATAGTACCTCTGATACTGCAGCGAGGTATACAGCAAAGAGTAAGGAGAGGAACACAATAACACCTTCCTTTGAACTACATGGCCACCCTTTGCATAAGGAACAGCCCACCTTCATGTATTTGTACTGAGCAGGACACAGCTCAAATCATTGAGAGGATGGCTTAATGGCTAAGGTGTTTGCCTTACAAACACAAGGTGAAGGGTTTGAGTCTCACAAGGGATAATTGGCTAGGCTTAAAATGGCTCGCAAGGGCAGTTAGCTTAGTACTAAACTATGAACTATGAATAATACAATTTCAATATATTTATGTATTGCATAACCAAGAAATGAAATGAGATGCATAGACCAAAAGGTTGCTGGCTATTTATATACAGTTTAAAATAGTTTTATTAGTGTTGCAATTTATTTTCCTATTAGTTATTTATTTCAACAAACTCTGTGTTAGGCTTTCCTGTCTGAAATACAAAACACATAATTGTAACTACAGCACATTTAAAAAAACATACTCTGGTTTCAAAAAAATAAAATAGTGAATGTCAAATCTCACTGTAACACCATTAAAGTGTTTTTGAAATAGAGCTTCACCTTTTACACCACCAGTATAGGCCTTCACCTTCCCAGACCCCAACTAGTTAAGTATACATATTCTAGGACTGTTGCACCAGGAAGTCAGGGGGAATATTCTGAAATACCACAACACAGGAGTTAATATGTATTATCCATATTCACACCTATAGCCCCCCTTTCTATCTATTTATTTTATTTTATTTTTTATTTTACATTTGTTGACTGGGCTAGTCCAGCTGGATATATGTCCATTTTCAGCAGAGGCCCAGGGAGAAAAGCTCCTCAAAAACAGAGCGTAATTTATAATAAATGACAGTTTTTTACAGATGCAGGTACATCACATATTTAAGCAATTCTTTACACTTCATTATATTTCTGCATACTGAATCCTAGTACATATCATATATGGCTAGTTATAAGAAAATATTAATAATGACATACAATTAATATATAAAAGCACATTTTCTTTATGGTTAACAGAAAGCAACTAGTATATACAGGCATAGTTATAGGAGTCTTGCGATAAATGGGGTGATTACTCGGGGTCCACACAAGGACATAACCAATGTGATTTAAGGTACAGTTTCAGATTGTTTTTAAATAGTGTTATTGAGGAAAGGGAGGTCAGGTCACTGGGGAGTGAGTTCCAGGTTTTGCCAACGGTATTAGAAAACAAATAGTTACCAGCCATATTGTTGGTTTTACCTAATTGTACTAGTATTTTTTTAGATGAGCATAGGGTCTTAAGGGTATTGTAGGGGATGATGAGGTTGATAAGAATTGGTGTATTAGTAGGCTGATACAGGATCGTGTGGGCAACTGTTAATTGGTTAACTAGTAGTACATTTGGCAAATCTAGCCATTCTAGTTGTTCCAAATTAATACAGTGATGGGTTCTGAATGCGGATCCTTTTTCAAATCTGGCAGCATTATTGTAGGAGATAGCCAGCTTGTTCAGGTTGTTTTTAGACAGGTTGGTATAAATAGGGGAGGCGTAGAGGAGAGTAGAGATTAGGTGGGTACGGGCAATAGTAGCCCTTGCTAATGGGGTCAGAAAGGGTTTAATTCTATAGAGGGAGCCTAGTTTTTTGTTGACTGTTTTTATAGTACTGTTAATGTGAGTATCAAGGTTTAGGTCGTTATCAATTAGTACCCCTAGTAATTTTGTAGTTGTATCAGGAGATATGATAGTACCGTTGTTTGATGTAACAGTAAAGTTAAGTGGGGTGGCCCTATGGGTGGGAGTGAATAGTAGGAGTTTTGTTTTTTTTGGATTCAAGAAGAGGCAATGGTGTAGAAGCCATTTCTCAACTGTCTTAAACACATTTTGGGTGAGGGTCTGAAGGTCTGATGGAGAGGTGGCTGAGCATATTAATGTGGAATCATCTGCGTATTGTATACAGGTAGCTGGAGGTATTAGAGAATGTAGGCCATTAATAAAAATAGAAAATAGGAGAGGTCCTAATATAGAGCCTTGGGGGACACCGAAGGCAATGGGGAAGTGGGTAGATAAGTTGTTCTCCCACAGTGCAGCCTGCTGTCTATCGTTTAAGTAGGATTGAAGCCATTGTATAGCCAGTGCATCTAGTGATAGGTTTTTGATTATGTTTATGAGAAATTGGTGGTTAACCATATCGAAGGCTTTAGAGAGATCAATAAAGAGAGCTGAGGATAGATTATTGTTATTGCGATTTTTGTTAATATAGTCAGAGAAGGATAAGAGGGCAGTAGTGGTGCTATGAAATGGCCAAAAGCCATGTTGGCAGTTGGCTAATACGTTGTTATCTATAAGATGGTTTAACAGCTGACAATAAATGCATTTCTCCATGATTTCTGCCAGAGGAGATAATATGGCTATAGGTCTATAGTTTGATAATTCATTGAAGTTACCACCTTTATGCAGGGCGATAATATGTGAAATTTTCCAGATAGAGGGAATGGTTCCTTCAGTTAAAGTTCTGTTAATCAGGATGGAGATGGGGTAGGCTATGGCTTTTGCAGCTTTTCGCAGATATTCTGCAGGTAGATCAGCTGAGGGGATGGTTGGTTTGAGTTTCTGAATAAGGGTACAGAGAAGGGATGTAGGGACAGGTTTTAGGTTAAATGAGGGAGGTAAGCTAGCAGTAGAGGTAGTCAGAGATGAGCTGTCAGGAGTTAGTTGATTGGCGAGAGACTGAATGGTCTCAGTGAAGAAAGTGTTAAAGGTATTGGCAATTTGCTTGGGACTATCTTGGTCAGAGCCTATTGGGGTGGGTGTGATAGAACAACCTGGGTGTAAGGGTGTATTAATCCCTGCCCAGAACTTTTGTGGTTTATTTTGATGGGTTTGTTGGAGTTGAATGTAAAAGATTCTTTTATCTGTCAGAATGACTTTTTTTTGTATCATTTCTTAGCTGTCTAAATTGTAAGTAATCTTCAGGGCTTTTAGTAGTACGCCACTTGGCCCAGACTTTATTTCTAAGGAGCATTTGTTGTTGGTTGCTTTTGAGAGCCAGGGGGCAAGTTTAATCCTATGGTCCGTATTGGTGCATGGTAATCTAAAATACTTAGGAATTTAGTATTAAAGTATTTTACTGCTTCCTCCAGAGGTAGGTGTTTGAGGGCTGACCAATCACATGCCTTAAGTTCATTTTGGAAGATGTTTGGGTTAAAATTTGTGTTGCTCCTTATTGCCCTATAGGTGATTGGGCTTGGAATGTCACTATCATATTTGATTATGAAGGTGAGTGAATGGTCACTTATATCTTTGGGGAGGGTGATGGCTATTTATTAGAATGCATTCTAAGGTGCTTTCATTGTTATTGAGTTTGTTGGTCCTTGTGGGGGAGCTGATGGTTTGAGAAAAAACATATAGGTTAATATGAGTAGTAGGCTGTTCAGTAGTACAGCTTTTCTAGTTGATATTAAAGTCACCTAGTACTATGGATTTTCTTTTTATTTTAAATTATTTTTAAGTGTATATCTCAGATGCTGAGCTCATAGAAGTGATCATGGCATCCACGCAAGTAAGACTAGATGAAGAATGTAAAAGGGTGGATTTTATATAAAGATGTAGATAGTTGTGTTCCTGATGGAATTTACTGCCCCCCCACACACACATGGGCATGAGCTGTACACACACACACACACACACACACACACACACACACACACACACACACACACGCACACCCACACACACAAGCACACACGCGCACACACACACACACACACACACACACACACACACACGCACACACACACACACACACACACACACACACACACACACACACACACACACGCACACACACACACACACAAAAGCAAACATATTCAGTGCATGTATTTTATTAAGTATGCCTCTTGACCAATAACAGAAGAACAAAATTGATGTGATGCTTTTTATTGAACCAATCTGATTTTTTATTTTATTTTATTTTACATATTTATTTATTTATTTGATTTGCTTAAGTTTACCTGAAAATTCTGAATGGACAAGAACATGTCCCTTTTCAGGGAAAGCCCAGGGCAAAAAGCTCCAACATATTGAAGTACATGCAATAAGAATATGATCTACACAAATACATAAGAGTTTACAATGGTACAAAGGTAGAAGAATAAGAAACAGTTAAGCAAAAGTTGACAAATAAATAAAATATAAAAATAAATAAATGAAAATATACAACACTTATAACTGAGAGATATTTGACACAACCTAGGGTTTTCATATAATCCAACGTTCGTAATCTCAAACATGTTTAACACCAGCAGCAGAGATGATTGGAACTTATTTGATTGCTTCTTCCAGTGTTAAGTTCATGCAAGAATGTACTCAGTGGCGATCAGGGAATCTGCCCTTTCCCCACTGTAGAGTTATCCATGAGTTGGCATATATAATTATCAGTGGGTTGGGGTACAGCTCCCCACATGGGGGGTGCAGTGGGACTTGCCCCCTGGAAAAACATAAGTGCTTTATTTTTTCAGTGTTTGGCTTTTGATCTTTCAGGATCAATCTTTACCCATTCGAGATTTGTGTACTTTGATATTTAGAAGTACATCCATATACACAAGTATAACAGGTAGGTCTGAGGCAAAAAGAATTTAGCTAACATGGACACCAGTTAGCAAAGGAAAGTAAGAGAATAGAAAAAGCAAGGGGATAGAAATTATTTAAATGAGAAGACCATTTAGAAAAGATGAGAACCGTGAGACTGACAAGTGATGTGATGTTTCCAGGTGGAAAGGTGCACTAATGTAGGGAAACCTCAGCTAGGTAACTTCTAACCTAGTGTAATAGAGTAGAACAATAATGCCAGCTCAAGCCCCCAGACTATGTGAGCCCTTAATCAATACCGAAAGCTTAAATGTTGAACTCTTCATAAATAGCTGTTGTCATCCGAAAACTCATGGTACTCCAGATGCAAAATCCATTTTGATCCAGTAAAAGGTTAGTGTTGAAACAATATTCTAAGTAAACCAGTTTGGTCACATCTTTCTTGTTTTACTTTTATGGCCATTCAAAATGTTTTCTACCTTGTTTTTTAATGCGTGGTTCACTGAAAATGGGCTAATGCCTAATCATTTCCAAGATTAAATAATTCAATTGAACTTCAGTGCTTATTTCTATATATAAAATTACTAAAGTAATGAAACTATATAATGCTGAGGTCTAGGCCTTCAAATATTAACAGCAAGATGTGCTAAATGTGTCTCATTGTATAGCTTTCTTAAGACTACCTCTGGGATTCGCTAACAATCGTGTACATGTCACACTAAGCCAACATAATTTAAGCATGTTTGTATGATGAGCAACAGTGGTAATCAAATATGTGTGCTGCTCATCACACCTATATATCTGCATATATAGTGTTTGCTGCCATGCAAAGATGCTAGCAAGTATGCGCACAGAATATAAACAAAACAGCTTTCCTATAGGCAAACGTAAGGTACGAGCATGTGATGTAGCCCAGAAATATTAAGGGCAAGTACAGTGAAAGAATTCTGAAGGAAGGGAAATGACATGGAGAATTGTGCAGAAATAATATTGCTTTCCACTGCATAATTAAATAATAGGAAAGGGGAAATGGGTAACGTGTACTCCTGTAACTACAGACAAATGTGCTGAAGTGTCTAAGAAATACTTCTAACATAAATCCTGCAATATTGATGTAATAATAGTCAATGTCTGTAGCAATACCAGAGTTATGCACATAAATACAGACATGGTAACAAAGGATGCGATAGGGTATAAAGCTGCAATGTAACATATGGGACTTAAAACGTGATATACTGAGTTAACACTTAGCAAGCACACAACATACATTATGGGATGAATCCATAGACTGCATTTATTGCATATGAGGTGTATATACAAGAAATGTATGTATAAAAGTTGACACCACTGCTGTATTCTCCACCTCAGCATGTATATACAAGAATAAATTAACCTTACAGCTATCATGTCATACACATCAGAAAGGTCCATGATTTTGCAAATAACTGTTATTGGCACTGATAAGAAAGGGGTTTATCACCTGTAAACATGTCATAGACAAACAAGTATTGTATAGTCATATAAATGCTAAATGGTATTATAATAACACACAACATACATAAATGACAAATGATAACACAGATCAGAAATCATTTCATGATTTTACGTTTTCCGTTGGTAATTTTCAAACATTCCAGTCATTGTTATACTGAGCATGCTCACATGGGCAAAGGGAACAGTAACATAACAGCAATTCAACAGCACCAGCACACAAGAAAGTGTCATAACAGAGGACCAACCACAGTTTCTGATGGTCTGGCAGCATGCCACACAAGAAGACACACTTATGAAAGCCTTTGTCTACCATTAAGCTGTATAGTGTGACAAAAACAATTTCAGTAATAAAGAAATGTCCAGTTGAATGATGAAGACATGCAAGACAGAGTGCAATTTTTTTTGGAAATAGGTAATGCCTGTGAGCAATGAATGATATAATAAGCATTCCCATCATGTCATTTTGAACACATGCCAGGACAGATATTAGAGCAATGCATACCAATCAGACACCACAGAAGTTCACATATCGGTTATGTCATGAATGACACCATTGAAGGACTTACAGCACTTTCCTATCATAACGTGCATGGATGCTGTACCTTGCAGAACAAGGCCTGAAAAAGCTGGCCCTATGACTGTGCCATAACTATTATCTGTGTGTAAGTCACTGATGTCTGACAAGGTTGTCTAACAGAAGGATGTTACCAGATTCAAACCCCCACCTATGATGCTAGGCTCCCTACAGACCTCTGTATTGACTGCATATGTGACAGCAGATATCAATGGATGCTGTCACATATAACTGAAGTCAATGTGTGCAGTAAAAAAGAAGTTACAAATATAATATGAACAATCAGATTTTGTCAAAATGCTGATAAGGAGCTACACATTACTGTCCACACAACAATGAACAGCACAGTATCAGTGCTTCATTGACAAGGAAGCTTTCCATTGTGTAGTACACATACACACTTTCCCAGAAATGAACCACAGTCTTTCTGTGTAGGTATGCTATACAAGTTAGCAATCAACACACATGCCACAGGAGCAGTCAGAGCATGGCATGCCCCAAATAACCATTTCACTGCCTTGCAATCACAACCTGTAATGATATATCACTGTCCAACCTAAAAATGTATAGGAATAACTAGATACAACGGTGTTTGTGTAATTTCATTGCAGTCTTATAATATTGCCATTTCAGGAACTGAACAGTAAGCCATGTGACACTGCAGGCCAATGACATGTGGATGAACCACAAGCACCACAGTGGAAGTCTTAACACAGTTGTGACACTCCACGTGTGCTAAGTCATTACATCAAATGATTGTGTCGTAAACAATCTCTTTAACATAAAACAGGTGGTGGAGGCCTCTCCCACAGTAAATGGATTAATTGTAACTATGACAGATACTCTCCCACTGTAAATGGACACATTGTAATTGTGGTGGATGCCATTGATGCATTACTCTATAAGGTCACACAATGCTAACAAACACTGAATGTGGATGTAGAACACCTGAGCATTTGACAACAGAAAATGCATAATATTGTAGAGAATGAATGATCCACGATAGAAGTGTCGCCGCAATGGTGAGCTATGTTGGTATGTCAAGGCGTTGCATCATGTTATTGCTGCAAGGGATATGTGTGCATGTAATTGTTATAGTAAGTCAACAACATACAAAATGTCGTCTCATTCCCTCATGCCAGAGGGTGAGGCTTCTAACATATGTTATGTAAGGAAAATGCAATCACATGTTATCATTACTCTGAATAAAAAGATTTATATGTGAGAAATTTCAGCTCTTTGAGAGAGGAATCAACATCTATATGTGTACACAGCACGTGTTAGACAATAGCACACTCTGTGTAGCTATTAATGAATCTGGCCCTATATTATGACCTTCAAATGTATATAATTTAATTATGCAGTGCTTTACATATTGAACTAAGCTTTTACATGTTATTGTTTCCAAGACTGTCTGCTTTGCAGACTTTTGCAGTACTGTCTCTGCTACAGAACACCTGGGCCAATGATGAGTATTTGATAGTTGCATTTGTTTACTGTTTACATAAAAGTATGCACGTTCAGAGTTAGTGTATTTTCCTTCTCTTATCTGATGCTACAGGGATGACCCTGCAGTCAGCATGATATGGTATGATGACACCAGACAGCAATTATAGACTTTTAGTTAACAAACTTGGACGTGGTTTCAACTGACATGTTTCTTTTCCCTTGTGCTGTAACCCTGTAACTTTTACCAAAACAATATAATAATTAAGGAAATTATACTGCTGTCTGTCTTCATCATTTCTCTCCTCCTAACATGCCATATAAATGTTTGGCTCCTTCCTATCATTTGCTTTCAGAGGATGTCTTACATAAATGAATTTTTCTTTCCATTAACATTTTTTCCTATTCCATCTCATCATGAGTATAATATAGATGGAAAGTTATGTATCCTATTTGGCATCAGTAATTATGGCTCTTAGAATCCGAAGATCATTTTCCTAGAATTTGTCACTTGTAGAGTGCATTCTCTCCAATAATAATCAGTTTTATTTATCATTCTGTCTTTAACATCCTTGTTATTACTTGCTTTTTATTTGGCCCGTTTTCTCTACAATACGCCTTTTTGCAATCTTAGTTGATTATGGTATATGCACTAACATCTCATGGTTCTCTCTTTTTCTCATTGCCAGTTTGTTATGTTTAACTCATTTTTCCACTTCGCACATGTTCTTTCACTTTCCCTGTATTTAATACAAAATACTGTTAGGCAGATATTGGAATGCTTATTTATCCCCAGGATTTAATAAAATCCATGTAGGCACCATCTAGACCCTACACAGAACGTAACCATGTACACAGCCACAGTTCCCTCTTGGCAGCACGTCATGCATATTAATGATGGCTCGCTGGCAAGGGAAAGCATAGCAACAGGGATATTGAATCAGTGTAGGGAGATGTGTAAAGGCTACCCATGGTTGCGGATGCCTGGTCAGATGTTATGTACAGGGTGAGGCTTCCTGTAATGCACCCCGCCACTGTGGAAATGCAGTGAATTCTGTTAAATGTGTAATGTATAACTTATATGGTTTTATTTATTTATTTTCCTGCATGTTTGCACAGTGCATCACTGAGTGCATCAATGCCAAGCCATGCTTACATATAGACAGCTGGCACCTGCTACACGTAAAAATAGAAACTGGATATAATCAATTATCATAATTAATTATTTTATTTTTCTGTTGTAATTTTTTTATTTTTGTAATTGTCGTTTGCACAGCATGGTGCAGAGCGCTGCAGAGCTGAGCACGGCTTATATATACATAGCTGATACTTGCCACACATCTAAAAATAGAAACCGGATGTAATTAATTATCATAATTAAATTTATTTTTATTTATTTATTTTTTTAATGTATGTTTGCATGGACCAGAGCACAGCAGAGTTAAGCAGAGCTCATACATACATGGCATACAACAGCCAGATATCTAAAAATCGAACCTGGATGTAATTATTTATTTCTGGGTCTATTTAAGCATGTTTGCATGGTGCGGCATGGTGCTCAGCAATGCTAACAGGTAGCCATGAAGTATATGTGAAGGTAGACTAGCTCTCATAATATCCAAGTAACTAAATGGGTAGAGTTATTGCCTTATGTGTAATAGGTCCTGGGTTTGAGTCCATAGCAGGCAACAGATGCATGTAATTTAATGTACAATTTTTGTTTAATTTAATAACAAAATTGTGAAATATGGCACTGCTGCACTCTGCTAAGCTCTGCATAAACATGCTAATGGCTACCAGTGTTTGTGCGGTGCTAAGCTTTGCTAAAACCACAATTGTGTGAGTTTGTTCACTGCTCAACTCTGCTTAGTTGGTTTGCATATTGCTAAGTCATGCAGTGCTTTTTTGAATGTTGCTCAATGACATGTAAAGGTGGGAAAACAGCCTAAAATAAGTGCAATAAGTGGGAATTCTGCAACAGTTTTTGGAGTCTGATCAACTGGTGATATGGCAGGTGGTGCTGGTAAGGTGCACACTTTCGGGTGCAGGCGTGGGGTATTCAGGCGTCCAGGGTCATGGTTGGGCTCCTGATAAAAAAACATGAACCTAGGCTGTTGCAGGGTGGTTTCCAGGGCTTGGAGTATAAGGCGGAGGCCTGGGACCAGATGCCCAGGGACCTCATCAGTGTTACTGGTATCCCCCACACAGGTGAGTTGTGTCATCAACATTATGATGATCTGAAGGGTAGAAAGAGGGGAGCCTTGGATACCTGGGTCCTAGAAGCTCGAGCAGGGAATGCCCCACAAATATGTAAGTAATTTATCCTCTGTTTTACAAATATGCAAGCTGAATGTCTGCAAAACTGGTATGCATAATGGCATGCTTCTCTCTCAACAGCTGCAGCTGAGAGGGCTCAAAATGTTGAGTCTCATGCCAGGTATCTGGCCAGATTGCACCTTGAATGTGGTAAGTATGGATGTATTATGTTAACTGTAGTGCAATAAGCATGAAATAGTAAAGCATTTACTACACTAAAGTATACACAAGAATAACTGTAGTGCAATAAATGGGCACATACAACTGTAGTGCAATAAATAAACAATTAGAGCTGTAGTGCAATAAATAAGCAATAACAACTGCAGTGCAATATACAATAAACAATATCAATAACAGTAGACAAAATGGTGTACAGCAGGATTGTGTCATAACCATTGCAGTTGAGCTGTACGTATTGATCATCTATGGTAAAGTTGCTGGAGTCAAGTGTAAAACTGTAATAGCTGTAGCCTGCAAATCTAATGGCCTGCAAACGGTATTGCTTAACTTATAGTACTGTCAAAGGCTGTCTCCAGGCCAATATCAGTCACATAATGCTCTCTGTTTCTTCTACTTCAGGTAATAAAGGTATATGAGTGAGGTAGCCCACTCCATGGGCAGATATTGTGTGTGGACTTCACGGATATTTTAAAGCAATACCAATAAAAAGTGTTCACCAGCAATGTTGATTCTAAAATATAAAGAAATGTCTTTCAGCTTTTCCCAGTTAGGGGTTGCCACAGCGGAACTCTGGTCCGCTAATGATTGGCAGTGGATTTTTATGGTGACGAGTTGCCAGCCTGACACCCAACCTTCAATGAAGGCACAGCTGTATTAATATATGCAGTATGGTTGTATTCTATGCATGTGTGTTCTACAGTCACTGCAGTTAATTATAACATTGTAATAGTTCTAGAATGCAAGAAGAATGTCCTGTAACTTGCATTGCTCACCTCATAGCATAATTCCAGGTTATCTCTAGACCAGTATCAGTCACTCAATAGTCAACTGTGACTCAGTAGCTCAGTTTGTTAAATTCCTTATACACAGTACATTTTTCCACACACAGTCCTGGGTTCAAATCAAGTGGGTTATAGCACTAAAGTTTCAATATCAGTTACGTAATGCTCACATTTTCTCTCTCCCCAGGAACAAAAGATATATGGGTGAGGTAGCCCATATTATGAGCAGATATTGCATTTAGATTTCACAGAAGTTTCAAGTCAATAGCAAGAAGTGTTCACCACCATTGGTGATTCACAAATAAATCTGTTTATTTGCAGTATGGCTGCATTCCTTGCATGTCTGTACTAAGTTTCTGCAGTCAATTATTACATTATTTGCAGATGTCCCCATGCAGTCACAGCTATTTGCTTCTATTCCCATGCCTCTCAACTAAGCCTTAATGGCTGTCTAGTTTATGTGCTGTACACAAGCATGCCTCTCAAGTGTCATAATTTTTCATGATGTAATTAAAACTGCCTAATCTGTGTCACAGGATTACCAGAGGAAGACTACCTGGAATGCAATGTATTACCACATCCGCTTATAGAACATCTTGGTAGTTATATAAGTCCACATTATGTGAAACTGTTCTCTGTAGTTGTGTACCTGCATTTGTCATTGCTTGGCCCATACTGACCCATGCTAACAGGAGAATTGTAGTCACTGTACCAAAACTGACACAATACACCTGTAGAGTATTTATTATCAGTGTTTTCAGGGATAGAATCTACAATGCCACTAATGGAATGTTTTTCTGTCACTCTCCACCCTTTATCTTCATTTATTTATTAATGCTATTTATTATTATTATCTTTTATCTTTAAACCCCCAGATCTCCTCGTGGCTGCTGTGTATCCCTGGCTTGTTATCCCACACTCCTGTAACACTCCAGCCTTCTCTACCTATTTTTGTTTTGCTCACTGGCCCTGCCTTCCTGGACATTCCAAGACCAGTCAAAAGACACCAGTCTCACCTTGTTTTGCCACATTTCCTAACAGAAAAAGGTCACAACTTCTCTCAGAAGAGACCTTAAAGAAAGTATGTTATATGAAGATACACCTTTAATTTTATAAGTGATACTGCTGTACTTCTTTACTAGGAGCTAGTGTAGGATCCTGACCAGAATAGCCAGCAGCCATACCCTTCTTACTGAAACCCCCCTCCATACCTGCCTTATCACTGCTGCCTATTTCCCTATTTTTGAGCCTTTTTTTCTGCCCTACACCCTTCTACCTCCCTTAATCACTCCACTCTCTACTGTTACAGGATTTGACCACTAGATGGCAGTCTTCAACCACCATTAATCTCCTTTCCCTCTCCCCTTCTCACTCACTTTTAAATAATATCTATTCCTACTGCTATTCTTTAACTGCTTGTTAACAATTCTACCTATGTCTGACTATCCCTCAAATCCTTTCCCTAATAATCACCCCCCCCCTAAGCATCCCTCTAACCACCCTGCTTACCTTCCTCCATACTTTCCTTCACTATACTGATTGTTTTTTCACTGCTCTGCTGCCTTCTTTCCTTGGGTCTACCCGCTTCGTTCGCCCTGCGGGCTCACTCCGCTCCCCTACCCTACCCCACATCTCACCCACCCCCACTACCTCTAGATTTATACCCACATAGCCACTCCTACTTCCTCTCAACTACTAAACTCCACCCCTTCCTCTTCCTATTCCCTCCCCATCACACCATCCATTCACCACATATCTCCCTTCCTCCTTACTCAACACCATATATTGCTTATCAAAGCCTCAACTTGCTTGCAAAATATTCATCCTTCTCAATTCAACTATTACTTTTTCTGAACCTCACCTACATCTACTACCTTGCCCAGCCCAACCCCATAACTCATATCCCACTCTTACACACAACCTGCTCATTCCATACATCACACTCCTACTCATTCATCTCAATATCTCCTGCACTATATCTCATCAACCACAATCTATGTTTTCATTACAAACTAATCTTTCCTTATAAAACTTCAACACCCACTCTACCCTCCATATCCCTCACAAATCTTTTAACACACATCACTCAAACAAAACAATCCAAGCACCCCTACTACATAATCCAACTTCTAACATCTATACTCTTATCTGGAGATATACACACTAACCCTGGCCCAAACATCTCCTCCTCAACATCTAAATCCATCCTACTAGCATCTCTTAATGCACAAAGCTTAGCTAACAAAATTCCAAACCTATATGCCTGGCTACTCCACAACAAACCAGACATCTTAGCCATATCTGAAACCTGGTTAAAACCTCATATAAAAGATGCAGAAATAGTACCACTGAATTACTCCATCATCAGAACAGACAGAACCCAGAAAAGGGTGGTGGAGTAGCTCTACTCTACTCATCTTCCCTATGCATTACTCCCTATAATAAAGCCATTCCCCAGTTCACCAACACAGAATTAATACTAGCTCAATTTCAGTTAAATAAACACAAACATATATGCATAGCCTCCCTTTACATTCCCCCTGGAGACAACATCTCAGTACTTGAAGATATCCTCCTTTGGCTTTCTACCAATATCTCTAATGAAACTATTATCATGGGAGACACTAACATTAATTGGTCCTCCATTCAGTCCCCTGCACATTCCCTAAACAGCAACCTGTATAACTACTCTTAACTCATCACCTCCATGACTAGGCCCTCTAAAGACTTCACTAGTGGCAGCATCCTAGACTGGATCCTAGTCTCTCACCCCACTACTACTCTGATAGTGGAACTCTTCCTGACTCCCTCAGCGACCACCTTCCCATCTTCGCTAGGCGTCTTCCTTCTCCCTTACAAGTTACTCATAATTACATCTGTACCCGATGCCTAAGAAACTTCAACCCAAAAGCCTTCTCTGACTCCCTAAAATCACTTAACTGGTACCCCCTAAAAACTCTACCCATGGAAAATGCAATTGCACACTTTAATGCTACTTTCCTTAATCTTCTAGATACTCTTGCTCCCTTAAAAACCAAAAGAATAAAAAACAAAACCACCCCCTGGCTAACACAAAACACACTAACTACCATGCAACTTAGAGACAAAGCCTGGGCACGTTACCAAAGGAACAAATCTACCTCTACCCTCAATGAGTAGAACACTCTTCGTAACTTAGTTAAAAAGCTTATCACAGCAGACCATCAAAACTACTTCTCCTTACTTCAAAGCAACCATAAAACCAACCCACAAAAGTTCTGGAAAGGTATAACTACCCTCTTAAAACCTGGTACAGCTGAAAACCCAATCCCTTGCCCAAATGTACAAGACATTGATCTTGCCACCCAATTCAACTCTTTTTACATAAACTCTAGTTACAAACTAACCTCTTCCTTCTCTAATAACAATCCACCTCCTACTTCCATTTCTCCTCTCCCATCACCCCCTCCATCTTCATTCTCTCATTCCCCATCCTCTCAACCCCCTCCATTCCCCATTAAACCTATCCATACTTCAACCTTAAAAAAACTCCTGCAGAAGCTAAAACCATGCACCAATGCCCCTAATAACATTCCCTCATACTTCCTCAGCACAGCTGCCGAAGCCATTGCCCTCCTAATCAGTATCCTAAAAAAAAACATTCTATCCAAGAAGGTCTTGTTCCACAACTCTGGAAAAAGGCTTTCATCATTCCCCTGCACAAAGAAGGCAACAATACTAATATTACCAACTTCCAGCCCATCACCATCCTCTCCCCCATTTCAAAAATCCTAGAGAAATAGATCCATCTTCAACTCCTTCCCTATCTCTTAAACAACAACCTATTAACTCCTACACAACACAGATTCAGACCCAATCATAGCACCATGACTGCTCTCCTATCCTTCCTTGAAACTGTGAATAAAGCTAGAGATTCTGGCTTCACTTATCTACCATCCTACTCGATCTCTCTAAGGCCTTTGACACTATCTCTCATAACCTACTCCTTACTGAACTATCTAACCTAAACCTATCACCTTCATCTCTCAATTGGTTCAGCAGCTATCTCTCCAACAGGCAACAAGCTGTCAAGTGGAAAAAAGCCACCTCCTCCTTCCTCAACACCCCCACAGGTGTCCCACAGGGTTCTATATTGGGCCCCCTCTTCTTCAATATATTCATTAATGATATTTTCTGCTCAATCCCTTATGCTAACATTATTCAATATGCAGATGATTCTACAATCATCTGTGCTGCCTCATCCATCCCGACTCTATTAAAGCTGACTCAAGATGCCTTCTCTACCACAGAACAGTGGATGAAAGACAACCATCTAGCACTCAATGCACCTAAAACAAAACTTATAATATTTACCCCCTCTAAAACCAATACCTTTGATAGAAAAACTATGCTCCATCACCAGCCAAAATAATACACCTCTTGAATTTGTATCTGAAACCAAACTACTAGGAGTCCAAATCGATGACAAGTTTAAATTCAATTCCCATCTACTACTAAACATAAAAAAACACCAAAAACTTGGCATGCTCTACCGACACAATTGATACCTCACTTCAGCTACTAAGCTCACTCTCTCTACTATATTTCTCTTACCCTCCCTTCTTTATGGTGCCCCTCTTTTAACAAACCTACAATCATCTTTCAAAACAAAACTGTCCTCTTGTTATAATAAAATAGCCAGATTTGCCACTAGCAACAAATCTTCAACCCATCACTGTGCACCCCTCCACAAACTAAACTGGCTGGAGCTTCCCAACTACCTCTCCTAAACTCAGCTCACCTATGCACACAAATTCATTTTCCAGCCATCCTTCTGTCCCTCCCTCTCCTCTACCTTTAAAATGCACCACACACAAAGACTACTCAGATCTACCAATCAAAACCTAAGTTTACAGACCCCTTCACCCCCCCAGGACAAAACCTCCTGTCCTTTTCCCTAGCACGCCTATGGAGCTCTCTCCATTCATACCATTACTAGCCTTCCATCCTTTAAAAAATCACTCCACTCACATCTAACAACCACATGGGAATGCTCCTGTTCCCACCCCTCATAAACTATTCCCCACTTCCTGCAGTCTTCAATCTCTTAAATTCCAGATAGCAAATTCATATTTGCATCTAGTAAACAAGTTCTTATTTGCATCTAGCAAATTCTAAGCCTACTGCATCTAACTACTTATTTTTAATCCTACTAGAGCAATGTTCTCCTTCAAAAAAAAAAATGTTTTTGATTGTAACCTCAGTATTTTTTGTTATGTCTTATAACCAGAAATTGTTAAAATGTAAATCACAGTAATCTTTGTGTAATCTGTGTTTGGAGCTTTTCTCCCCAGGACTCCATTGAAAATGGGTTCTTTTGGCCCAATGGACTATCCTGGTTAACCAACTGCAAATAAAAAATAAATAATAAATAATAAAAATATTATGATTTAATATTAACAAAAAAGAATAAACAAACTGGTAAACGTACAAAAAAAGGAAATGTAGCACGGAGCACCAAAATAAAGTTAACGTACTTTATTCAAAACGTTTTCGCCACTGTTAAGTAGCAGTAGCTTCCTCAGACAATTGAAAATAAAACAAATTACTGCTTTATAGCCCCACAACCCAGCTTTGATGACATCACATCCTTTATGAGTGAGGCTTATCGTTGTATTCATTTAAAGGGCCCGCCAGGAGACAAACATAAAAACTAATACCTGGCGTTATACACCTAACTACAACAGCAGGTCTTACCATAATAATGTTTAACCCATCATATGTAAGAAATTTTTATGTTTAAACATGTTTCACAATATTTTAAAAGGTTTATTTAAAAACACATTAAAATTAATAAATTTATCTAAGCATAGACAGTGAATTATTTAAATTCTGATCATACACCTAAAAATGGCAACTAGGCTTGGTTGAATTAATGACACTACTTAACATACGGTGTTGATTATATGTACATATATTCTTTTGATACTTTTTGATATCTAACTATGGTGTAACCCCACAACACAGCTATATCACTTGTCCACACTTAACTGATGTTGTTTTATTTTTATTTTGGTATTGTCATGGACAGGTGCTTTTTTAAAAGTGTATAACGCCAGGTATTAGTTTTTATGTTTGTCTCCTGGCGGGCCCTTTAAATGAATACAACGATAAGCCTCACTCATAAAGGATGTGATGTCATCAAAGCTGGGTTGTGGGGCTATAAAGCAGTAATTTGTTTTATTTTCAATTGTCTGAGGAAGCTACTGCTACTTAACAGTGGCGAAAACGAAATGATTTAATATTAACATATTACCCACACAGCTGGACAAATGCATTACTCCTTCACTGTAGCTAAACTATGGAATTGTCTCCTATCTTCAATTAGGTCTGTCAGCCATACCCCTCTCTTTAAGAAGTCACTGAAACAGCATCTTGCATCACTGTGGCAATGCAGCTGCATGAAGGCTGTAGTTCCTATAACCTGAACTGCCTCTCCACCTGCCTTCTTCCTTCCTTGTCTCATTTCTATCTCTCTATATATATCCCAGCACATGTATGTTATCAGCCTTGATTGACTCTCTTCTTCATTCTGTCACACAATACTACAATTTATCTTTTAACTACTCATAAACTGACCGCATCGAAATATACTGTATTTAGCTTGTACTGTTTTTTTTTTGTAGCAAACTACTGTATGTTTCATGAACTGCACATTAATCTGTATTGCTTTTGTATAGCTCCATAATTGATTCTCAGAAGGTACCACCTACTAGTTCTCCACATATGGTACTTTGCACTATGCTGTACATGTATGTGGTCTGACAGGTGTTACGTTACACAATACTTTGAAAATGAAGACAAATACAGTTCTTTCTCTCTTTCAGTGGTTTTTATTATCTAAAGTACACATGTTTGGGAACTTCATGGAAAGCACCAGGGAGACTCCCAGAACAAAGGAATAAAAAAGCTTATATACTGGTGATATTGCTTACAGTACAAAAATATAAAAACAAACCGATTAGACCATTATACAGGGCAATTAACCAATCAAAAGTTTACCCGTAAACATAAGATAATTCACATCATCATATCTCTAGGCAGAGAGAGAAAATCGGATGCGTTTCCATAAAAGGCAAATTTCCTGCTTTAAAGCAGATTCTTGTTTTTCAGTATTTTCTCATTGCTCGGAGTTCATTCAAAGTTCACAGTACACAGTACATCTTAATACATACAGACTGTCACATACTCAATTCCTTCAAACACATGCTTTGGTTGTTCATATTCTACAATCCCCCATTTGATGCTGTGTAAGCATCACCATTTAACCTATCATACATTTGTCCCAAATCTAACATAACCATGCTACTGGTCTTTTCGTCATTGGAAAACATTGTCATTTCATCGTCTACATTCATAGCTGCAGGCATATAAAACTTAGGCACTTTCTTCACAGTTTTTGAAGACATTAATTTCAAGATCAGTGCTTTGATTAAAAATAAAACAAGAAAAGCAACAACTGCCAATACTGCAATTAATAAAATCAACTTCAACAGTCCACCTCCCCAGCCTGAGAACAGATTGGTTAACCATGCCCATGTTGAACTATCAGCCTCTTTGGCCTTTGAGTGTATGGACATTCTTTGAATCAGTTCAAGATGACTTTCAATTTCGTGCAGATTGTCAGGAATAAATGTACAGCACTCCTCCTGGATTAAAGTGTAAGTTCCTCCTTTTGCCACTAGGGTGAAATCGAGAGCCATACGGTTTTGAAGTACTACAGCTCTCATAGCAGCCAATTTATCATTCACTAGTTCTAAGGCAGAAACTGTAGCATTGCTTAATATTTCAAGCAATTTAGATAGCTTTCTCAGTTCCCAAATTGATTTCACTGCTCCGTATGACGGAATTATACCAGCCCATGATATGACGTCATCACCCAAGTCCATGTGGGACAGTCCTTTGGTGCTAGCATGAGCTAAATCATGGTGATAGATCCATGAAGCATCAACTCGACCTACAGGATTGGCAGGTTTCTTGACCTCTCGAACGTTCCGAATTTTTCCTTTAGGTAATGCAGATACATGTCGAATAGCTGGGACTAGGTAGCCCAGGAAGCAGCTGCCAGACCAGTTTCCTGGTAGCCATTTATATGCTTTTCTCCCACACACAAAATAACAATTTTCTACTTTAATGGTGATGTTGATAGACTTGAAGTGATCCCCAGTGTCCTGCGGTCCTTGGAATATTTTCCAATAGACAGTTTCTATTTTCTGGGAAAAGTTAGCTATAGAGTTTTTAACAAGTCTTTTTATAGGTGAGAAATCTGTTACACAACCCAAATTGTCTGCAGTGCAGTTATGTACCACTGTTTTGTTACAATGGCTCCACCCTACTCTAGTTTTACCAAGTTTTTGAAAACACACAGTTCCGTTTTGGCGAAGGGACAACTGTAATGCTATCTTGTCCTTTGAAATAACATTTGATGTATCGTAGATCAGATTCATCCAGGTTTCATTAACCCCTAAAGGGACTACATTTAGCATCAATCCCCCATGAACAGTATGAATAGCAGTGCAATCCAGCAGTCCGAGACATTGAAGGATGATGCATAGGCGTATTTAATAGCTTGGTAGGTGTTGAAAGGTGGATGCCATGTAGCTCATTTGGCATGAGGCGTAGTTGCATCAGGATATAAAAATGGCCACAGTAAAAATAACAAAATGACAAGAATAACCACCAAAATAGCTGTGCAGTGCTTTTGTGGAAATGGTGGTTGCACTTGTATTGTTTCTGGAGGGTGAGATTGTCCAAATGGATAAACATCAGGCATTGTCAGGTGCTGGTACAGTATGGCTTCGAGTACGAGTAGCAATAGGTGGAGAATCAGGAGTTGCAAAAGGTAGAGGCTGTTGATCTTCAGATGGGCTGACCTTCTTGACGTGCGATATGTGAATCCAGGTGGGTGAGCCTTGTAGTCACACCACTAATGATGTCGTCAGTAGAGCCAGGAAGGGCTCCTTCCAGCATGGCTGAAGCGCTGTTTTTCGAGAGAATGACTTGACGTATACCCAATCTCCTGGTTGTAGTGTGGAGGACAGGAAAGGATCAGGGATATGTTGAGCCGCTGCTACCTGGCGATGTTGAAACTGTAACAAAGAGACAAGAGAAGTGCAATATGCAAGAATGTCATGATCAAATGCATCATACTCAGAAAAGGGTGGTGGTGGAGTCATGGGCATATGCATAGGGCGGCCCATGAGGATTTCATGAGTAGAAAGACCTTTAGTAGGATGTACTTGTGCTCTCATAGAGAGTAGGGCTAGAGGTAGGGCCTGCACCCAAGTGAGGCCTGTTTCAGTAGTAATTTTAGCCAGTCTGGTTTTCAGTGTCTGATTCATGCGTTCAATAATACCTGATGCCTGTGGTCTTTATGGACAACGAAATTTTAGAGTGATGCCTACATTTTACACAGTGAATCAATTAACTGAGCAGTAAAATGTGTTCCACGGTCCAAATATATTTGACAGGGAACACCAAAACGAGGTATCAATTCATAACAAAGTTTCTTAGCAACTGAAATAGCATCATTCTTAACACATGGGTAGGCTTCTAACCACCCAGAAAAAAAACATCAACAACAGTTAAAACATATTTGAAATGAGCACAAGGTGGGAGTTCAATAAAATCCCATTGCAAGGCACAAAATGGTCCCAATGGTTTTGGCAGTGGTTGTGCGGGAGCCATAGTGCCTTTTGAAATGTTATACTGTAAACAAATGGAGCACATGCTCAAAAAATGCTGTACAGAAGCAGAAAGTCCTGGGGCAAGCCTTTTGGATTTGTTTTATTAATGCTTGTACCCCGACATGGGCTGGCAAATTATATGCTTTAATAAGAGAATTTAACATGGACATTGGGCAGACCAATCTGCCATCTGAATGTTGCCAAATGAGATCAGAGCATTTAAAACAACCTTGAGCCAGCCATGTTTTTCTTTCTGATTCTGGGACTTCATCCTGTAAAGCTTTTAACACTGTGGTATCAGAAGTAACCATTGGTTGCAGAGGCTGCAAAAAATGTCCCTGAACAGTGTGTGAGAGAGCAGCCTGTTTAGCAGCCCAGTCAGCTAAATTATTGCCCTTAGTTTCAAAAGAGTCATTAGATTGATGGGCTGCACATTTAACAACAGCAAGTTCAGATGGTAACAATAAGTCTTGTAGCAAGTTATTGATATAAAAATGTTTTTTAATGGGTGCCCTGGAAGAAGTTAAAAACCCTTGTTCTTTCCACAGTATAACAAAATCATGAACAGCACCATGGGCATAACGGGAGTTAGTATATATAGTAACAGACTTGCCCTTAGCTATTTTGCATGCATTTGATAATGCCACTAGTTCTGCAGCCTGCGTGGAAATGTCTGGGGGCAATCATGCTGATCTTAAAACTTCAGTCGGAGTACAGACTGACCAAGTAGCTTGGAATTCACCAGAGTTTGTACGTAAGTAGGATCCATCAACAAAAAGAACTAAATCAGGATTTTGCAAAGGAGTGTCATATAAATGCAACCTAGGAGAAAGAACAGAGTTAACTACAAGCACACAATCATGTGGTTCGCCCTCATCCAAAGTTGGTATTAAAGAGGCAGGGTTCAGTGGTGGGCAGCGTATGACTTGCAGGGCAGGATTATTTATTAAACTTAGTTCATATTTAGTAAGGCATGCATTTGAAAGATACTGTTTTTTGTCTTTAGAAGTAGTGCTTGAACAGCATGTGGGACTGCTAAGATAGTATCATGTCCCAAGGTTAGTGGGGCTGCCATATCAACCAAAACAGCAGCAGCTGCCACAGCCCGTAAGCAAGCCGGGTAACCAGAGGTAACCAGATCTAGCTGAATGCTATAGTAAGCAATAGGTCGGTAGCCTCCAGTGCGTTGCTGGGCTAGGAGACCCAAGGCAGTTTTGTTTCGCTCACAGCAAAAGAAAACAAAAGGTTTGGAATAATCTGGCAACCCTAAGGCAGAAGGATTTACCAAGGCTGTTTTGATAGCCTGAAAAGCCTCATTGTGTTGTGATGTCCAGGGTAAAGGTTCTGTAATATCCTTTTTTAGTAGTTGTAACGGGGGGGGAGGGACGAAATTTCCAAAAAAATTAGGCACCCACTGTCAATAGTATCCAGCTAGGCCAAGGAATCCTCGAAGCTGCCTCTGGGTTACAGGGTGTGGAACACTTTGAATAGAAGTTATACGATTTAGGAGTATTTGATGAGAACCCATTGCAATAATATGTCCCGAATACTGCACCTTTTCCTGACAGAATTGTAATTTTGATCTATTTACCTTAAACCCTCGAGTAGCTAAAAAGTTTAACATTAGAAGGGAATCTTCCCTACCTGAGTTACTGTCTGGTGAAGCTATAACAATATCGTCCACATATTGGACTAGAACTGAATATGATGGTAGTTGCAGATCCTGTAACAGTCTATGCATCTCTCTAGAAAATAAGGTTGGGGATTCTACATATCCCTGGGGCAATCGAGTCCAAGTATACTGCTGACCATTGTAGGTAAATGCAAATAAATACTGACTGTCGGGATGTACTGGAATAGAGAAAAAAGCTGATGAAATATCTATTACCATAAAACATTTTGCAGTAGGTGGAATACAGCTCAAAATTGTAGCTGGGTTTGGTACAATTGGGAAAACAGGCAAAACAGCTTTGTTAACTTCCCGCAAGTCCTGCACAGATCTGTAAGCTTGTTTGCCAGGTTTTTTCACCGGTAATATTGGGGTGTAACATGGGCTTGTGGTGGGTACTATGATCCCTTGCTGTTCCAATGCAGAAATAACAGGGGTAATACCAGATATAGCCTCAGATGTCAAAGAGTACTGTGGTACTCGCGGTAACTTTGCTCCTGGTTTTAGGGTTATTTTTACAGGAGTAGCTGAGGTCAAAAACCCTACATCATTGTCATGAGTAGTCCACAGGTGAGAGTGTAGGGAATGTAAATACTCATTTCTGTCAGAATTTGGCTGGATACACATTGTCTGTAAAATGACGGAGTCATCTAAAGCTGCCAGGGTACTAACCTGTTGGCTGAAGGTACTTGGAGATAAACTCCATCAAAAATGGTGGCCCCCATTTTGCAAAGCAAGTCTCTTCCTAATAGATTTAAAGGTGCTGAGGGTCCTACTAAAAATGCATGATTATCCTGTAGAGGTCCCAAAGTTACTGGGACTGGAACAGTTTCGGAATACACACTAGGTATACCAGAGACACCCACTCCTCTAGTTATTTTGTTGGAGAGGGGAACATTCATGACTGCTTTACCAGCTTGCATGGATTTAGTCACTCTGGTATCAATTAAAAATGGATAGGGTTTATTTTTAACCAGTAACATAACATGTGGTCCATCCTGATCCACAGCAATAAAAGGACACAATTGCTATTGTTTCTGTTCAGGGAACTTTCATTGTGGTTGCTGTTGATTGGATGGCGTCCAGTTAGAATTCCACTGATGCAACGCATCAGTGTATGGTGCAGGTTGCTCAGCCAAATATGGACACTCATTTTTCCAATGGCCTGCTTGGCCACAGTTGAAACACTCTGTTTGATTACTAGAATTCTGGGATGGGGCCAACTGTGTTCTCTGCCAGTTTTGTCTATTCTGATTTCCTGCTCCTTGGCTTCCACCCCTCCCTCTCCCTCATGCTCTACCCCGCTGACCAAAAGCATTACACATTTGGATTTGTGTTTTTACTAATTTCTCCTGTAAATCCTTCATTTCTTTAGCTAAATGGTCAGATAGGTATTGTACCTGCTGGACTAGCTCATGTAAGCCCAAACTAGGCCAGTTTAAACATATTTCCTTTAACTTGTCCCTCACCTGAGAGCGTAACCCATCCACAAAGGCAGCTGACAGCCTGCTTTGTGCTGGTCCTTTGGTGGGTTCTGGGTACCTGGAATATGCTTCAAAGGCTTCAGTGAGTCGATTTAAGTATTTGTCTATAGGCTCATCCTCTTTCTGTATGACTGATTTAATTTTCGACCAATTGGGGGTAGGTGTCACTATTACAGTGATAGTATCGTCTATACATTGCCTAACTGCTTCAAACCCATTCTCCCCGTGTATGTTGTGCTTCGGTATTGGGGTAGGAACATTAGCATGATCCCAGATACGTTTTATCAGATCAGCTGGGACAGCGTATCGGAGGACAGCTCTAACCTCTTCTATGGTAGGATTTTGCAAACAGATATGTCCTGCCAATATGCGTTGAAACTTCGCTGGGTTAGTACGAATAGGTGGGAGTGATTTAGTGATCACTTAAAAATCAGCTTCTGACCACGCCCTAGGTACCACTACAGTAGCCAGTTGTCCCGCATCCCTAGCATGTGCTGGGTTTGGGATTTCTCTCAATGGGAATATTCCTTCTTCATCTGATGGGCTAGTGCCCAGTTCAGAATCAGAATCTGGATTAGATTTGTCCGGACCAATGTAGCCATCATTATCTTCAATCACAATTGGGCATTGCTTGTAATATTTACCCTTGTGTAAATATACGGCTTTTTTATTGTGATATATTTTCAGCTGGCTAGACCTAGGGACAAAAAGCATTTGTGCTTTTCTTTTCTGCTGTTTTTTTGTCTTACAGTGGGTTAGTCTAGGTGAAGGTTTACCTGTATCTGTTTGGTCAGGTTGTTCTATAATCGGTCTGCTAGGCTGGCCTCCCATTACCTGATCTCCACTTCCAGAGTTTGCTGTTCTCCCCGCCGGCCTTCACCCTCTGTTGTGGAGCTCACTGCTCCGTCTTGAACCTGTGAAGGCTGATATTGCGGTGGAGGAGCCGTAGGGGGTGGGGGGAACCAGGGGTTATCATCCTCAGATGATTCAGTTATTTGTAATTTACTTAATTCCTGTACAGGATATAATCCCTTAAAGGGTGGTTCCTTTAAGTGTTTACCGTCTGCTACATCTAGATTCCTCGCAGTATGTCGCAGTTCCTTTATCTGCTCTTTTAGTTTCTTTTGATTGTCCTTAAGACTACTGATGACCGAGTCCTTTTCCCTTTCTTTAGCCTCACACATCCAGTTATTAAAAGCTGCCCAGCACAACCCTGGTATTCTTCCTTTCTTTTTTAATTTCTTTTGAAAATTAGTCAATATATCTTTATTAAAACTACCATTTTCAGGAAAAGCAAGGTCACCGTCGTTTTTAGTAAGGGCGATCCACTGATTTAAAAACATGCAACTGTCCCGGGACACACGATAAAACATATAACCAGCTGGTGTACCTTTTTCTGGCTCATCTATTTTTCCCGCACTCGCTCCCATTTTCACTCAAATAGAGCTATACTTGTGTAATAATTGTGTAATACATACATGTAACGTCTTGTTACCCCACTATCATATCTCCTTTCATACGTATGTCGCCAGTATTTTCCGTATTAACCCACACTCATACTGCGCATTCGATAGCAGAAAAATAAATGCATGCCACTTACCTCAAACAACTGAATGAGAGAAATCATACCATTTTCTGCATAATAAAAAAAAAAAAATTATTCTCAAATCTTTAAAGCAGACAGGTGCAGAAAAATGAAAGGAACACTGCCAAAACAGAAAAATCTGTTATGGGCCCTTTTGTTGGCAGTATTTCATTCAGTTCTTGACTGCTGAGGCTTGTTCTCAATTCAGATCCGAGTAAATGGCACCAATTGTTACGTTACACAATACTTTGAAAATGAAGACAAATACAGTTCTTTCTCTCTTTCAGTGGTTTTTATTATCTACAGTACACACGTGTGGGAGCCTCATGGAAAGCACCAGGGAGACTCCCAGAACAAAGGAATAAACAAGCTTATATACTGGTGATATTACTGACAGTACAAAAATATAAAAATGAACCAATTAGACCATTATACAGGGCAATTAACCAATCAAAGGTTTACCCGTAAACATAAGACAATTCACATCATCATATCTCTAGGCAGAGAGAGAAAATTGGATGCACTTCCATAAAAGGCACATTTCCTGCTTTCAAGCAGATTCTTGTTTTTCAGTACTTTCTCATTGCTCAGAGTTCATTCAAAGTTCACAGTACATCTTAATACATACAGACTGTCACAAACTCAATTCCCTCAAACACATGCTTTGGCTGTTCATATTCTACACAGGGTACTACTGTATATTGATCAGATTGTACTATCATTTAGTTATCCATTGTATGGTGCTGTATTGAATTTGTACTATGCTTCACATTTGTAATGTTTATGTTATTGTTTGTCACATAATATACTATATAAGTACTGTGTAATACTTATAATTTGTTTGTGGAGCTTTTCTCCCTAGGCTTCCACTGAAAATGAGTTCTCCTTGGTCCAGGGACTATTATGTAAATAAATAAATAAATATGTTGTTAAACTAACTATGTGTTTGCAAAATGTGATGTAATATTATTATATGTTATTATGATTCACTATTAAAATACTTTGTTAAATGAACTATTTTGTTGCCCTTATGGCTTACTTCTTACTGGCATGTTGTTACCATACTGACTATTATGTTATTTAGTGTTGTGTTATGCATGCTATACATTAATATGTACTGTATGAATTAAAATGATGTTCCATTCTGTTAATAGTAATGCTCTGGTTATTACTAATCTTAACATATTACTATACCTCTATCACCATAGCATGTCAGGGTAGGCTGGTTCAAGCTGATCCCTCTACCTTGCCTCAACTGGCCATGGCACTGGGTCCCAGCGCATCTGGGACCCAGACAGGTGGTGTCCCTCTACTGCCCCTGCACTACCTGGGGTGTCGGATAGTATTGCCCCATGGGACTAGGCCAGCCCTCCCCCCGGGAGCAGTGGTGGAGGGGTGTTGTCACCTGGGATGAGCTGCCAGTCTTGATGTGCAGGATAGTCTATCATGGATTTGACCACTGCCTGCACTGGATTGAGGGCATGCTGGCTGACATGGTGGGGCAGCCTCACCCTGGTGCCCAGCCTCCAGCACTGCCTCCCTCAGATCAGTGAAGGAGCAGTGACAGTCCCATAGGTGGGGATGTGAGTCATGCTGCTGCCATCTAGAGGCACATGGGACTTGGATTCCACACCTTCCCTCTCCAGGGTGTTCACCCCCTCATGTGTCACACACCGCCCCTGTCTGCTGTCTTGTATGTCTTGTCTGTCTGCAAGCCCATCCTCACCTACTCAAGTTACCTCCCCACATGTACCTATCTCCCTTCCCCAACATTCTATTCAAAGCTTAAAAAAAATGGCCACCTGTTCCAAAAAAAAATATTGCCCCATATATAGCTCTCCATTTCGCCCACGTCCACTGGACACAAGTAATTTGGTCCAATTTGCTTGACAATGCAGTTCTATTGTATTTACCCCTCTCTCTGTGGGTGAGAGTCAAATACACGTACATATTCTGTAAAAATGTACATTTGTTGCTCTACAAGAAATGGATAGTGATGGTTCTTTCCTACACCCTTCCTGCACATCCCTACCTGCCTTCCACTATGTTTCCCCCTGATTGCACCCCATTTCACCCCTTTCCTATCTCCCCATTTTTCTTTTCTTTATATTTTTTAGTGCAGTGCTGAATAGCGCTTCGCTAAACTCAGCTAAATAGAGCTATATTGATTATATGTATCTTTAAAATTCTGTTACGCATTCACAAAATAAACACCTGTCCCAAGTTTTGGACCCAAGACCATCACACCTGCTGACCAGTGCATTAACTTGCCATGACATGCAACTATTATTTAAAATTGGTGCTTTAAAAAAAACATAGTAATTGCCAGTTACAGTCATTATGCATGTTTTAGTGGAGCTGGTCATCACACCGCTCTGAGTAAACTTGAATAAATATTAATGGAAAACATGCAAATGTTCCTGGGACGCTGGTGCAATAGTACACCACTACAAAGCCAAAGGCAAAATAATGGAAGTGAGGCCTCTGATAGCAGGTACATGTGCCCTTTTATCAGCAACATATACAAAGACAACTGCTGCGACATTAATGGCAAAGTGCATGTGCAACTGGGACCCTGGTGCAGAAATACATCCATATAAAGCCTTGCAAATACTGATGGATGTAGAACATGATTGTCACAGCCTGTAGGTGTGCACATGTGTATTGCAAATACACCTACTGCAACAGTGATTCCAAAGCTCAGTCTGTTAAAAGCATTATAAACAGTAAATGTATGCGACACACAGTCCTGGGTTCAAATCCAGTGGTGTGTAGCACTAAACTTTCAGTATTGTGAAGCCAGCAATTAATGACAGAGTCCTGCACTCTTTATCCACACAATGCATGTCAAATGAATTGACTGATTTTAACGGATGGAAGTCACAGGTCTGCAGGTAGAAACAAACTTCACTTATCCCTATAGCAAATGTATATGTGCATAAATTGTCACTTCATGCAGGAATATGCATTCACAGAGAATGTCAACTCAGGTACTATGAATGAGGGCCACTATTAGAGTGCACCTCACAATCCTTTCTGAGTCACAGTGCAGACTACCACTGCTGAACAACAAACATACACAGTTGAAGCCCCCTGCTTGCAACAAGGACTGCCCTCATATTTCTGCAAATTACTACCAGACTGTAATACATGGCCTGGCAGATGACAAAATGGTGGACGTATTCACGTGTGTGTGTGTATATATATATATATATATATATATATATATATATATATATATATATATATATATATATGTGTGTGTGTATATATATATATATATATATATATATATATATATATACCCCATCTTGTTTGAGGACGCACCAAACATGTTGCTAAGTACTCTGTTAGTGATATTGCTGCCTAACATACTTACCTTGCACACATGCCTTAATTGGACTGGAAAGGGTAGCCTCACTCTTGCTCTGCTCTACAACAAGGCTGACACAGCTCCCACAGTTACTACTACAGCTTGTTATCCTCCATACATTTCTATTTAAAGGTTTCTGCTACAGATCTACCCTCTGCGACAATGTAGACTCCTCACCCCAGTAATGTCCATCACAACATATCAGAAAGGGGCCTTAATCTACATGAAGGCCTTATATATTATACATTGGTTGCATGTCACTGGCTGATGATAGTGAAAATCAACTGGTTGCATGTCACTGGCTGATGATAGTGACAATCAAATTAGCTGCAATTAGCATTTCAGAACCACATATTGGTTTAGAGGTAATCTCCTGCTGTTGAGAAGCACATTTAAAAGGCAAGCGGCTGGTTATGGGAACCATTCTGTATGAGACCTTCCTCACAAAGAATAAGCCTTTGTAACAACTATACTATCACCACATATGAACAGAGGAGTACTGCACTCCATTAGGTATATGAAAGTTTTTGTGTACAGCAGGCTGCAGATGGGTGAATAAACCTATGGGATTACAGCATTAAGCCAGTCTTAGACATGTTATATTGACATGTCAGTGACCTCCTGCTGTCCTACACAGGATGTGGAAAACATCAAGAGTGTATTGTCTTTTGTCATTGTGGCATACTGGTCTCATTGGACTATCCTTTTATAGTCGTTGTAATAGCACACTGCTATTCATGTGGCATTGTTCGTATGACATATTATCGAGAGGTTGCCCCTAGGGGACACACCATAATAGACCTGAGTGTTGGGTGTATGATAATACAGTAGTAGCTCTCATGGCACACATGGGAATACCTGACTATTGCTGCTATCTCAGTTGTATCCACACACTTTGTTTGTACACTGTGGAGTATGACATGTGAGCAAGTAGTGGGTAGTACCAGGCATTTTGGCCTTGCTGTATCTATACATAGTCTATGTCCACATATGTGATCCTGTAATGTGTTCCCCTTTTGTTGTCTTTCAGGAATTATGCACCACAGATGCTATGCACCCTTCTCAGATGCAGAGAATGAAATTATACTGCAAGCTCTAAGGCAACATCATCACATCTTACTATCCAGGGGAAGATAAAGCAGGGAACACTGAACTGTATTGTAGGCAGACCTTGTCTGTGATGTGAATGTCACGGGCCAGCCTGGCAGGACATATGAGCAGGTTCGACAGCAGGCAACCGACATGATAAATGCTACATGACAAAGGGTAGTAGATGTAGCCATGGATCATGCTGTCAGCAGTGGAGGGCCTGCAATGGAACAACCACTCTTGGCCACTGTAGAATTCCTGGTGAACCTAGGCACACACAACAGCTCCCAGGCATCTATCACACATCGTGGAAGTGGGTGCCACAGTTTCCACAGCTGAGAAGCATGCATGTAAGCTTACTGTGATCAGCATTGTAATCCTGTAGCAGTCAATGTGTCAGGTTGTAGACACTTTTATGTAGGTGTCAGGCCTTTGTTCTTTGGAGGAGTTTAACCTCAGTTATACATTCACACCCAGATTGTGACCAATACGACTAACACAGTAGCTGCTGTAAATGTAAGATATATGGACGTATTACCTTGTTGTAATGCAACATGCAGTGGTACTGACATTACCCCAGCCTCAACTTTTCATAGGTCCAGCAGGTATTGCCCAAGGCCATAGTCCTGCTCCTGGTAAGCATGACACTTATTTTGTTAATGAACAATTATATTCTAGTACAGTTAAGGGCCAGAATAATGCCCTATGTAAACATAGCTATGTGCGTAAACAGTGTAGGATGTTTTTAAATTCCAGTCTGGAACAGGAACCTAAGGTTTCTAGAAGGGGTAGTCACAGGAGTATAGTACAACAGATAGATACACTTTGGCAGTTTCAGTTAAGAGCAGATAAGGCTCCTGGTTTAAATGAGGCAAGTAATTAAAATGCCTTTTAAAATACTACATGTTGAAGGTAAATACATTAGGCAGTGAAATGTGTATTTCCATATATTTGTTAATAGAGTTTGTACTGGGTTTTTATGTGTTGTTTTTTTAAGCATAGTGTCATACTGATTAATTAAAAGGTAAATATTACTGGTCATGTTTTACTTGATTTACTTCAAGTGATTGTTATAAAGGTCCTGAGCTGAATTTGTATTTTGTACTAAGGAAGTGTTTTGTGGATGAAATCAGAGAAGAAAGTTGTTTGACCACTAATCCAGTTGTGGGTCTTCATTGTTATGAGTCTTGGAGGCTTTTTGTATGCAGCAGTGCAGGTATTAATGTACTGCTTTTTTCTTTCTTATTGCAAGTGACTGTGGGGGTTGGTGTCTTTCCTCTACACAACCTGATGTTAGTGTCTCTTCGTACTCTGATAATGATGATGGCCACAGTGAGGCACAGGTGGGGGTGTCGGGGGCTAAATCTGTCCCAGAGGTAGACATCCCTCTTCTGCCACCATTGTCACCACCCACAGTCTGTATGCCCACACATACCCCATCCCCAGAAGCCACAGATATTGGACAGTCAGAGAGTGGGGACATTGATCAGGAAAGTGTGGCAACTATGGCTCCAGTAAGTGCAGACACTGGCCATAACCACAGAGCTGGTAAGGTTCCACACAGGCAGATTGGCAAGGATAATTGTAGGTAGCCTGCTGTCTGTCCACCACCTGTTGCAGGTATCACATCACTGGTCAGTTGGCTCATGTTTCTTGCCATCATGGAGGCACAGGCATGTTCTAGATGGAACACCAGATGTATGCTTAGGGTTATGGATGCAACACAGTCTGACATCCATGACTGTCTCCACGACATTGAGGACACCCTGGATCAGTTCACTGATGCAGTGGACAGACAGTGGGCTGAGAAAGTGTCTGTCTTGTACTGCACATTGTCTGTGATGGAACTGCTGAGTGTCCATATGGCCGTGCACTCTCACGCTCCCATAGTGGCTGTACATCCAGCACTACAAAGGAGAGTGTGCTGTCCACACCATGACATGGCAGGCCATGGGCTCATGGTCCTGGGTGGTCCTGTGGGAGACATGGTCCCAGCAGACAGCAGTCACCATCCGGTACTAGCACCACTTCTAACCTTGGGCATGGAGGTGCCAGTGCAACTCCTGGCAGAGCCAGTTACCGTGTTTAGGACCAGAGACAGTGAACTGTCAACTCTAGTATATACAGTCCAAAGCTGTCCAATATATACATGTGTAGGGCTAGCCCTGAGCTTGACTGTGTACAAGAACAAACTCACACACCACTGTCAAATGCAGGTCACCTAGAGACACACAAGGAACCTCTCTTTGGTCCATCTTACATGCTCTCCTCCTGACTCACACACACATGCTGTCTACTGTTTGGGTGAGCCTAGGCCTCCTGCACCCCCACACAATACCCTGTGCAAGTGATGATACCTGTGCCACATCCCTGTCATCCTCACCATTGATGAAGGGAAATGAAGCAATATTTCTGATGCACAGGGTGACTATATTAATTAACATGTGTTTGTGTACTGCACTGTTGGTTCACCATGCCACTTGTAGTGGTTAACGACAGATACTGTATGCTGGCATTTGTTATTAGTATGCCACATACTTTATGTACTTTATGTTGTATTCATTGTATAGTTACACAATGACAGGTGTGTCACGGGCCTGTTTATGTTTCTGTTACAGGAGGCGGTTGGAATAACCTATGGCTACACAGCAGAATTACAGCAGCACAGGATGGCATGTCAGCACAGCAGTACTATGTCATCAGCGAGGTAAAGCACTATAGGTGCATGGCTCCATAGGCTCATATGTGTATAACAGGCTAACAAGGACAATGGCGGCATTCAGCATACTCATGCATCCGTAATCTGTGAGAAGGTCTGCTACCCTTGATAAGTGCCACCAGGGTTTTGGGAAATAACACATCTACAAGCTGTGCTGATTGGAGATGACTCATCTATATATAGCCTGTGTCCAGTACCAACAGATGTCTGACAACAGTTATGACTGTCATGTTCTGCATCCCAATGTGTAACCTGCACATGATGTGTGTGTCACATCAGATGTGTACTTTACATGGATGGTGGGCCTGTTTCATGTAGGGTGTACTGCCTGTGTTACATTCCTGTCGCACCAGCATGTACTATGCATACCATACTGATGTTGTCGATGTGTACAACAGGTGAGACATGTATTAGTCCTGTCATGGATATGCAGAAGGTACACAGTGGGAACTGAATCCCCTCCAAAGCATGTACAGTTGTGAGATGGATTCCATAGGACATATTATTTGCCCTGTTTATTGATGTACTATGGAACCTGTGTGGCTGCTACAGCTGTACGATATGCCTGTGTAGTGACATGGCAAGGGTGCCATTACAAACAGTGATAGGTGTGATGACTGCCACATTCAGAATACCAGTGACAGTCTGGGATGTACACCCCAAACCTGTCAGTATTGGTTGTACAACAGTGAATGCATCTACATCTTTCCGACTAACAAGAGTCAAAGGCTACATTACTTTCTGTGTCCATAACTCCATGTGTAATGGCTCGACTGTGTGTGGTGTGCAGACACTACAATATTTTGTGGGGTGGATGAATCCCCAGAGGATAGTATTGTGCAGTTGTTGGCACTTAGTCATTGTCAGTGACTCAGACAACAACTGATTGTGTCTTAGGCCATCCTGGATAACTGTTGGTTCTGTGCGGGGTATTGTGACAGCTCCTGAGATGCACTCACCTGCTAATGTATTCTATCAGAGGTAGGTAGAAGCGGTACCCCAATAATGAACTCCACTAGTGACTGACGTAATTGCAGCATATGTCTCCCACTGCTATGTTCCCTGAGTATGACTGTCAAACACTTGCCCATTCACCAGCTGATGTAACACCCTCTACATGACATACACAGTTTCCAGCATGGCATACTGGCCTAATATTGTCATATGCATTGTTAGGCCATGGTTTGTGGAGTGAGTCTTATGTCTGACATCCATTGTTTAGTGTAACAGTCAATGGGCTCCACCGGTTAAACTTGGTAGGCATGATCTGGCCTTCAGCAAAGGTAGCAGTGTTTTGTCCAGTGTCAGTAGGTGTATGACAGTGGTACTGCTCATATCCATGCTAACCCCTATCATCGCATTTCAGATGACAAGACTCAGAGATCTGGGGTCACTGCTTTGCACTACATGCTAGTTGTCCTCTGTGCATGTAAGTATTGCAGTTACTGCCAGCGTGTTGCAGTAAGAGAGTCATGCAAAGTGTCTGTACAGAGCACAGGCAAACATGTTAGGGAAGTGTAATATGTACACACTGTGTTGCTTAGTCATGCTGTGGCACACTTGCCCAAAGGATGGTCCAGGTCCTTACCTACAATGCCCTGGAGCAGTGTCGTGACATCCCCACATGGGGAACCAACATATTGCATCATGTGTTTACCAGTATGGGTGACCACTGCAGCCCCCCCCCCATGTGAGATCCTACCTGGTGGGATCTGGCCACAGCTCATGTTCTTTGGAACTACCAGCATGTACTCCCCCCTTGCAGACCCTATAGACATATATGTGAAGAAAACCACATATGACCTCTTGTGGGATGGTTGACATAGCATGACTGCAGATCCTCCTGCAGATGGGACAGGCAGGTATGCAGAGCTGTATGCCCATGCATTATATCAGCAGCATTGCAACTGCATGAACTCGACTGTACAAAACAGGTGCGACACAGGCACAGTATGGCTCACTACACCTGAGCGGTGAACAACTGCCATTAGCAGGCTGTGCAATAACAGGTGGACATTGCTGTGTGACAGTTGGGGTGAAGGTGCCCTCCAACATGCAGGCACAACCTCTTCATCAAAGTGAAGCACATAGTGTTGTTGTGATTTTGTGTAGACATGGTAAGTTCATACGTTCATAGGTTCATAGGGTGGTACTAGGCTATCGACCCTAGAGCCTATACAAACCTAGCCATAATAATTCCCTGGCTATTTCTTCCCAGAATATTTACTTCCCTGGACCCCTATCTAGCATGGTGACTGATGTGATCCCCGGGGTGAATTTCCTATCTCCCATCCAATCGGCAAGGTCCCTTTTGAAGAGGGCCAAAGAGACGCTCTGCTTGACATGTATGGGCAGTCTATTCTAGACTCTGGGGAGTTTCTGGGTCAGGAAGCTATTCCTCCAGCATGTTTTGTTCATTGTGATGACAAGGTTTAGATCCCTGGAGCATGTGGTTGTGAGGGATTGGGATTTCTTTAAGTGTAGCATGTCCAATGGCTCTGGGTTTGACATGGCCTTGTATGTCAAGCAGAGATGGCCTCTGAGTAGAAGATATGCGACAAAGTATAGCTAGAGTTTTTTTAGATGGTCAGCATAGGGCATCTGCTTTAGGCCTGTGATTTTTTAGTGAGGTACTGAGGCCTTTCCAGTTATTGCAGATGTCTTGACAAGTACACACCAAATGGGGTGTTGTATTCTATAATGGGTCTAATGAGGGATGACTACAATGTGACAATGACCTCCTTTTTTCTGGATGAAAAGCCCTTAGTGATGAGGTGTGCCACACAGAAGGATTTCCTGACTGTTGTGGTGAAGTGACAACATTAGCCACCCACACAAAGCAGAACCACAAAGCACAGTGTAGTTACTTGTGTAACCTCAAAGGCCAGGCCCAGAATGTCGCTGACCTCAGATGTCATGATGGTACATATCGGGTCTGAACTCATACCTAACCTGTACTCCCACACTGTCTGCATCAGCTACACTCCCATGTCCCCACCACATGCGACACATTACATTCTTGCAACCTGTCCCATAACTCCCATATTTAGAGAGCAGTTTGTAACTGGCCTCTCAGTGGACTATACACAACATCTATTGTGCATGCTAATATTCCAGGCTGCATCCCACATATGATCTCATAAAGATTGTTAACATCATTGGGAAATCTTTGCAATCATGCTGACACCACTGGCTGCACACCAGCTGAATGGACAATGGCAGCTGTTCCACCCTTTTATAGAGTTGGCGCATCCACTGACCAACATAACTATACACCTCTTTGTCTACGTATACATTGTTTATGCCCATAGAGGCAATCACCTTGGAGCTGCTCAGCACACATATATATAATCTACACACAGTTGACTGTACACAGTTTGGATGCGTGATGGGGGCAGCATGACTGCTACATGTGGTGGACATTTCCGAGTCAGTCGCCGAGGACCTGGGTGAGGGTACATCATAGGTTTATAGGTTCACAGGTGTGTACTAGGCTAATGGCCCTGGAGCCTTTGCAAGCCTAGCCATAGAAGTGCCCTGGCATTGTGCCGCCTGACATTAGTTCCCAGTACCTCTATCAAGTAGAGCCACTGGAGTGATCCCTGGGGTGAACTTTCTATTACCCATCCACTCATTAAGATTTCTCTTGAAGAGGGACAGTGAGGTGCTCTGCTTGACATGTATGGGATGTCTATTCCAGAGCATGGGCAGTCTCTGTGTTATGAACTTGTCCCTCCAGCATGTTCTGTTGATTGTGGTAATGAGGTTGAGGTCTCTGAAACATGTGGTGTGGAGGGATTGGGATTTCTTTAGATGGAACATTTCTAACAGAGGTGGGTCAGACATGGCTTTGTATGTCAAGCAAAGATTGCCTCTAAGTAGGCAATATGAGACAGAGAATAGCTGGAGTCTTTTGAGCCTGTCCATGTAGGACATGTGCTTAATGCCTAGGATCCTCTTTGTGAGGTACTTCTGTGGCCTATCCAGTTGTTGCAGGTGCGTAGTGAGATACATGCCAAATGGGGCATTATACTCAATGATTGGTCTAATGAGGGAAGAGTAGAGAGAGATGATGACCTCTTTCTTCCTGGATGCAAAACCCTTGGCAATGAGATGTACCACATAGAAGGACTTTCTGACCACAGTGGCAATGTGGTGGTTGAAGGAGAGGCTGCTGTCAACCTGCATCTCCAGATATCTAATAATGCCTTCAGTGTTCAGTGAGCTCCTATCTATGTGGTAATTAGTGGGAACTGAGGTTTTATCAAAGGGGATGTCAACACATTTTTTTGGCATTAAGCTTAAGGCCATGGTTTTGACACCAGTCCCCTGGTCTCAGTGAGACCTTTCTGTAGGATTTCTGCATCACTTGCGGAGATAATAATGGCTCCCAGCTTGTAGTCATCTGCAAATGTGGTCAGCCAGAGTCCTTTTGTGTTGACCTGGACTTCTGAGAAGTAGATGCCGAACAGGAGAGGACCCAGGACCGATCCCTGTGAGACTGCACTCATGACTGGTCAGCAGTCTGACTTGGAGTCTCCTACTTTCACACTGTCTGCTCTATCTGTGAGCCAATTTGCAACCCACCTAGTGATACAGGGGTCGATGCCTAGTTTGGTGAGTTTATCAATAATTCCCAAGTGAAGAATGGTATCAAAGGCCATGGCCAGATCAAGGTAGGGGTCTAGAGTTTGGATGTTTCCTATATCTTTGTTAATCAGGTCCATGATGATGTGCTCCATAGCTTTACATATCATACTCACCAGGCTAATGGGGTGATAATTCCCAGGGTCTGTAGTTGCTCCCCCTTTGTGGAGAGGGATGACTGTAGCAGCACACCATTCGGTAGGGACAAAGCCTGAGGTGAGGCTGTGACTGACCAGGGCACACAGATATGGTGCCAATTCGGTTTGTAGTTCATGAAGAACACAGCCAGGGATATTATCGGGTCCCATGGAAGCTGTATTCTTGTCCTTGGACAATGCAGCTTTAACCTGTGCTGCAGTAATGCTGGGTGCTTGCATTCTTCTGGTATTGTGATTGGTCCTTTAGGGGTGGAGAGAGGGATAAAGTTGGCACTGAATCTGTTGACCAGTATGTTGGCAACCTCTGTTGGCTCAGTATAGGAGGTACCATTGTGCAGTAACGCAGAGCAAATCTGGGTATTGCCATGGAGGTTCTTGATATAACTATAGAAGGCTTTGTGATTGTTTTTATTGTCTGCTGCAAGTCTGCCTTCATAGCTGGCTTTAGAGGATTTGATAAGGGATCTCAACATTTTGTTGAGGCTAATAGGGGAGTTTTTCCAGTCTTGCAACTTTACCTTTTTCTGAAACAGTTTCTTCTTTCTGTTGTAGAGTTTATTAATGGCAGAGGGCCACCAGATTGGCTTCCTTTTTTTGGAGGAGAGCATCTTGGTTCTGTTGGGTATGGCTGGTTCCATGCATTTATGTACATGTTTGTACAGTACACTGGTGTATGATTCAGCAATCGTGCAGCTATTTTCCATTGGCATGTGTGCCATGAAGTTAGCCACCTCTGTTTTTAGGAACCCAAAGTCAGCTTTGCAGAAGTTTTTCAAGGGGATGTGGGTGAGATGTGGGTTTCCATGGTGTTTAGTTTATGGTCAGATCTGACCAGGGAGGGACTGACTACTGGTGTAGAGCAATGGTCACCAATGTTAGTAATAACCAGGTCAAGGATGTTGCTTCCTTTAGTGGGGGTCAGAATGAACTGGTCCAGGGCACTGGAATTGATGAATTCCAGGAACCTTGGGCCAGTGTATTGGTGCTTGAGTAGTTCTTCCAGTTGTTGGAGGGGTAGTTGAAGTCTAGTATGAGAGTGTTGGGTTGGCCCTTGATAGATTCCAGGATGCTTTAGAATGTGGAGTGAGAGTTTAGGGACATGGTTGGGGACCTATAGCAGGCTATGACCTGGATCGCCATCTTACCCAATGTTAGTTGTACCTGAAGTATCTCAGATGCATTATGCTGGGCTACTAGTCTGGAGGTGTGCATATCCTTTATGAATATGGAGACACCACCACCTTTGAGCTACGGTCCATGTTTCGGGGCCGAAAGGTGTGGAGTGAGTTATAACCTGGTAGTGCAGGCATGGTTTCTGCCGCTTTAAACCAGGTCTCCATTACAGCACAGATGTCAATGTTCTCCATTTTGAGGAGTGCTTTGAGGAAGTGCATCTTGAGATTTAGATTTCTAGCATTGAGCAACATGACCTTCAGATTGGATTTATTTATAGCATTTATGGTGGTAATTTGGTCTTTGGAACACCGCCTAAAAAGGCAGTATAGGTGTGACAAGAGCTTTAGCCAGTACCCAGAAACCCAGGGGTGACAGATTAAGGCCATCTCTGGCAAATAATCGAGATCTGTCAGTCATGTCATCCCAAGCAGACAGATCCTGGATCCCCTTAGAATGACACCAGAAACTTAGCCAATTGTTGAAGTCAATCATTTTTTGTTTGTACTGCGGTATCATTCTGGGTGATGGTAGAATACTGCTCAGAAATAGGTTCATACCCGCCTGAGCCACATAATCCGAGAGCTCCACCATGTCTCTTTTCATTTAGACCAGAGAGGTGCATCTCAGGTCATTCACAACCACATGAACAATGACAGAGTCATACTTGTGGAGTGACCTGAGTGTATGTGTTATGTGTTGGATTCTGGCACCTGATAGACAGCTAACTGTTACCTGCTCCTTATTCAACCTAGTGAGTGGGACATCTGTGTGCCTCACTATTGAGTCACCTATAATTAGTGTTTTGGGCAAGGTGTTTAGCCTTAGCGGCTTAGGTTGAGGGGCACACTGTGGAGGTAAGCTATGTGTCCTGTGGTTTGTGCTGTGTTGTGGTGGTCAAGTTCGTTTCTGTCTTGAAGGTCTCAGCTGTTTGGGTAAATTTCTAGTGAGAGCCTTTGCAAAGGTGGGTGTGTGATTTGTGTTTTTATGTGAGAGATGTGATGGTGGGTGTTCTGGAAGGCTATGTGTTCCATGTGGTGTGGTGTAGGTGTTGACCATCTCCTCTTGACTAGCTAGTCCGGTCTTGGCTGGAGAGTGTGTAGCTTCCAACTGGATGATATAAGTGCATCTCTCACAAGTTTGAGTGTTGGAGGTAAGAGGAAAGAGTTGTCTGTGTACATGAGGCAATTGCTACCCTGCCTCAGAATGCCCAAGTGTACCAGGTTAATAGGAGAAAGCACAGGGAACTGCTCTTTAACCATTCCAGGAGGGGTGGTCATAACTACTAGGTACTGGAGCTATTTACGTGAAGAACAACTAGTGCTGATGACACTTAGGTGTGCTACAATAATTGCTACAAAAACCAGTTGAAGTGCAAAGCAATTAAGCGTTTTGAAGTGTAAGAGAGAAAGAACTAGCAAGATTCAAGGAAAAACTGAAGAGCATCCTTTCTGGCACCAGTAATAGTTTACCTCAGCTTGGCGCTGCTAGGTGGAGCTTAAACAGGCATAAACCAGGGCAAACACAGGCTTTTAAAACAGAAAGTTGAAAGGGATGGAAAAACTGCCCAAACAATCAATAAACTACAATTTCTGGGCCGGAAACCGCTCCTCTTGTGGTAGATAGACTACCTAGTACTTACCACTCCCATTGATAAGCTAGAAGGCTTCCCTCCAACACAGAAAGGTTCGGGGGGCTCATAAACTTACATGATTTGCTGTATCTGGAATAGACTAGTTATTGGAAAGGCAGGAAACAAGTGCAAATGCAAGCTTTTAAACCAGAAAGTTAAAAGGGTTGGAAAAACTGCCCAAACAGCCAATAAACTACAATTTATGGGCCAGAAACCACTCCTCTTGTGGTAGATAGGCTATGTAGTGCTTGCCAATCCCACTGATAAGTTATAAGGCTATCCTCCAACACAGGAAAGCTTTGGGGTGGCTCAGATGCTTACAAACAGTCCTGGATACAGCAAATCTGTATCTGGACTAGACTGGTTACAGGAAAGGTGGGAAACAAGCTTAGAACATTTTTTTTGTTTTTTTTTTTTTTTACAGAAAAGCAGCTAAAACAGCAGTAAAAACAATTCAAATGCAACAAAAGCTAGCACACTTGAGTGTGTAGCAATATTAAAGCAAATAAAGTTTAAATAAATGGAATTAAATTAATAAATGACTAAAATAAGTGCAGAAAGGAGTAACTTAGGAAAAAAATCAAAACAGAGGCACTTAGAGTATGTCTTTCATGTTCCTGATGTTCTTGCAGTCTGCAGCACATGAAAACTGGATCAATGGAGCTTAAACAAGCACAAACCTGTGCAAAGGTGGGCTTTTAAACTAGAAAGTTGAAAGGACTGGAAAAACTGCCCAAACGGCCAATAAACTATAATTTCTGGGCCAGAAGCCACTCTTCTTGTGGTAGATAGGCTATCTAGTGCTTACCACTCCCACTGATAAGCTAGAAGGCTTCCCTCCAACACAGAAAGGCTTGGGGGCTCAGAAGCTTACAAACAATACTGGATATAGCAAATCTGTATCTGGACCAGTCTAGTTACAGGAAAGGCAGGAAACAAGTGCAAATGTGGGTTTTTAAACAAGAAAGTTGAAAGGGATGGAAAAACTGCCCAAATGGCTAATAAACTACAATTTCTGGGCCAGAAACCACTCCTCTTATGGTAGATAGACTACCTAGTGCTTACCACTCCCACTGATAAGCTAGGAGGCTTCCCTCCAACACAGAAAGGCTTGGGGGGGGGGCTCAGAAGCTTACAAACAGTCCTGGATTCAGCAAATCTGTATCTGGACTAAACTAGTTACAGGAAAGGTGGGAAACAAGCGCAAACATGGGCTTTTAAACCAGAAAGTTGAAAGGGATGGAAAAACTGCCCAAATGGCCAATAAACTACAATTTCTGGGCCAGATACCAGTGCTCTTGTGGGAGATAGTCTACCTAGTTCTTATTACCACTCCCACTAATAAGATAGAAGGCTTCCCTCCAACACAGAAAGGCTTGGGGCTCAGAAGCTTACAAACAGTTCTGGATTCAGCAAATCTGTATCTGGACTAAACTAGTTACAGGAAAGGTGGGAAAGAAGTGCAAACATTGGGTTTTTAAACCAGAAAGTTGAAATGGATGGAAAAACTACCCAAGCGGCCAATAAGTTACAATTTCTGGGCCAGAAACCACTCCTCAAGTGGTAGATAGGCTATCTAGTGCTTATTACCACTCCCACTGATAAGCGAGAAGGCTTCCCTCCAACACAGAAAGGCTTGGGTGGGATCAGAAGCTGACAAACAGTCCTGGATTCAGCAAATCTGTATCTGGACTAGACTAGTTACAGGAAAGGCAGGAAACAAGCTTAGACTTTTTTTGTTTTGTTTTGTTTTTTTTTTTTTTACAGAAAAGCAGCTAAAACAGCAGTAAAAACAATTCAAATGCAGACTCCAGCACCCAGTGGAACAGAAGGCATAAATTCCTTAAAAACAGCAATGTTTATTCACAGGAAGTAAGTGCTTTTGCGATGATCAACACTGCTTCAACAGACATAAAATCAACAATAAGAGTAGATGTATATAAATCATACAGCTTAATTGATTCACCTCTCAGTATGTTAAAAATTACCTCCAAAACCAGCAACTAAGCAACAATTAAACTATAAAGAATCCAAAAGAACGTTAAAGGCACACTACATGTAAACACCTGTTGTTCAGTTATTTCAGCTTGCCTTAACTTTAATACCAGTTTCAAGGGGACAAAGTCAACAATAGTGCTATGTAAAATCCAAAACAACTTCATGAACACATTGCATGCATACTCCTATTACTGGTTCATTTTAACTTACTTAACTTTAGGTTCATAGTTTCATAGGTAGATACTAGGCTATCTGCCCTAGGGCATTTATAAGCCTAGCCAGAAAGTATTTGGCTTCCGCCTCCCTATTAGATTAACCTACTGTGCCTCTGTAAAGTAGGTCACAGAAGGTACCCTTTTAAGATTAGTTTACTGTGCCTCTGTCTAGCAGGGACACAGGAGAGATCCCAGGGGTGAATTTGCGATTTCCCATCCATGCGTCCAAATTTCGCTTGAAGAGGGTCAGCGAGGGGCTATGTCTAACATGAATTAGGATTCTATTCCAGAGTGAGGAGAGCCTCTGGGAAATGAATCTGTCCCTCCAGCATGTCCTATTTATTTTTGTGCTGAGGTTTAGGTCCCTGGAGCATGTAGCTCTAAGGGACTTGGATTTTTTGAGGTGGAGCATGTCCATTAATTCTGGGTTTGACATGGCTTTGTACGTCAGGCATAGATCACCTCTGAGTAGGCGGTAAGAAATTGAGTAGAGCTGGAGTTTCTTTAGTCCAGCTGCATAGGACATCTGTTTGTAGCCCATGATCCTCTTGGTGAGGTACTTTTGGGGTCTCTCCAGTTGCTGCAGGTGTCGGGTAAGGTACATCCCAAAAGGGGCATTGTATTCAATTATGGGCCTGATGAGTGACGAGTAGAGTTGCACAGTGACCTCTCTTGATCTAGATTCAAACACTTTCTTGATAAGGTGGGCTATATAGAAGGTCTTTCTAACCACTTTGGCAACGTGATTATCAAAGGAGAGATTACTATCTACGTTGGTCCCCAAATCTCTAATTACTTCTTCCATATTTAATGGATTACCACCTATGTGGTAATTTGTGGCACCTTGTTTTTCCCAAAGGGGATGACTATGCACTTTTTAGCATTTAGCTTGAGGCCGTGGTTCTGGCACCAAGCATCCATCTCTGTGAGACCCTTTTGGAGGATGCTTGTGTCAGCTGGAGATTCGATTATGGCCCCCAGTTTGCAGTCATCTGCGAACTTTGTCAGCCATAATCCCCCCGTGTTAGCCTGAACCTCAGAGAAGTATATACCGAACAAGAGAGGTCCCAGAACTGAGCCCTGTGGGATGCCACTTGTAACTGATTTGGATTCAGACATGGCACCTGTGATTCTGACCATGTGGGTTCTATCTCTGAGCCAGTTTGCAACCCATCTTGTGATATAGGGGTTGATATTTAAGCTGGTAAGCTTATTTATGATGCCCGAGTGGGGTATTGTGTCGAAGGCTTTTGTGAGGTCCAGGTAGGCTGTGTGGACTACCTTGCCCTCATCTATGGCTTTGGTAACTGTTTCAAAGAAATCAACTAGGTTTAAGAGGCAAGATCTGCCCTTAACAAAGCCGAATTGGGTAGGGTCCAGTGTCTGGAGGCTCCCAATGTCTTTGTTTATGAGTTCCATGATAATACACTCCATAGCTTTACAGACCAGACTAGTCAGGCTTATGGGGCAATAGTTTCCGGGGTCCATTGTGACATCACCTTTGTGGAGTGGGACCACTGTAGCTGTACGCCATTCTTTGGGTACATATCCTGTAGTAAGGCTAAGTTTGAACAGTGACTTAATGTGAGGGTTTAGTTCTTCTTGGAGCTCATGTAAGACACAGCCTGGGACACCGTCCAGTCCCATAGATGCTGTGTTTTTTGCTTTGGAGAGGGCAGCTTTCACCTGTGCATCTGTGATGTCAGGGAGGTTACATTCAGTTGGGATAGGCGTTTGCTCCTTTGGGGGGGAAGGGGGGGGGGTTTGCACTGAATCTGTCTGCCAGGATGTTGGCTATGTCTGTAGGTTTTGTATATTTTGTACCGTTATGCAACAATTCAGAGCATATCTGGGAGTTTCCGCCCATGTTTCTGACATAACTAAAAAAGGCCTTGTGATTATCTTTAGTGTTTAGGGCAATTTTTCTTTCGAAACTGGCCTTTGATGATTTTATGAGGGATCAAAGTTTCTTGCTAATACTGATCAGAGATGCCTTCCCTTTTTGGGATTTTGCTCTGTCATGTAGTAGCTTCCTCCTTCTGTTGTATAGCTTATTTATGGCCGGGGTCCACCAGACCGGTCTCCTGTTTTTGGAGGAGTGAGTCTTGGTTTTATTTGGGATAGCACGATCCATGCATTCCTGCAGGTGCTCATAGAATGCATTTGTAAAGGATTCTGTGGATTGGGCTGTATTATCCTCTGGCCCAGGGGCTTTGAAGGATTCCACCTCAGTCTTGAGAAGTGCAAAGTTGGCTTTGGAGAAATTCTTTACAGTGATTTCCTTGGCTGGGGGTGGGGACGGGATATGGATGTCTAGGGAAATTTGTTTATGGTCTGATCTTACCAATGAGGGGTTTACCTCTGGTGTGGAACATAGAGTCCCCATGTTGGTGATGACCAGGTCCAATATGGTGTTCCCTCTTGTGGGAGTGGTGACCAATTGTTCCATTGTGTTAGAGTTTATAAATTCAAGGAACCGTTGGGCGAGGGTGTTTGGGCTTGAGTAGTTTTCCCAGTCAATGTTTGGGTAGTTGAAGTCACCCAATAACATAGTGTTTGGAGAGACCTTCATATTCTCCAGTGTTCTCAGGAATGCCAAGTGGGGTTCCTGTAATAGGGAGGGTGTTCTGTAGCAGGCTACAAACTGAAAGGCAGTTTTGCCCGCTGTTAGTTGCACATGGATGGTTTCCGATGCTTCGTGCAGTGCCATTAACCTGGAGGTGTAGGTATCTTTGATGAATATAGATACTCCCCCTCCTTTTGTGCTTCGGTCCGAGTTTTGGGGCCGAAACGCATGGTATGAATTATAACCTGGTAGTGCTGGGGTGCTCTCAGGAGCCTTGAACGAGGTTTCTGTTACTGCACAGACATTGATTTTCTCCATACTGAGGAGAGTCTCGAGTGCATGCATCTTGAGGTTTAGACTTCTGGCATTGAGTAGCATTACCTTTAGTTTTTTTATCTTTGGGTTGTCTATGGAGGTGGGTTTGTCCTTTGAGCCTTGCCTAAAAAAGGCACTATGGGGGTGGCAAGAGCATTGGCCAGTATACAAAAGCCTAAGGGTGACAGGTGCAAGCCGTCCGTAGCGAAGCAATGTGGCTTATCGAGCATGTCATCCCAGGCTGACAGACACTGGATCCCCTTTGAATGACACCAATGCTTTAGACAATTGTTGAAACTGATCATTTTGTCTTTTATACTGTGGCATCATTCTTGGTGAGGGCAAGATGCTACTCAAGGTCAGGGACATACCAGCCTGGGCTACATGGTCAGAGAGCTCCTCTATGTCTCTTTTCATGTAGTCCAGGGAGGTACGTCTCAGGTCATTCACACCAGCATGGACAATGATGGAGTCATACTTGTACTTGCTTTGGAGTGACCTGAGTGCTTGCATTATATGGCGGATCCTGGCACCTGACAGGCAGCTTACAGTGACCTTCTACTTGTTTAGTCTGGTGAGTGGGATGTCAGTGTGCCGGACAATAGAGTTCCCTATAACAAGTGTATTTGGTGTGTTGTTTGGTCTTATGTGCTGTTACTGTGAGGCACACTGATTTTGTGAGCTATGTGATTTGTGGGTATTGTTGAGGGATGGCTGTTGCTTGGATATATGCTTAGGAGGTCTTTGCTGTTTAGGCAGATTTTTATTTAGAGCCTCCGAGTATGTTTTTGTGTGTTTATGTGTTGGGTATGCAGATGCAATAGGTCTGTGTGAGACTGGATTTGTGGTGTGGGTGGTTACCTTTTCCTCCTGACTGACTGTGCCAGTCTTGGATTGAGAGAGCTCTGCTCCAGTTTGGCTGTGTAACTGCATCTCTCACATGTATTAGAGTTTGTTGGAAGGAGGAGAGGGTTGTCTGTGTACATAAGGCAATTGTAACATTGCCTCAAAATTCCCAGATTCACCAGCTGGACTGGAGAGTAACCTTGAAATTGACCCTTGGACATACCAGATTAGTATAGGGAACTGTTTTTTTTTACTGATCAGATTAGGGAAGGGAACTGATTATTCACTTGATCAGGAAGGACCAATCGGGAGTCTAATACTTATGAGAAGTCAAGGAGGGTGTAGTACTTTAGTTAGTTAGTGTTTCCTTATAAGAACTGAGCAACTGCAGGGCTTTAGAAAGAGAATAGAGTGATTACTTTGAGAGTTTGAACAGTTCTAAGGGAAAAAGTGAAGAGCAGACTTTGTGGAGCCTGGAATAGTTTAAACCTGTTTAGGCGGTGCTGCCCGACGCTGCTCAGTGCGCAAAACCGCGCAAAAAGAGAGTTGTAGAGTTTTAAGAGAGAGATCAAGGAGCTTAGAATTGACCCAAAACGGCCAATAAAACTACAGCTTCTAGGTAATTCAAATGCAGTGCAAGCTAGCACACTTGAGTGTCTAGCAGTATTAAAGCGAATACAGTTTAAATAAATGCAATTAAATTAAAAAATGACTAAAAACAAGTGCAGAAAGCAGTACATTAGGAGAAAATCAAAATGGAGGCACTTAGAGTATCAGAAAATAATGCCAGCAGATATATAAATAATTAAAACAAAATAATAGGCTCACGGATGTCACTCAGAAAAGATTTAATTCACCACAAACAAAATAAAATAAAATAAATAATTTCACGTATAAATATTGAATGTAGTACTTAGCGCTTTCACCCTGCATAACAAAAGGGCATCTTCAGAGTACAAATACTAATTAGAACGTACTGCATTTAAATAAAAGCCAGTAACCAAAGTCATCTTTGATAGGTTGTACAATTAACAAGGAACCATCAGTAATTTAAAAAAATATATACCCAATTTCAATATGTATCACAATATTTGTGTATAAAATAATTTGTCAACTAATGTAAACATTTATGTCTGATTGTCATAACATGTATTACCTCACTACACCTAAAGTATTCACTCAACCTATAAAAATAGTAATGATAATAATAACATTAAAATTCAATAAAGCATATTTGTAAATATATACATAAATATAAACAGAATAGAGAAGGAAACAGACAAAGAGGTTTCACCATTCATATAGTACTGTAAAACATTAAAAATTAAAATATTAAAATATATGTATATAAATATGTATTTCTAAAACAGAGATGTATTTATAATAAACTAAATAGCATAAACTAAATAGCAATTTCAACAGGCTTGTCTTCAGTAACCCTAATTCATATATATCTTACAGAATTAATAAATATATATGTGTATAATAGTATAAATAAATAAATAAATAAATAAATACAAATGTAAATATGAACTATTATAATAAATATTACTTGTATAAAAACTAATAATAGGTATAAAAATGTCTATGTTCATGTTTATAAAAACCTGTGTACTGTGTTGTAATGTGTTATAACAACTTGGTATTGTTTCAAATAACTTGAGATTTTAATTTTAAAATACTAGATATAGAAATGTGATCATTAATGGCTGGAAATGTACCTGCATTTAGTCTCAACTGCCAAATACATTCTCTGGCTTCCAATAAAACATTAAAGTCACCTCCTTTGTACGTTTCTGTAGAAATTCTATCTATGACAAAGAATATGAATCTCTTGAAGTTGTGACATTTAGTACTATGAACATATAAGGAATTCACAATTCTTTTGTTTTTGATGTCTCTATTGTGTTCCATTACACGCTCTTTTAATTTCCTTATAGTTTTGCCCACATAGAATGCTGGGCATGATGTACATGAAGCTAAATAAATCACCATTTTTGTGTTGCAGTTACAGTGTCCAGCACATCTAATGGATCTTCCTTTTGTTATGTAGGGTGAAAGTGCTAAGTACTACATTCAATACTTATACATGAAATTATTTATTTTATTTTATTTTGTTTGTGGTGAATTAAATCTTTTCTGAGTGACATCCGTGAGCCTATTATTTTGTTTTAATAGTTTGCTCAGTTACGTTGGTTTATATAAATAATTAAGTCAAGCAAAAACTCAGAACTCTGAACAGTTAAAAAGTGCCAAAAATATATTTATCAGCTCTGCATTTCCAGATTGTTTGAAAAGCACACTCAGTCAGAACACAAGGAGATTCTAGCAATGGAAGTACAACTCAGGAAATACACCTCAGGCAATGACAAACAGTTAAGATGGGCTGGCTCAATAACCCCCACCTGAAACTAGCTTATGAGATACCCTGAGAAACAAAGTACAGACAACAAAGGACAGAAACAATACAGCAAATATATGAATAATAAAGCAAATATATAAATACAGCACAGTGCAAACTGAGTTACAAAAAGTGTACGTAGTTTGGAATATAAGATGGGAAAAGGTTCTAACTCTGCTCATAGACAGGAGAATTTAGCTCTCTGCTATATCAGCTCTGTACAAATTCACAGAAATGCAGTGCTCTGAATACTTGGTGGACTTAGGGAGAGCAGGGTTTGATAAGACTTTGTCCACGAAAACCCTAAATGTAAAATAACTGGCCTGAAGCACAAGTGCTAAAAGCAAAACTAAGAAGCATAGAATAGCAGACAAATTTAATCAGGCTACTAACAAGCAGTAATAAGTGTAGAATAAGAGCACTTGAGCACTTAAGAGCACACAGAACAGCAAACTAAGGTAATAAAGAAGGTAAGAGCAGCTGAATAAAGTAAAGTCATTTTTTTTTGCTAGTGGAGAGGGATGGAATACAGCACAGTTAAGAGACTACAGGGGTTGTCCTTCCCAAATGTTCTCTGTTTACACAGTGGATAGAACTGAAGAGATGGGACTGGTAAGAGTGTCTGAAATCAAAATATGATCTCACTGTACTCAGTTGAGTGAGCAAATGAGATGGACCCAGGTGGAGTGTTCAAACACAAATTTACAGGAGGGACGGGCAATTCCAAAGCCGCCAAGGTTAATACCACAAGAACAGGGAGGGAGGGTAGGAAACTAACTGCAGAGAGACAGAGAGACCACAATATTCAATGAAACAAATAAACAGAAAAATAAAATGCAGTACTATCTGTAACACTGCAAGTTTATACTTAACTCAGCTTATAATATAGCTGATTGTAGGTAGATAGCAGCCAACCAAACCACTCAGATATTGAGCAGAAATAAATTCACAGATATGTGGCTAACACTTATAAGCACAGAGAAATCCTCTAGGCTAAGAGTTAAATATCGATTATCAAGGAACTGAAAACAATAACCCAATGAAACCAGCTTGCTACACTTGTAGCAAGCTAATTGCAGAGAGACAGACCACAATATTCAATGAAACAAATAAAGAGAAAAATAAAATACAGTACTATCTGTAACACTGCAACTTTATACTTAACTCAGCTTGTAATACAGTTGATTGCAGATAGATAGCAGCCATCCAAACAGCTCAGATATTGAGCTGAAATAAATTCACAGATATGTGACTAACACTTATAAGAACAGAGAAACCCTCTAGGCTAAGAGTTAAACACCGAATATCAAAGAAGTGAAAACAACAATAACCCCAACTGAAACCAATTTGCTACACTTGTTGCAACTTAACAGGATATACAAGCCCCGGACTGAAACAAGCCGTTTGACTATATCCCCTACTCAGGCAACATTTAAAAGCTTAAAAGTTCAGAAAACCTCCAATGGGCTAGGCTGGTGTACCTTCAAAGCAATTTCAAAATCAAGTAAAAAATGTACTCCAAAGACAAGGCTAGTTCAAAAAATGGTTTAATTAAAACAACAACATAAAAATCATAAAAAACATGAGCACTTTCACACAAATGTGCTTCATCAGACAAACAGTATATCACAAACCAACATTTAAAAAGCCAGGCAATTAATTTAACAGCCTATGAAAGCAGACTGCGCATTATCTATGCAAATCCCTTGACTTGAGTACAGGCTTTAATGCAACTCTATCATTAAGTCCAGGTCTCTTATCACCCTGAATCTGCATAATCCAATGTAGCTCCCTTTCCTCAGTAAAATTCTTTAAGTCTCCACCCTGTACCCCATGTAAATCTGTTCAACAGCTTTAAATTTAAAAGTATGAGAAAAGTTATGCTCCATAGTGTGTTTCGCTAGAGCATTTGTCACGTCACATCTCTTTACACTATATAAATGTTCACATATTCTTTCATAGAAAGGGTGGTTTGTCTTACCCAAATAGGCAATATTTGAGGGTGGCAGAGCTCAGTGAGTTCTTGTAATATGTCCCTGTCCATAGATTAGTACTAGGCTAATGGCCCTCATGGACCATTTTGAGCCTAGCCAATTACCACCTATGAGAATCAAACCCTGCACCTTGTGCTGCTAAGGTAAACACCTTAACCATTACGCCACTCTCCCACCCTGTAGCACTGTACAATCTCTAGCTCATGTAGCTTCTGGAAGATTACCCTGGGCCTGAACAATCTCCTCCTTCTCTGCCTAGGCCTATTAACAGCAGCAGCATTGACTTCAGCATCTAACTTATACAAATGTAGCAGACCTGCAACAGCCCCTAGTATTGTTTCAATTAAAATTCCCAAGTCTGTACTGCAATGGTGTAGAGTATGGTGAAAAATCAGATTGTTGGGTGTATGCATACTTTATAGTACTCTACTGTAGGTACTGCCTGCATGATTGGCTACCTATGATGTATGGCACCTGCATAGTATATCATTAACATCATTTAATGGACCTAGTTTAAGTTAAACAAGGGTCAAAACTAAATAATACATCATTGCATTTTAGATACTCTCAGCAATATGGTGCACCACGCAAATGTCTGCCCCATAGGTAAACAAAGCTTAGCACTAATGGACACCCCCCAGACTTCCACACTCAGCACAGTGGCATTCTATGCAAACATGCAGAAAAACATGCCCTGTAGGTAAACAAAGCTTAAAAGTCAGTGCACACACACCCCAGGCTTCCACACTCAGCATGGTGGTGCACTGCGCAAACAGGTGCAGCTAAGCTCCAATCAGCTTAGAAGTTATTGCACACACCCTCTCCTGATATCAGCTATCTCCTGTGTGGACACCAACATGGTTCTCTGCCTACATGGAGGGAAAAGGCAGGCATGATTACCTCATTTTGCTATTCAGTAACTCCACCTCATTTGCATAGGGATCCATGCTCACAACCTGGAAATTGCACGCTTCCAAGCCCTAGCACGTTCGCAACAGCACCAATGCACCATTGTAGATACTCCACGTAGGGTCTTGTAATACATTTCTATCCCATAATATTCATTTTATTTACCCGTTTTTTTTTTTTGTTTTAATAAGGCGTGTTTGTGCACTGTGGCATGCTGCACAAACATGCTCAGATTATTACAAAAAATTATTTTAACATATTTTCTGCAATTTTTGAGACCCACAGAGGATAGTTTGCTCATATGTGTGTGTGGTATTCCATTTCTGTCCATCTAGCTGCATTTTTCAGCCTCTGTTTTTCTGTCTACATTCCTGTACACTGAATTTTTCAGTGTAACAATGGGCACTGATATGAGGTTTGCAGCACTACCTATCTCCTTGTTGGATCACTCTACCTGTCTCATTTGCATGTGATTCGCCTGTTTATGAGATGATTTGCATGCCACAGAACCACCCATGTTGGTGTGTGCATGAGCACCACCCAGCACTGCTTACTGGATTGCAGACTTGCTTACTTTTGTTGTACGCAGCGTGGCACGATGCCTACATGGTAAAAAAACACTAGGTAGGCTTTACTAAATTCACCCTATGTCTTTTTCCCTCTCAGATAGATAGACATACCATTCCAGTGCATAATCTTATAACTATATCATTAGAGAGTTGTATTGAAAAAAAGAAACAATAACAATATTGTGTACACATTCACTTATACTATTGTACTAAAAAACAGCACAGCAGTGCAGTGGTGCAGTGGTTAGAATTATCACCTCACAGTAAGAGGTAGTCCGGTTCGATACTTGGCTGAAGAGCTTTCTGTGCAGAGTCTGCATGTCCTTCCTGCATTTGTATGGGTTTCCTCCCATATTCGAAAGACATGTGCCTCTGCTGAAAATGGGCTCTGTCCCAGTCAGACTTTGCTGGTAAACAAATGTTAACTAAAATAAAATAAAAATAAATGTAAGCTATTGCCATAAAAGTTAAATAAGTTATACATCCCTGCTGATGGAGTTTATTTAGGAAATGGTAACTAATATGATATACTGACCCAAAATGCCCAAACTAGAAGGCATAGACTCAAAGTGCTAGTTATCGCTATGACATAAAAACTGCTTTGAGGTTCACTAGATTTCTACAGTGTTACTGGAAGTAGTTGCTGGATTTTATTTAGAAACCCCTTGGTGGATTTGTCATACGTTGCAACACTGCCACAGAACAGTGAGTTCTGAAGGAAAAACAAAGCAATCAAATTCTGTATGCTAAAAAAGAAAGGTCCTAAAGGTAACATAATTATCAGGTAATCCAAAATATTTATTATGCAAATGAATACGTATACATTTGTATATACAAACCACTCAAAGGGACATGAATACTGCATACATTTGAAGCATAAAAGAATTACTGCATGAGAAATTCCATTAGCAGAAGTAGTAGACAACTTTATCTTCAGTTTATTAGGGAGCTTTTTGTCAGCGCACCATCTACAAAGTTAAAACAAAATATCAACAATGAATACAAATAATCAATACAGATGACAATAAAAAACTCATGTATAGAACAGAAACATAACCGAATGCTCAAATGTTCGAAATTCATATGGCCGAGACCATATGATCGAACATTTGAATGTTCGAAAAAGTGAACTAGACCCATAAAAATAAAAACACACACATTAAACTGTGTATAGCAGGGGGTCTTTGCCCCCCTGCACCCCCCACAACCCCCCCTACTTAAATATACCAACTCCGAGATCGCACTACAGCGAGAAAAAGGGAAATCTCCCAGTCCACGCTGTATGCGATTTGCCGTTCAGAATGTCAATATTTCAAAACTTCGAACATATGGTCTGCGATCATATGGGTTTCGAAGTTTTGAATTTTGGCATTCTGAAGGGGACCGATATATATATATATATATATATATATATATATATATATATATATATATATATGGGTCTACTGCTTTTAGTCAAATTGCATTTGGCTGAAAATTATTCTAGGCAGCCCACTTCACCGAAAATGCATTTCACTGAAAGCTCATTTGGTCAAATTCCATTTGGTTGAAAATGGAATATAGCCCCTGCCCCACTGCAGTGTGACCCTGGAGTGAGAATATAAAGTAAGGGGGGTGTGGGGGCACAGCTCCCCACATTGGGGTGTGTGGGGGTGTAGCCCCCCCACATAATTGCAGTGTATGCACTATTGTATACATGTGTATCCATTAAAAATACATTTAAACATAACGTCAGTAAAAACTAGTTGCAAATGTGGCCCCCACACCCTCCCTTACTTTATATTCTCACTCCAGGGTTGCACTGCAGTGGGGCAGGAGCTATATTCCGTTTTCGACCAAATGGAATTCGACCAAATGAGCTTTCAGTCAAATGAGCTTTCAGTGAAGTGGGCTGCCTGAAATAATTTTCGACCAAATGTAATTTGACCAAAAGCAGTAGACTTATATATATATATATATATATATATATATATATATATATATATATATATATATATATATATATATTTATATATATCACACAAGCTTGAGTTTGCCAGCTTTACTGGCAGATAAAGCCAAATCAACAAGCCTACTTGAAGTAGTGGTGGACAGTCAACACAAATACAGCTCCTTTAAAAAAGTGGAAATATCTTATGATCTCCAGAAAGTTGATGGACCAGAACACATACTTTCTGCCAATGACTGTGCAGATTAGCTATGATACCAGGTGTTTCCAGAGAAATAACAGTGTCAGAAATGGTCAAATATCTCTTATCTGTGTCTTAGATGTCTACTGTTTCAGACTTCACATACAGAAGGTGCCCTGTACCTGATTTCCACAAAATGTAAAGCTGACTTCTTTGTAACTGGAATGTGTGGTCTGAGACAACAGTATTTTTGCTGATAGGACAACTGATGTTAACAGACTTTTCACTTTTCTTCTATTAATTATTGAAACGTTTTAACTGTTTATCCTTGGCAGTCATGCCAGCTGCTGCATATGTTTTTCACTTAGTAAATGTTTGGCAGATATTTGGCTGGCAGGGGACAAACATTGATGTAACAGCCTCATTTTCTTGTCTACCAGTTCATCTTGTACCTGGTGAAATGAAAAAAATGGACATATATTTCATATCAATTTGACAAAGGGAGGGTATAAATGAATTGCTAGAATGAGTATGTAGAGTTTATCATTTTAAGATTGATGAAAAATAATTTTTGTATGCACACAGAGTATGTCTCTTTACCCTCCAGTTTAGAGTGTAGCCTTAGAATCAGTTATGAAACCAACATACCTATTTTTTTATCTTTTTTATAGGGTGACTGAGCAATATATTTTACTTTTGCAAAATGTAAGAAATAAATTGTCATCTAAATGCACAAATAAAAGTATATTATTTATTACTGTGCTTCAGACTTAAACTCATAACTATATTAAAGTTTATTTCCTAATCTCCCCCTTGTCAGTCAGTATTCATGAGGTTGTATACATTTATATATATATTTATATTTATATATGTATATATATTTATATATATATATATATATATATATATATATATATATATATATATATATATATATATATATATATATATATATATATATATATATATATATGCCATGCCTGTCTTTTTCACTGTTGTAGAAATTCCATTTTTATGGCCTGTTTGATCAAGTTTCTAGAGGTTTCAAAACATGCTTTCATCATGATATAGATTTGAGTGTCAATGCAGGTTTCAGTATCAACCCAAAAAATCCATAATTATTCTGACTGAGTCTTTGAATATAGGCAGGGAAGATGTACTAGAGTTAGTTGAAGACTGAGCGAAATACCCGAGTTTAGGAGCATGTTATGAGATAACTCTTTTAAAAAGCTGAAACTGACTCTGACTGAATGAATGCTGGGTAAGTGGGTCAATCAAATGGTCACTTTTGTGGTCTGAGTGGATATTAACAAGATGATCATCCTGCTTCATGTTCTGTACTTAGCTAGGCATAGTCTTGCTTGGCTGGGTGAGAACAAATGCAGGACTCTGCAGATAACATATGAAAGGAGATGAGAAGAAACTCAGGAGCCTGCAGATAACATGTGAAAGACAGATGTGGAGATGGAAGAACAAGAAAAAAATACAGCTACATATGTTTACTTACCATAGCATAGATATTTGAACAGATCACTGTTGTAGCAGCTATAACTATATGGGACATACCCTGCTAAGGATTTGGATGTTTAGCCAGTCTACAAAGCTTTGTGCACCTTCTTCATGCCCTATGTATTTCCCCTTAGTACAGGAGTATGTACTGACTTAAGAGAAATGTATAGGCATGCCAAAATTTCAGAGAAAGATGAAGCCTGAAGTTCTACAAAAATTTAGTCAAAACTAGTAAAGATTGTCATGCCAGGAGGTCCAAGATAAAGTAGGGTACCCCACCCTGATCTAGGCAGAGTAGGAATGAAAGAAAAAGTGGAAGTGTGGGATGGTGCTAATAATGTAACTGCAATCTATTTGAACATCTTTTATGGTAGGTAAACTTACACAACTGTACTATGTCCTTCATTAGATCACTGTTGCAGTAGCCATAACTATGCAGCATGAGTGCTACAGCTTACGAAGCTTGGGTTGATGGAGAAGGTCCAGAGTATAGCAGCATTCATAGTATGGCTTTTACAAATCCTTCTTTGGCTCTGGAACCTGATTCTAGCTTGTAGTGATCAGGAAAGGTGAATAGGATACCAAATAGCTCCTTTTAGAATAGTCCTAGAGTCTACTTCTTCTTTCAGCTTTTCCCGGTTAGGGGTCACCACAGTGGATCACCTGTCCGCTCATGATTGGCAGTGGAGTTTTACAGTGTTGAGTTGCCAGCCCAACACCCAACCTTCCACAGAAGGCACACACATACATACACTCACACCTAGGGCCAATTTAGTGTGTCCAATCCACCTACAGCATGTATTTGGGATGTGGGAGGAAATTGTAGCACCCGGAGGAAATCCACGCAACCACAGGGAGAACATGCAGACTCCACACAGAAGGCATCCCAGCCAAGAATTGAACCAGAAAACGTCTTGCTGTAACCACTGCACCACCGTGGCCACCCTATAGTCCTAGAGTCTACGCCTTTCCAAAGTGGAAGAATAAGCTTTGACTTTCTATAGGGACTAATACCATGGTGAGAGTAACAAATCCAAATTCTCTGGGATTATGATACTGACTGTCATCTCTTTTTCCTATCAAATGAAACAAAAAGTTACTTAGCTGTCCTAAATTCTCTAGTCTTGTCCAAGTGAAATCTCAACTGTCTATGCACATGGAAAGCATGCAGGATTCTTTCCCCACCATTTTTGGGTTCAAGATAGAAGAACACAGGGAGATGAATATTCTGTTTTAAAGTAAACTCAGAAACAACTTTTGGCATAAAGAAAGGGTCACCCTCTCCTTTTGTAAAATCAAAAACGTTTGTTCTCCAATACAAAATTAAGATCCCAAGTAGGTGCAGTTTGTTTTCTAGGTGTAAAACCCCTTTCAAAATTCATTTAACTTGCACTAAGGAAGAAAGGAGGGAGATAAAATGTAGACAAGCAGAAACAGCTGAAAGGTGGACCTTTATAACAGTATATGTGAGGCTTGAGTTGAACCATTCAATCAGATACTGAAGAACCAAAGAAGCCCTCACTTGGGAAGGATCGTGTTCTCTTTTATGGCACCAAATGAGAAAATGTTTTCCATTTGGTTAACTATGATTTCCTAGAAGCAGGTTTTATGGGTTTTATAACATTGTTTTATACATGCTGCATGTCCTCAGAAAAAAAAGGTTCCTACATGGGATCAAAAACCTATCTTTCATACTTTCAGATGGCGAATATGAATGTTGGGGTAAATTAGAGATCCTTTGTGAGCAAATCTACTACGTGACAAAGATATGGGTAATTGCCCCAGGCCAGATAAATAAAACAAGAGAACTGATATTGTCTGGGCCAAAATGGAATTAGCAGTAGAGCCTCTTTGGCAAGTTTATCTTAATCTTTGGAACAACTTTGTATATCAGAGGACACGTGGGAAAAGCATACAGGAACTTTTCCGTTCAAGGGAAGACAATGTATTTGCTTTCAGGGACATTTTGCATCGTGTCCTGAAACAGAGCCAGCATAGTTGTCTGTTGAGACAGGAGGCAAGCAGATTTATGTGGAGAGTTCCCCACAGATAGATAATTTCATGGAAGACCTCTGGATGTAACATCCACTCATGAGGATCTATCTTGAATCTGCTCAAAGTATCTGTTATTGTGTTCTGCTTTGATGGAATGTATGTGGCCTGCCAAGTGAGAGTGCCTTGTATTGCCAGTTCTCAGACAGTCATGGCTGGTCTGCACAGGCGGTATGACTTTGTTTCCCATTAATTGTTTGTACATAACACCATTGTAGTGTTGCCTGTTATATTAGCAGGTATTCAGAGGTCTACAACTGAACATCAAATTAGAAAAGACCCTGACATGGTGCTCCTGGAGATTCAGATTACCTTTAACATATCCAGCTATTATTTCATTGAAAGCTGCAGAAAACACAGAAATTCCCTTAGCAGTATTGAGGCATTAAATATCAAACCAAATTCTTTCTTGCCCAAGTACTTCAGTTACTTAAGCACTGGTTGTCACACTTACACCTCTAAAAAGCAGTTATGCTTAAAATTTACTAGACTTTGTTAATACAAATGCACAGGCGCAAACTATAAAATTACTCACTAGAGACTCTAAAATCTTAGACCTGGTCATTAACAACCTTGTCCCTGCCTGTATCCCATCATGCATATCTTCATCCCTGGATAAATCTGACCACAAAATGGTCACTTTCTGTAGCACATCTAGTTGTACTACCCCTTTTCCAGGGAAAACCTACTTTAGGTTGTAGAAGACATATGCAAAATCCCCAATAATCCCTTGTAAGTAGAACTAACTGAGAGGGCTTCTATGCCTTTCTGGCATATTCAAGTGATGGTGGCCTTTCTAAAGACTTCTGCACACATTTAATATAAATAGAGCAGATTGGGTATTATTAAGGTGTGGAAGTAAAAGAGGATGAACAAGGTTTTTTGGAGTTGCAGGCAGGGACACTTTCATAGCAGGGAGTCTTTTTTGATTATGTTGCTGTAAGATGCATTGGCTATTTTTTTAGCCTACTACAAGAAGTAAGGGGGACTGGCAAACTTATCTCTTGTTAAGGCTTCTCCCATCCTTGAATTTTCTTACCATAGGCATATATATTGGATGGGAGCTGTTTCTGTGTTAGATTTATAGTTTAAACGTAGGAGACCACAGCATGAAAAGGACTCTGTTCTGGGAAATGTTTAACTTCTTTCTTTTGTTCTGAATATTGAGACTAGCCCTCAAATAGCTGGAATAGAGCAAAAATTAAGTATTTAGGTTTGGTTTTGAGATAACTGAAAATGTTGCACTGAGTTTTAGACAATCCATGAAGGTATCCTCTCATGTTTCTCTTATATCTTGTCCCCTTGTGGATGGACATCTCTGACACTGATTTGTTAGCTGGAGGATTTTCAGTAGTATACGTTACATCTGCCTACCATCGATATTTATTATTATTTAAGTATGAAGTGCACTGTTTGGGGCCTTGTCCATTGGGTCTCTGCATGGGAATCCAATCAATTTTGGAGAGAGAGAGATGTTTTTATTCGAAGAGTTTGTTATGCATGCAGAAATGTTTGTTTTCATACAATGCTTAATATGAATTATGATATTAAAAGTGTGCAGCTATCTGTGATAGCTCTGAGCTACACACACACACACACACACACACACACACACACACACACACACACACACACACACACACACACAATTAATCAATTTTTATTTTATACTGTAGTTTACAATTGTGGTACTTTATTACACAAATCTTTTCTTATTCTATGAGCAAATGAAGGAGCATATGCTAGAAAACAGGATTAGATTACGTTTAGGTCACTTTATGATATTTACAAAAAAAAAAAGTTCAAGGAGAAAAACATCCTAGTTTGTGACAGAATCAGTTATCAACACTAGGGATTTATGTTTTTCCTCAGGAAATTGACTTCTGAAGAATGCCAAAGCTCAGAAACCTGTTATTTATAGCTATGCAAACTGAAATCCCTCCAGATATTTTTATAGGTATGTACTAACTTTTCTATGTTTCCAATGAAAACTTAAATCTTATCAAGAACAATGTCAGAAATCAGTTGTATATAGCTGTACACTGGATAAAATCACTTTTAGTTATATACTGATTTAATATTTATTTATTTATTTATTTACATTTGGTTACTGAGAAAATCTGACTGGGCAAATGACCCTTTTTCAGCAGAGGCCTGGGGAGAAAAGCTCCACAGCAAATGAAAAACACATCACAGTAATAACAACACATTGCAAATAAGGAGACATTATAACAAGTAATTGAATACCAATCTTAAAAAAAGAATTGCAATTACAATATTACTGAATCCCTTAAGTAGATTATAATAAGTAGAGTGTTCTTTAAAAACAAGGGGTAAGTCTATAGAAGTGGATTCAGTAGCGGAGAAAGACAAGTTAAACAATTTGTATGTAAGATACTACATAACATTTAAGAAAAGAAATAACTGATCAATTGCTGGATATTATGTTATCGTTGGAACAACAAGAGGACACAGAATAAGTAAGACATACATTAGAAATGTACCAAAAACAGCTGATTAGTGACCCTGTTTTCCCAACCTGCATGAGACTTATTTTGCAGTTATTATTTAGTCACTATACGGTACAATGAATCCAGGGAAAACGTGGTGGTAGATGAGGAGCTGAAAATAAATATATATATAATATGAATTAAGGGGGACAGGAAAATAGTGGGGTTGTTTCATAGAGGTGGAAAAATATGCTTAGTCTGGCTTAGAGCAGGGGTAGATCCAGTTGTTTGTTAGGTGTTCCCTAAGTAGCTGTTTGAATTTTGATGCGTAAGGAGTGTTTAATATTGTCTGAGGCATGGAGTTTCAGGACTTGGATATTTGTTTGGAGAACAGAGCATCAAAGTGACTGTTTTTGGACTTGGTTACATTAAGAAGTAGTCCAGAAACAACAAAAAATCAAAAATGAAGATGGTGCAGCAGGGAATTCTATACGCTAAAAGGTTTATTGTGAGCTCTTTCATTCACTTGACATTAACGAACTTCATCAGATAAACCAGAAATGTGCTATTACATTCTTAAATATATCAATCTTTAAATGACGTCACAGACACATCCCACTTTTAAGGTGACAGAAAATTATTCAAAACCATTCGATCCTCATCATTATGTACATAGCACGTTATTACATAAAAATTAAACAATACGTTCATTAATCAATATCAAACAATCTAAAATATATGTTATTCATATTAAAGCTAAAACATATCACCTTTCCAATGATTTCAATTTTAAAATGCATTTTACAGAACAACAATCATTTAGCTCTGGATAGGCATATACATTCAACTTTAACTGCCAAAGGAGCTTACTTTCTTCTAATTTAAGTACCCATCGGCCACCCCTTATATTTTTACAGACTTGTTCTATTACTAAATATTGAAAATAGTGACTGGGGTTCTCCATAGTATGTTTAGCTAGTGCATTAATGGTGTTTTGTTATGGTATTGATGTTTATATATATATATATATATATATATATATATATATATATATATATATATATATATATATACGTTGCTTCAGTGAATGTTAAGTTTTTCCTGTAGAGAAACTTTAACATACTTGGTACTTAAGTATATAACTCCTTTGGTATGACAACTATATCTACCCTTTATTTTATAAGCCTTATTAGGTATCTGAAATTCTTTTGTTACCTCAATAAACGTACAGTAATGGCAACAGCCACATTTAAAGATGCCAACATTAAACAAATTAGGTGCTATTTGTTTTTCTAAAAGTCCTTTCAGTTTACATTATTTTCTAAAAATTAACCTCAGTCTATCACCTATTACAGTTCTAATGGATGCATCTTCATTGATTAAGGCCCAAATTTTTATCATAATGTCCCTTAAGATGTCAGTATCACTTGAAAAGGAAGTGGCAAAGCTCACATTATAACTAACTCCCAAATTGTTACTAAGGTTACCGTTATAGGTACATATAATAGTTATTTGATTGTGTCCATAAGAAAGACCATCCTTATTCAAAATAGGAATAAAGTAACCTGATTTTCTTTTTCTGTCCACCTCTCCAATAAGTTGATCAACTAAATCCCTAGGGTATCCTCTCTTAAGGAACATATTTTTAAGAGTCTCACATTCAACATGGAAATCACCACCTAAGGTGGTCATCTTAGCAGTTCTAACTAATTGTCCCTAACTACGGCCCTTTTTTGATGAAATGGATGGCAACTTTCAAAATGCAAGAAGCCATTAGAGTATGTTGGTTTCCTAAAAATCTTTGCTAAATATCTCCAATTTATTCTATCTTTTGATAGCTGGATGTCCACGAAGGAGACGTCAGTTTCAAACTGGAGTGTAAATTCTAAAAAAGTTGTTAGTTTACTTATATTAATAACATATTTCTTTGCTGTATTATAGTCCCCTTTCCAGATGAAAAAAATGTTGTCCAGGTAATGAGTATACAAATATACCTTATTCCTAAAATCTTTATATGTAAACAAGAATTCTTTCTCCCAATGTGCCATCACACAATTAGCAAAGCTCCCCCTACATGGTGAACCCATTTCTACTCCATTTTTTTGAAGGAAAAATTCATTATTAAATAATATGAAGTTGTTGGATACAACAATTTCCAACAATCTCTCAATTAAATCAATTTCTTTGCCATCCACTCCTTTCCCAAGTAGAAAGTCCCTAACCCAACGTATGCCTATGTCCTGTGGGATTACAATGTATAAATCTTTAACGTCTACTGTCAGGAAATTAAAATCCTCTTGATACTCCTGTTCATTAATCCCCTGCAAAAAGCTCCAGGAATCACGGCATATCTGAGATTCAGTTTCTAAATATTTTTTTAAATTTCTTATCAACTATTTTTTCACATGCATATGTAATATACTTTATCCCATCTACAATAGGCCATAAAGGTTTTTTTTCTAAATCTTTGTGAATTTTTGGGATTCCAAATATAACTGGTGTCATAGGAGCCACCATGTTTAGGTAGTTGCATATGTCAATATCAATGCAGGTTTCAATAAGTAAATCATTAATAGAAGAGCTAACATGTTGATATGCCCTGTTTAATTCATTTTTAGATACGTTTACATAAGTCTCAGCACTCAAAACATAGTCCATCCTAGAAACATAATCACCTTTATGGACGAAGATGATTATATTTCTAGGATGGACCATGTTTTGAGTGGTGAGACTTATGTAAAAGTATCTAGCAATGAATTAAATCATTGGAAAGGTGATAGGTTTTAGCTTTAATTTGAGTAACAGATATTTTAGATTGTTTGAAATTGATTAATGAACTTATTGTTTAATTTTGATGTAATAACGTGCTATGTACACAATGACGAGGATCGAATGGTTTTGAATTATTTTCTGTCACTTTAAAAGTGGGCTGTCTCTGTGATGTCATTTAATGAGAGGGATATTTAAGAATGTAATTGCGCATTTTGGGTTTGTCTGATGAAGTTCATTAATGTAAAGTAAACGAAAGAGCTCACAGTAAACCGTTTAGTGTATAGAATTCCCTGCTGCACCATCTTTGTTTTTGATTTTTTACATTTAGTAGTAGTTTGTTGGAGGTTCTCAGGGGTCTGGAGTTGATGTGCGGATGCACTAAGTTCTTCAGTGCAGGGCAGTAATCTGGATGATACAGGATGGAAGGAGAGAAAGTCAGTTAAGGGATAGAAGATTGGATAAGTTAAGCCATTTAAGTTGACATAGTGCTCTGCAATGGTGTGCCCTGTGTGGAAGACTGGAAGCAAATTTGGCAATTTTGTTATAGCAAATCTCTAGTTTGTTTGAATCTGTTTTTCTGAGTTTAGTGAATATTGGTAAGTTGTATAGTAACAAAACAAAATAAGAATATACTTATAATATAAAAAAGTATATACTTTTAAAATGAACTTCAGGGTATTTTATGTATCTTGTTATGATTACAGCTGTTTTACACTGTTATGTTAGTCTGTTTTTGTGTTTGCTTTCTTGTAAATATATAATTGCTTAAGAAAGTCCAAGTTTAATATATACATACATGTATGTTTGTGTGCGTTTGTCTGTGTGAGTGTCTGTGTGTGTGTGTGTGTGTGTGTGTGTGTGTGTGTGTGTGTGTGTGTGTGTGTGTGTGTGTGTGTGTATTGATATATTTGAGTATGTCTATTTAACTGTCCATCTATCTGTCTAGCTGTCTATCTCTGTGACCTGCACTTATTATTTCACTCCTGCTTTGCTCAAAGTTTACTTTCAACTATTACGTCAAGCATTATTTGGTTAAACGCTGCAAAGTGTTAATGTAAGTGGAGACTGATATGTTTTATGACTTTAATCGAAAGGATATGGTCCATTCACTTACCTTGACTTCTGCATGTAATGTGTTTTTGTCAAGATCATCAGTCAATGGGGTAATAGACTTTCTGGTTTTCCCTCTGTTGTGTGATCTGAGAGTTGGTTTATGTAAGTTGTAGAGAGTGGGGGGGTGCAACTCAGATGTGGGGGTTCCAGGGTGGGTTGCTTCCCTGCAAAAACACAGTTTTACCTCCTGCTCTATCCATATATATTGTTTTGGTGCCTTTTTTGATTTACCTGATTTTCCATTAAATTTCAGAAACAGCTAATTCTCTCTGGACTATCATACTAACCCCTCTAAAGAGGATCTAGAGATGTTTCCTCTTTACTGCATTGAGCCATCTGACACTGGATCCAGTACACCCCGTAGAAGTACTCAGTTTCAGCAAAGCAGGACTCTGTGTAAACTCTCATCAGCAGTTCAATTTTTCCTTGAAATGTGCACATCAACTGAAGTCTAAACAAAATGAGCATGATAGGTCAGAGTGTTCTTATACAACATACACAACCTATGCATCCAGTATTTAGTCTGCTAAAACAAATGGACTTGAAAGTCTGATAAGACAGTCAGATCCTTAAGGAACTTCAGTTCACAGATTCATGCAGCTGTGTACTGAACTAATGGCCACTGGGGCCATTTTAACTCTAGACATGCATCCCAAATCTCTGACATGTTCTGGGACCCTTGGTAGTGTAAGTAGGGGCTTGAGAGATAAAACATTTGCAAAGAGGGGCCTGGGAGATGAACCTTTTACTGGCTGCCTTTGTCCATTGGAGACATAGGTGCCAAACAGGGATGAATTTCCTAATCCCCATCCAGTTGTCCAAGTTACACTTGGATTGAGTTAGGGAGGAACTCTTCCTCTCAAGGACTGGGAACCTATTCTAGAGAAGGGGTAGTCTCTGAGATACATGCCTGTCTCTCCAGCAGGTCCTATTTATACCACAGGCAAGGTTTAATTTTTTAGAATGGGTAATTCTGGTGCTGTTTGTCTTGTGGATATGCAGGTCGTCCATTGGAGTGTGATTTGACAATGCCTTGTATGCCAGGCATAGATCAACACTTAGCCTGCAGGAAACAGAATACTGAGGCAGGACATGTTATTTACGTCCCCAGTTATTCGATGTGCCTAGTTAGGTGCATATCAAAGGCAACATTGTACGCAGTGATAGGTCAGATGAATGCTGAATACAGTGGAACAATGACCTCCTTTGACCAAGATGCCATACCCTTGTTTATAAGTTGCACAACATAGAATGATTACCTCACTACCAGAGACACATGATGGTCAAAGGATAGATTACTGTCTATGTGTGTCCCCAAGTCCCTGACAAATGAGTCTACTCTTGGGGGTGTGTTGTCAATTTGATAGTTATGAGAGTTGTACTGACTTCATAAAGCATACTAGTATGCATTTCTTGGCATTTAGTTTTAGTCCATGGCTCTAACACCAGTTATTAAATATGTTTCTGTTTCTTTTTGAAACAATCTTAAATGTCATATTTAAAGCATCTAAAATCATCAATAGAAATGTGTATATATTTTATGGTGCCTTAATGGTTAAGACTGTTATCTCACAATGGCAGGCCAGGGGTTCAGTTCTGACTTCCACCATTTATCTTTGTAAAGTTTGTATGTTTTCCTTTTACCGCTTGTATTTTGTCTGTGTAGTTTGCATTCTTTCTGTATTCTCTAAGCATCACAGCATGTTGTTTGGTTTCTTACTCTAAAATTTTAAACATGCTGATTTTATAACAACAAGTGATTTTTAAAGGCATGTTATCAATTAATAACTCTAAAGCTCTTGCACACATTACAGTTTCAGCCTTGACTAAGTTTGAACAAAACTGCTAATTTCATAGAAGAAATTAAATGTATAGTGCCCAGCTGACGTTATATTTAATATTCCCAACTATATGATTCCCAATGTTCCAATGACAGATTATATTATTAGGTAGCCTTAAATCTTATTCAATTATTTATTTGTTCATAGGTTAGATGGGAAAGTCTAATGATCCTTTTGTACCCATGACCTATTGATCACAAGACAGAGACAACATATTTCTTAGTATGCAGTGTGAAAACTGTTGATAGTAATTCCCTTTGCTTTAGTTTGGGTGGCAGGGTTCTGATTCACGTCTGTGTCAGCCCTTCGATGCAGAGACTCTAGGCACTGTTATTTTAGAGTGGTATGTGCTGGGATAGTTCGAAGGAAGGAATATATATACATATATAGATATGTATTTAATATATACTGCTGGCCTAACTAGCATTGCAGTTTAAAAGTTCAATGACAAATGGTGAAGTAAATAAAACAAATATATATGTATGTGTGTATATATATATATATATATATATATATATATATATATATATACACACACACACACACACACACACACACACACACACACACACACACAGATACACACACACACACACACACACACACACACACACACACACATGCACGCGCACACACACACACACACACACACACACACACACACACACACACACACGCATACATGTATTTGGTGTTAAGGAGGTATTACAAAAAATATACTGATATTTGAATAAAGGTTTCAGGTGGCATTGTATGTGGACACAACATTTGCATTTTTATTGTCAGCTAAGAAGTAAAATGAAAAAGATTGCAACTGTGAGATTAGGAAGTGCATTTCACATTCAGATGGGTAAGACTGAGTTTGTTATTCACACATAGAACATTATTCATGTTTTATTTTGTAACAAAGGTAGTTTCATATGCAGCAAGGCAATTGTTTTTCATTGCACTATAGTAACATTAGACTCAATTGTGAGAGCAATCTATGTAATGACTTAGGGTGGTGCCCACATATGAGAACTGAATGTATTGTATTTCTTTGAACAAATGAGGTTTTAAAGGGTGACATGAGTTCCACTGTACCAAATTATATTGCAAACTTCTGTGATACAGAACAAAAGACTGGGCAACCTGTGTTCTACCTAGAAAGGAAAATTTACATTGATGGCAGCTCTATCTATTTGCTCATTCAATGAGCAGAAATGTATTTAACATGCATTAAAAACAGTGACATCAAATGAGGTCAAATCAGACTTGATCCTGCAGTATGAATAATTTTTAATCCATCCCCAGTCTTTTTTTTGTTTACTTTTCTTTTATTGGCTCCCAGCAGCTCTTCTCAGTAGCTCTTCTTATCCACTGGGACTAGTGGACTGACCTTATCCTCATTCCTGACGCATATCTTGGGTGAATGATAACACCAGAGAATGCTGCGTATTATCACACTGCTCTCCCGGAGTGTTTCAAGTCATTCCTTGCTTCTTACTCATTCTGCTGTCTCATCTCATCTTCAGGGTGCTGTAAGGCAGTGGACTGTACAGTCTTTTGGCCATGTCTCCATGTGTGCCTCAACCTAAGCCATGGCCCCTTCGGTACAACACTCCTCATGAGTCGACAAACTCCACCAGGGATCAAATATAATGCTGCATCTGAGACTCCTCTCAGATGGGCATAACCATCCTTGCTGTCTTTGCCATCAGCTGCCTGACCTACTAATCAAACCTACTCACAATGGCCATTGTCAGGGCTATATCCCTGTATATTACTGGTGCAGGCTGCCAGACTTTCTTTTCACAGAATTTAGAGTCTGTATTGTCTGTTCAACTTAAAGGTCCTTGACTGCTCATGGCTTACTAGATTCTTTAAGAGTGCCATACGATAAGGTTGTGGCTGAAAACTAACTTCTATCATCCTCTCCTGAGGAATAAAGATAATTGTTTCACAGTACATGAACTGAGACACAGCCGTGCCGTGACTAGCCTTCTCACCTCATAGCAAGAGTCTATATTATATGAACAAAAGTTCATAATATCGATTGCTCTAAAGAGCGAAAATGCAGACTCTCGAACTCCTTATTATGGGGGGCTGTGCCCCCCACACCCCCCACTAAATATATATATACTAACTCTGAGATCATACTACAGTGAGGAAAGGGCAAATATTCCAACCTTCACTGTACTGTGATCCCAGAAGAAGCACTTCGAGGTCTGGCATTTTCACTCTTCAGAGCATTCAGTATTATGAACTTTAATTCATATAATATAGACCCTCATAGCATAACATAACCCTCTGTTTTGCTTCTTGGCTGGGATGCCTTCTTTGCAGAGTCTGCATGTCCTTCCTCTGCAACTATTGCTTTTCTCTCATATCTCAAAGATGTACAGTAGGTGGACTGCTGACTCTAAATTATCCGTAGTTACATATGCAACGTATGTGTGTGTTCGATATTAAAGAAAGACATCTACTCCCATTCCTTACCCTGCCTAGTAAACTTTGTGAATGACATTGGCTGTTCATGGAATAGAAGCCAGATGCAACTTAACAGCATTGGATGGAAGGTTTTACTTTCTTGTTCATTTATTTACTTAAATCTGTAAAGCAGAGTAGAAGAGTTATCCATGAGGACCTATTTTAGGTTCAGTCAGGAAAATTAAAAAGGATGAGAGAAATAGTTGTATGCTTACAGACAATGATTAAAATGTCTACAAATACAATATTATTTATACAGAACAGGTAATAATAAGAAATAATGAATGATAGCATGTTTAAAAAGCATTATATATTTCAAAACAATGTTTTAAATATAGAAATTGAGTAGTACTAGGGTTATATGCCTAAGCAATAACCAAATAATCACGTGTAAAGCACTCTCTGGAAGAAATTTTAAAATTATTTATAAGGCTCGATTTCCAATGTAGAGAATGAAGGGGGACTGGTAAATTGGCTTGACAGAAACTGAGGGGGGGAAGAAGATAGTATAAGTTAAAATGAGTGGGGGGAGACATGAAGCTAGCACAGGAGAGGAGAATGTAGATCCATTAGCCATTGCATTAATTCTTTTACGGTTTGTATTTTCCTGTTTATTTCATTGCATTCTGTGCCTTAGGTTTTGAAAATAGTATAGACATGCAGTTTTGATTGATCGCCTGACATATGTATCATAACAAAACATGTATATATATTGCTATTCAAAAAACATCATTGCTCTCATGATATTCAAAGCTCCAACTATGTTAAGGGATTTGAAGAACCCCAATAAAAGGTTCATCAACAGCAGCATATGGGGATTTGAAACAGTACTGTAATACACTAAATGCATTGATCACATTGCAAATGACAGAGTGAAAAATACCTTTATTATAGTAAGGTTTATATAAAAATATCTATAACAAGCTTTTAAGATTATATATGAACCTTGCTGTTATAACTAAAGAATCATAGTGCTGCCAGATGTGACATATTGCAGTCCCCATCTGCTTTTAAAGCTGCAACACACCTTGTTGTCATGGCAACCAAAAACAAATTGCTCTGCTGATTGGACAACAGCTAAAGCCGCTAAACAATTCACAGTGCATCTTGTTGTCCTTAACTAGTAGTTAAAACAACATTCAACAACCTGCATAACTAGTTATTTAAAACTTGTTTGGATATAATAGCCTGAACATCAGTGCAAGTCCTTTCTGTGGCTGACTGCATTTTTGTATATTCTTAAAAATGTACTATGATATATATATATATATATATATATATATATATATATATATATATATATATATATATATATATATATTAGCTGAACATCGGAAAAGCTAAAAATCCCATGTAGTAAAAAAATTACAATTAGGTCTCTGATTATAACCATTTACTTTGTGTATTAAAGATATTCTCAACTTGAGCTTCAGTTTTGAGATGAATTCTTTGAATGGACAGTGCATTAGCCCTTTAGGCCACTCAGCTCTAGAAAAAAAAATGCACCCCTGCCAAGTATTGAACCCAAGACCCTCTGCACTATACTTCATTGGATTACATAACTAGGCCAGCTCAGCTTTAATGCATTGCTAAAGTGCATAACAACCTGGTTATAATAAATCTGATCATAATCCTCTCTGTTATCAATTTGTCTTTTCCCTCATGCTGCCTCAGCCTCAAATACTCTCACTGAAATGTTTATTATATTACAAGGTAGTTTAGCCATTTTGCATTCCATTCTCATATTACTTGTTAATTGTTTCTCTGAAATAATTCAGGCAATAGTCTGGACTACTCATTCATTTATTTCATGAAAGATACTGTTCAGCCTTATCTTCTGTTTTATATGCCTAATGTGCCTTATTCAGTTCTGTTCTTGCGCTGCTGAATGCATTTCTTATCTATCTTTTCCAAAATTACTAAATACGATTTATAATATCTTTAAGAAATAATTATATTTTTTAAATTTTACAGTTCTTATGATTCCTCTTTAAGCAGTGTTGATTCCTACTATTTTGTTATCCTGACCTGGGTGGATATTTGTCTAGCAAAATTCTGTGTGTTAATGGTGTTCCTTAGATGTTTACACTGTGTACTGGAAGTAGCTGATTCAGGACGAGAAACCTGTGGGAAAAAAATATAAATGGTAACCCTGTTGTCACTGGTGTGCATATTTAATGTCACCTTCATACAAGTGTAATCTAAATGGTTTACTTGTTTACAGCTGCGGTAAAGAACTGGTCCTAAATAGTAATCTTAGATGAATCAAAGATATTTTATAGGCCATCAGTTGCTCTTCACAGCATTTAAACTGCATTTCCATAATTTATGCTAATTTCTAGAAAATAACTTTTTGGCACGTTTTCTTCTGTTTTCTTCAACAGTGATAATTTGCACTGGTTAAGATTTTCTCCCCAGGCCTTCATAAAATTGGCCTGGCCCAGCTAGACAAAATATGAATCAAGGATTTTGCTGGAAATATGGTGTTATGAATTTATTTGAACTAAAAATAGCTAAGAAAAGGCAAGGCTTACTCCAGTTCTAACTTTGCTAGTGTATAACTTACTTATTTACAAGATACTAATTTTTACAATATATTGCACTGATGCAGAACTAAAGCAAGGCTTTTAGAATATAACTTGATACTTTCTGTCTGTCTTCCTCTTCATCAAATAGTTCAACATGAAGCATATACATATTGTAACGTTATAAGAGTTCTTAACATATTTATAGAATTTAGAATTTAGTTATATTTTGAGCACAGTATTGCAGAATTACAGTGAAAAAATTCAGAAATTATAAAAATGAAGTATGTGCATTTTGCAGTGCATTACAATTTACCTGATCACTAGTTCATTCTTAAATATCTTTTTACCACCGACTTTGCCACATGCTTATCATTTCATCAGATGTTGTAAAGGACAGATTATTTTTATTTTGGCCATGACCCAGGCCAGGTGAACCACAAACAGAAATCAAGTAGTGTTTAATATATTGCATGCTAAAATAGTATATTGACGGGAATGGATGAATGGGTTCCTATTATATTGTCAAATGCTCAAATGAGTGATCGACACAATATTGATCCATAACAGCTTGAATACCCTAATATCAAAATGAAAAAAAAAAAAGAACTGAAAACACGAAAAGCAAAACACCTGTTTTTGGTAGGGGGCAAGCCCTCCTGCACCATCCATGTGTCCCCACATTCCCTGCTAATTACATATATGACCTCTGAGAGCCCACCACAGTGTGGAGAAGAGCACTACCCCAGTCCCTGCTGTCGCTGTGATCCTGCACAATACTTCCATCCCAATTGATATTATGGCTCCACTACAGTGTTTGTGCTTTTTAGCATGACTGTACACTGATTGTTTATTTGAGAACTCAACAAAACAAAGGGGAAACAGTCTGAGCAGAACTAATATTGTAATTTATGACTGCTTTATAATTAAAGGCTGACACAGCTGCAGTATCACACAGTGCAGAAGTAAGTTTTACAGGCTGCAGATACGGAAGTCATGTGTATCTTCACTTTGTAAAGAAAAAAAATGGATCTTTTCCATAATTGCAATGCAGGATAACTGGGATATTCATTAACATAGCGCACCACTGAATAAATACATTCTGCTCGCTATTTCTAATGCACTGGCTGCAACTACTGGAGGACAATAGACATGAATCACAGTAATGACAAAGAGTGACACTAAAGAATGTCAATAACCTTGGAAATGCACATTGATGTCACAGACTGAATCACTATGTTACATAATTGTGCAGCAGGGTCCAGCTACTGGTTTAGGTAAATGATATGTCTGACATATCTTACCCAGTACCTCATACCTTCCATACTGTACTTTTGTGTCATACCACACAGGTTCATAAGACTCGTTCATTCATTATATTGGATGGGAGAGCTACAGTCATTATCATGATATAGTTATGAAAGGATATAACTCTGTGAGAGTTCTGATTGGTAGGTGTCGTGCTACATCACTCTGTAGGGGTGGAGACAAATGTGGTTATGGTAGCAGGCTAGCCTGCACTACAGGGAGCTCTGTAGCCAGTGAAGCTTTGCTGCTGTAAAAATATTTTTAATAATTTGATTTGTCTATTGAGCAGCACATCAGAAGGGAAGGGGGAACTGATGTAGTCAGATGCACCACAATAGCTGTTACTTTGCACTTTTGGTCTTGTGTGTTATATAGTAGGGACCAGTCCGATATGCAGATGTAGTGTTTCTGGATCATGTACACTTGTTTTAGTAGCACCATCTGCATTTGAGTTGCGTGCATGGAGTACTGCTGTTATACAGTTGGGTAAGGCAATGTATTGTACAGCTGTCGTTATGAAACCTGCAGGCATTTGTTAAGCCATTCTGATAACAATAACGCTCCATGAGGCACAAAGTACAGACATCCCACACTAACATTCATAATTTTACCACAGTCCAAAATTACACAGTAAACAAATTCCACAAAATACTAAAATCTAGACAAATTTGGTTAGGAAGTAACCAAACAAATGCTGTACACAGAGCTAGAAAGAAAGAAGGAATAAAGAATGTGAGGTTCCTAGAATACCTCTTATAGAGAACATAATGTTAAACACAGAAAGGATGGGTTTCAGTTACTGCATGTAACATACAGGGACATTTAATCGGCCTAGAATTATCTGTCATGGAAAACTTTGTGAAAATCAGATAGATGGAATGAGAAATATGAGTATTATAAATGTGCATCCAGTGACAGCCTCTTTTTGACTTGTCTAGAAAAAAAATGTAACTAATTTTATTGTGATAAGGGAAGTGGTATGGAATGACAATGTGAAACTCATTTCAGCATGACAGTAGAAGAGATATGGGATGATACAATGTAACTCATTTCAGTATGACCAGAGAGATATGGTATGATACAATGTAACTCATTTCAGCAAGTGAAGAGATATGCGATGATACAGTGTAATTTATTTCAGCATTATAAGGGAAGAGATATGGGATGATACAGTGTAACTCATTTCAACATGACAGTAGAAGAGATATGGAATGATACAATGTAACTCATTTCCACAAGTGAAGAGATATGGGATGATACAATGTAACACATTTCAGCGTGACAAGGGAAGAGATGATATGGGATGATACAATGTAACTCATTTCAGCATGACAGTAGAAGAGATATGGGATGATACAATATAACTCATTTCAGCATGACCAGAGGAGAGATATGGTATGATACAATGTAACTCATTTCAGCAAGTGAAGAGATATGTGATGATACAATGTAACTCATTTCAGCATGACAAGAGAACAGATATGGGATGATTGGTAGAGAGGTGTTGGATCGCCATGTTTGGGGAAGGATATCACTGCTGATGATTTCCAGAGGTGAGGGAACTTCTCAGTTGAGAGTGAAAGATTTACAACATACGCCATGGGTCATGCTGTAAATGACTGCATCATTCATGAACTTGGACGTGAGGCCATCTGGGCTGGTTCTGCACATTACACATTTCTTAACTTTTTGATGGAACCCCTTTCGAAGACTAGAACAAAGGGGTGTCTTCTTTGAGGTGAGCTTTGATTAGGGGGTGATTATCAGAATAAGAAGTACAGAAGGCAATGGCTGTGAGCTCAGAATGTTGGGCAAATAGGCTGGTGATGATGCAATGATTGTGAGTTATTCAATTCTTTTAAAATTTTGCTGTAACAATTTACATAATAAATATTTTTTCTGCAGTATCTCTCCCATTTCCTGATGTGACTTGTGTGATATGCTTTAATGATGTAGGCTTTAGCATGCATGATTGTTTCTTTGTACATGTTTCTTGTAATGTAAAACTGTATCCATCTGCTGCACGAGTCCAGTTTGTTTTCTTGGTCTGACAGGCTTTTTACCACATCTGATCTTAACCAAGGTGTCGTTTCATGTTTGGTCAACCTTTTATTGAGTGAGAAGTATTTGTTTTCATAAGTAGTAGAAAGTTGAAGAGATGTACCAGAGCTCTGTTATGATTTTCCTGAGATGTAACACAGGTATGGTCAGCTGTTACTCATTCATACAAAATGGAAGATTTCTGTTTATTCTTAAATGTCCTAAATACAGTGATGCAAACAAATGCAGAGTCTTGACTTAATTAAAAGTGCAACAGAACTGAGTGCTGTGCTCTAGTGGTTTCAGTAATTAAAAATAATTATCATGTGAGAATATGCACTGATTTAAAAAAGGCTTAATGATGCAGTTGATTAAGAAAGGTTCTTTCTTCCTAGACTGGAATATATAACACCTAAACTAGTTAATGCTAAATTATTTTCAACATTAGTTGCTTCTAGTGATCTCTTGCAAAGATCCATAGAGAAAGGCATCCAAAAGCCTTCATTACTCCAATACAAGGTTCTTTTTTAAGAAACTGCAATTTGCTATAACATCTGCACTTGAAATCTTTCAGTATAAAATGACAGACTTGCTCAATGGGTATTATTATGACATTGTTGTTGTTATTATGGATGACATCTTCATATCTGGTCCACATAAAAAGAGGTTACAGGCAGTGATCCCAACTTTCAAAGCATGTGAGACTCTTTGGAAGAGCAATGAGCTGGCATACTTTAAAAATTCCTTACAGAGTACTCTTTCAGGAATATTGGGTGAGCGAATGGCTGTAACTAAGGAAATGATTTCTTTGATCTGGGATACAGGACCTGAATTGCTTAGGTGTAGTAAGGCCTTGTTAAGTTTAATTCTGGTGGCTACCAAAAAAGCAATTACTAGAAAATGGAAACCAAAATATAAACCAACTATACTTCAAGTAGCAAATATTGTAACAGAGATAAAAGAACAGGGAGTGAGATCTTCTAAGTGTAGGAGATAACTATGTAGGGAAAAAATGGAAATTTTGGGAACAATACATGCAGAAAAATGTTTTGGAGCAGGAATGAGGTTTAAGAGATGGCAGGAATTAAACCATTTACCTAATGTTTCTTAGAGTATATGGTATATAACAATATCTGTGATATACAATGTTTGCAAAAATGAATTTGTTAATATGGTTGATTACTTTATTATAAATGTAAGTTTACCTGTGTTCCAAGTGATAATTTAAGAAAGGTATTAAGGTATTAAAAAAAACTCTGGGACTCTATGCTAAAGCTAATTCAAGGCAAGTGCTGTTTTAGAATGACAGCACTTCAGTACTTTGGTCATATTATAAGTGCTAATAGAAGTAGACCAAACCTAAGAAAGGTCAGAGAAATAGCTGAGCAACATAGGCTATCTTGTGTAACTGAGTTAAGACAAGCCATAGGCATGATTACTTGTGCAAGTTTTTAACATATCTGTCAACTGTTATACATCAATTGGCTAACCTGTTAAATAAATATGTCCTCTGTTATGGATAACTGATGAAGCCCAAGCTTTTACCAAAGTAAAAGAAATCCCAACAACATGTCAAGTGCTAGGATGCTATAATGTCACTAAAATGGCAACAGTAACTACAGATGTTGGTAGCTCTGGCCTTGGTGCAGTATTACTCCAAATGAATGAACAAGTGTTACATCCTAAGGCATGTTACTCAAAATGCTAACTAATGCTGGACAGAGATATTTGCAGATGGATAAAAAAGGACCTTGTAGGTATGTGGGAATGACAAAAATTCACTGGATACTTATTAGAGCTTAAAAGCTTCCAACTCCAGAATGACTACAAACTAATGGTTTCATTAAGTAATTCATATAACCTAGACTAAGTGTGACCCGGGTGTCAGCGGTTGCTAAGGAGACTATAAGGGTTCATTTCCAGTGCAGTCCATGTGCCTGGAAAACAATTGGTTGTTGCAGACATGTGAGCTACATATCATATACAATGCCAGCCTTTGTCTAGTACCAAAAAAGATGTTGACCTATATGCACATAGCATAACAACTACAAGATCAGTGACTACAAATAGTCTAGAGAAGCTTAAGCAAGTTGCCCAAAGTTACTGAGAGTTACAAGGTATCATTCAACATGTGTGACATGGGTGGCCAGATCAGCTGACACAAAGCAAGCATTTCATGCAAAAGAACAATGTTGTCAAAACAAAGTATCAGAGCATGATGAGCCATTGTAATATGAGCATGATGGGCCATTGTAATATGAGCATGAGGAGTCATTGTTATATGAGCATGATGGGCATTTGTAATATGAGCATGAGGAACCATTGTAATATGAGCATGAGGAGCCATTGTAATATGAGCACAAGGAGTCATTGTAATATGAACATGATGGGCATTTGTAATATGAGTATGAGGAACCATTGTAATATAAGTATGATGGGCCATTGTAATATGAGCATGAGGAGCCATTGTAATATGAGCACGAGAAGCCATTGTAATATGAGCACGATGAGCCGTTGTAATATGAGCATGATGGGCATTTGTAATATGATGAGGAACCATTGTAATATGAGCATGAGGAGCCATTGTAATATGAGTATGATGGGCCATTGCAATATGAGCAGGAGGGGCCATTGTAATATGAGCACGAGGAGCCGTTGTAATATGAGCATGAGGAGCCATTGTAATATAAGCATGAGGAACCATTGTAATATGAGTATGATGGGCCATTGTAATATGAGCATGAGGAGCCATTGTAATATGAGCATGAGGAGCCATTGTAGTATGAGTATGATGGGCCATTGTAATATGAGCATGAGGAGCCATTGTAATATGAGCATGAGGAGCCATTGTAATATGAGCATAAGGAGCCATTGTAATATGAGCATGAGAGCCATTGTAATATCAGCATGAAGGGCATTTGTAATATCAGCATGAGGAGCCATTGTAATATGAGGATGATGGGCCATTGTAATATGAGCATGAGGAGCCATTGTAATATGAGCATGAGGAGCCTTTGTAATATGAGTATGATGGGCCACCATAATATGAGCATGAGGAGCCATTGTAATATGAGCACAAGGAGGGGGGGCTTTGTCTTGGTTCCTGTACTTCTCCATTTTCTTTGTTTGGTCAGGGGGAAGTTTCTTTACTCACCAGTGGGAGTGGGGAGTACTGAGCTGCCTGTTTGTCCTCAGAGGAGTGGTTTAAGACAGTAACTTATAGTTCAGTGGCCATTTTGGGTCATTTCCTGCCTTTTCCAGCCCCCTGCTATAAAGCACGCTTTGGCAGGATTTTCTGGCTGTAGAGAACTCAGCACAGCTCCTCGTGGTATCCAGCAGAGTTCCTAGAGCAGCAGAGGACAGAAAAAGCAACTTTCCAGATTTTAAGTATTTTTTCTTGCATTTTTCGACCATTTGTGTTATTCGATGACTGTTTCTGTCTATTTTATAGTGGTATTACCTGTTTTTCCTGTTTTTATAAGCTTTAATTGTTGGTTGCACTTCTTAGTTTAAGTTTGCTTAAAAGTTAAACTACAGGCTAATACACTCAAGTGTACTAGATTTTGATAGCATTTAATCGAAAAGCAAAGCATTTATTGTGTTTTCTGTTCTGTCTGTGAAAAAAACTTGAAAAAAAAACAAAAAAATATTCTTGTTCTCCTAACTTTCCTGGCTAGTTTGTTCCAGTGATCAGATTTTGCTGATCCCTGGGCTTTGTCTTGGTTCCTGTACTTCTCCATTTTTTTGTTTGGTCAGGGGGAAGTTTCTTTACTCACCAGTGGGAGTGGGGAGTACTGAGCTGCCTGTTTGTCCTCAGAGGAGTGGTTTAAGACAGTAACTTGTAGTTCAGGGGCCATTTTGGTTCATTTCCTGCCTTTTCCAGCCCCCTGCTATAAAGCACGCTTTAGCGTGCTTTAGCGCGATTTAGGGCAGAGTTGCCACTAGAGCAGCATCGGGCAGCGCCGGTTTAACAAGGTTAAACTTTTTCTGGCTCCATAAAGTCTGTTCTTCATTTTTTCCCTTAGAACTGCTCTACTAGTAACCTAAACAGTATATCCCCTGACTAAAAAGTGCAGCACTTGTTCCTAAAAGTTTTTTTTTTTTCTCAAAAAAAAAAAAAAAAAAAAAAAAAAAAAAAAAGCTCAGCACTTGTCACTTCTATATTATACAAAGTCCCTCACTTGCGAAACCCCCCGAGGAGTACCCACTTCCTTACTAAGTCCTCTCTTATTCAGTCTCATACCTAACTTCTTAATTTTTCTAGCATGTCAAAGGGCCAGATGCTGGCGTCCTCTCCTGCCCAGTTGGTGAATCTGGGAATATTGAGGCAATGTTACAATTGCCTCATGTACACAGACAACCCTCTCCTCCTCCCACATAACACAAATACTTGCGAGAGATGCAGCTATTTAGCCAAACTGGAGGCTGAGCTCTCTCAACTCAGGACTGGCAAGACCAGACAGGAGGAGAAGGCAACTACACACACCACAAAACCAGCCTCACATAATGCTACCACACCACTGAATCAAACACATAAACACACAAAGACATACTCAGAGGCTCTGAGTAAAAATTTACCTAAACAGCAGAGGCCTCCAAAGCACACACCCAAACAACTGCTACCTCAAGACACCCCACAAGCAACACATAAACCACAAAATCAGTGTGCAAAGCAGTCGCAGCCCTTAAGGCCAAATACAACACCAAACATACTTGTCATAGGTGACTCCATAGTCAGACACACTGATGTCCCACTCACCAGGCTGAACAAGGAGAGGGTCACAGTAAGCTGCCTATCGGGCGCTAGAATCCGCCACATAACACAAGCACTCGGGTCACTCCACGGCAAGTACAAATATGACACAGTCATTGTCCATGCTGGTGTGAATGACCTGAGACGTACCTCCCTGGACTACATGAAAAGAGACATAGAGGAGCTCTCTGATTATGTAGCCCAGGCAGGTATGACCCTGACCCTGAGCAGTATCCTTCCTTCACCTAGAATGATGCCACAATATAGAGACAAGATGATCAGCTTTAACAATTGGCTTAATGTCTGGTGTCATTCAAAGGGGAACCAGTGTCTGTCTGCCTGGGATGACATGCTTGACAAGCCACGCTGCTTTGCAAGGGACAGCTTGCACCTGTCACCCCTGGGATTCCGGATATTGGCTAAGGCTCTTGCCACCCCCATAGTCCCTTTTTTAGGCAAGGCTCAAATTCTAAACCTACCACCCTAGAAAACAAAAATGGGAAGAAACTGAGGGTAATGCTGCTCAATGCAAGAAGTCTAAATCTCAAAATGCACGCACTCAAGGCCCTTCTCAGTATGGAGAACATCGATGTCTGTGCTGTAACTGAAACCTGGTTCAAGGCTCCTGAGAGCACCCCGGCACTATTAGGTTTTACCTCATATCATGCATTCCGGCCCCAAAACCTGGACCACACCACAAAAGGAGGGGGTGTATCCATATTCATAAAGGATATCCACACCTCCAGGTTGGTGGCAACGCACGAAGCATTGGAAACCATCCAGGTGCAACTAACCATAGGCAAAACTGCTCTAAAAATTGTAGCATGCTACAGGCCACCCTCTCAAACTCAGGAACCCCACACAGCCTTCCTGAAGACACTGGAGGGTATAAATGTATCTCCAAACACCATCATATTGGGTGACTTCAACTACCCGAATATAGACTGGGAACATTACTCAAGCCCTAACTTTCTAGCCCAATGGTTCCTGGAGTTCATAAATTCAAATGCCATGGAACAGCTAGTCACTGTTCCCACAAGAGGAGAAAATATACTAGATCTCATTATCACAAACATGGGGACAAAATGCTCCACACCAGAAGTATATCCCTCATTGGTGAGATATGATCATAAACTAATCTCATTGGAAATCCACATCCCGCCCCCACCCCAAACAAAAAAGACCACAGTGAAGAACTTCTATAAAGCAAACTTCACACTACTCAAGACTGGTGTGGTATGCTTCAAGGCCCCTGAGCCAGAGGAAACCACAACCCAAGCTGCGGAAGCCCTTACAAATGCCTTCTATGAACACCTCCAGGACTGCATGGATCAGGCAATCCCAAATAAAACCAAGACTCTTTCCACAAAGGGCAAACGTCCAGTCTGGTGGACCCCAGCCATTAACAAAACTTTACAATAAGAGGAGAAAGCTATTACATGATAGAACAAAATCCATAAAAGGGAAGTCACCCCTGATCATTATTAGTAAAAAAATACGAGCACTCATAAAATCAACTAAGGCCAATTTTGAGAGAAAAATTGCCATGGATTCAAAGGACAATCATAAGGCCTTTTTCAGCTATGTTAGGAACCTGGGTGGAAACTCCCAGATATGCTCAGAATTAGTCCAAAATGATATAAAAATCACTGAACCCACAGACATTGCCAACATACTGGCAGACAGGTTCAGTGCAAACTTCACCCCCCTCCCCCAAAGGAGAGATAACTATCCCAGCGGAGTGTAGCCTCCCAGACATCTCAAATGCACAGGTGAAAGCTGCTCTCTCTGAAGCTAAAAACACAGCATCAATGGGACTGGATGGTGTCCCCGGCTGTGTGCTACACGAGCTAAATGAGGAATTAAACCCGCACATAAGGCAGCTGTTTAATCTCAGCCTTACCACAGGATACATGCCCAAGGAGTGGCGTACGGCAACTGTGGTCCCACTCCACAAAGGCGGTGCCTCTACGGACCCTGGTAATTACAGCCCCATAAGCTTAACAAGTCTAGTCTGCAAAGCTATGGAGAGGATCATAATGGAGCTCATAAACAAAGATATAGGGGACTTGCAGACATTGGACCCGACCCAGTTTGGCTTTGTCAAGGGCAGATCATGCCTTTTGAACTTGGTTGACTTCTTCAAAACAGTCACCAAGGCCATTGATGAGGGAAAGGCAGTCCATACAGCCTACCTTGACCTTGCAAAGGCTTTCGACACAATACCCCACTCGGGTATTGTAGAAAAACTTACCAGTTTAAATGTAAACCCATATGTCACAAGATGGGTTGCAAACTGGCTTAAAGACAGAACCCACAGGGTTAGAGTTGCTGGCGCTATATCAGACTCCAAGCCGGTCACAAGTGGTGTCCCACAGGGCTCGGTCCTTGGCCCCCTATTGTTCGGCATCTACTTCTCAGAAGTACAGGCCAACATGGGAGGACTTTGGCTGACAAAGTTTGCAGACGACTGCAAACTGGGCGCCATAGTGGAAAGTGCATCGGACACGGATATCCTTCAGAAGGGACTAACGGAAACAGATAGCTGGTGCCAGTGCCATGGCCTGAAGTTAAACGCCAAAAAATGTATAGTCATACCCTTCGGGAAAAACAAGGTAACCCCAAGCTACCATATAGGTGGCAATCCACTAAGCACAGAAGAGGTTATCAGGGACCTAGGGACCCAAGTTGACAGTGGCCTTTCTTTTGACACTCACATTGCTAAAGTGGTTAGAAAGACCTTCTACATTACCCACCTGATCATGAAGGGATTCACATCCAGATATAGTGAGGTCATTGTTCCCCTGTACTCTTCACTTATCAGACCAATGATCGAGTACAATGCCCCATTCAGGATGTATCTCACCCGACATCTGCAGCAATTGGAGAGACCCCAAAAGTTCCTCACCAAAAGGATAAAGGGACTCCAAAATCTGTCATATGCTGCCAGATTGAAGAAACTCCAGCTCTATTCAGTCGCATACCGTCTGCTCAGAGGTGACATGTGCCTGACATACAAGGCCATGTCCAACCTGGAATTAATGGACATGCTCCACCTCAAAAATCCAAATCCACCAAAACCACTAGAGCAAGCGACTTAAACCTTAGCACGGATATAAATAGGATGTGCTGGAGGGATAGATTTATCACTCAGAGACTCCCTATGCTGTGGAATAAAATCCCGGTCCATGTGAGGCAGAGCACCTCGCTGGCTCTGTTCAAGAGAAATCTTGACCTGTGGATGGGAGATCGTAGGTTTACCCCGGGAATCATCTCTGTGTCACTGCTGGACAGAGGCACAACAAACTCATGGGCACAGTATTTTTTCATATAAGGGGTGGCGTAAGCCACAAAACTTTGGGCTAGGCTTATAAATGCCTTAGGGCAGATAGCCTAGTATAAACCTATGAACCTATGAACCTAAGGAGCCATTGTAATATGAGCATGAGGAGCCATTGTAATATGAGCATGAGGAGCCATTGTAATATGAGCATGAAGAGCCATTGTAATATGAGCATGAGGAGCCGTTGTAATATGTGCATGAGGAGCCATTGTAATATCAGCATGATGGGCATTTGTAATATGAGCATGAGGAACCATTGTAATATGAGGATGATGGGCCATTGTAATATGGTCATGAGGAGCCTTCGTAATATGAGCATGAGGAGCCATTGTAATATGAGCATGAGGAGCCATTGCAATATGAGCATGAGGAGCCTTTGTAATATGAGCATGATGGGCCACCATAATATGAGCATGAGGAGCCATTGTAA
>NC_056736.1:698419322-698554322 GCF_019279795.1 Protopterus annectens
TTTCATACTTGTATATTGCTCTTCCTTTCTTATTATTATCAACATTTTAATCACCATCCCTTTTATTATTCATTCTTCTCTTCTAGATTAATTGCTCCTTCTGCCCAATATCAGTGTCTGTTAAAGCAAGTTCTCCATGCAAACTAATGTTCCAAACCTAACACATTTTTTCAAAAACAGAGGTAAACCAAGAAAAGTCTGTATTCATATCTTCCAAAAGGAGATTTGCAACGTATCTTGTACAGGTGTTTCTTTATATTGCCAGGATCTCTGCTCAATTTCTATATGCACCTGCTGTGGAACATTACATCTTTTAAGGAGTAGCTGGTGTATACACAGCATCTATAAGCTCTTGCACTTGTTAAAATAATATATTAAGCACTGGTGGAATAACTTCACCTCAGAAGAGTAATGTACTTGCACAAAATGAAACAGGATAAATTGTTTTTTTCCCCATGGGAGGGTAAAAGTTTTTGCATTCTGTTTACCCTGAAAGCAGTTAATACATACCAGTTATACTAGGTCTAAATTATGATTATATTAAATAATACCTTTGAGGACTGTGCACAATAAAATGTACAGAGCATATGTCTTTATTCTTATTTCATATATAATTCAGTTTCAGGAACATATTCAGAAGCAGCAGGATTACATTCCATGGTAGTACAGCGGTAGCGTTGTTACCTCACAGCAAGAGGTTCTCCTGTTTGATTCTAGGCTGGAGTGCCTTCTGTGTGGAGTCTGCATGTCCTCCCCATGGTTGAGTGGCCTCCGAAAGACATGCGTGAATGGATGTGCCTTTGCTGAAGGTTGGGCATTGGGCTGGCAACTCGGCATCATAAAAATTGACTGCCAATCATTAACAGACCGGAGTTCTGCTGTGGCAACCCAAAACTGGGGAAAAGACAAACAGCATTTAGAAGCAGCAGGATTACTGAGTTTACTTTAGCTAGACGGCTCTTCTCACACAGAAGTAGCAACCTTTTTAATATTGTAGCACTTACCTTTCAATCAGAGAGAATAAGAGAGAGAGATTACAATATTCCAATGCAAATCTGGTAATCAATATTATTACATTAGTTATCCAGACACCGACAGAAACAGTGGTGCATCACAATTAGTAAGAAAATGCTTAACCTCTTTACTAACCTCAAACTTTCACATTTTGATGGTATGGACCTAAGATTATAGATTATGCTCCAAAACTGGAAAAAAGATAAAATAGTAAACTGCTACTGTAGCACAAGACCCAACTGGAACAGTGTTCTCACCTGAATGCTGTTAGAGTTGGGTCTCACTCAAGGGACATTCCTTCACTTTCAATTGTCCCTGTATATCTGAATGAGTGAATGGGGCACCATAAATTTGTACCAGAATAGAGCACACAACCATTCTGGACATGGGCAGCCACCACTAAATGAAATCTTGGATATTGACTAACATTTCTATGCTATTACATTGGGATGAAATGGCTAGGCTTAAAATGACCTCCGGGTTAAAAAGCCTAGTAATCTCCAATGATCCTATGATATTTTCATTGTGAATGCAGAAAAGTACAGACAGTCTGTCACTAACTTATTTAAATAAGTTAGAGCAATATTTATAAAGACTGTCCTTGATTTTCCCCTCCTGCAGAATTCCTAAAAAATAAAATATGTACATGCTGCCTTTGTGACAGCACTTACTGTTTCACTGGCTTTCTAAGTTTCAAGGCTCTGATGTAGATGTAAATTTCTTGGTATCCATGTCTCAGACACATAATAATATGATTACGATTGAAGACACAGTCATAATCCTCCTTCTTTCCACTTTAGCTCAGTGTTAACCATTTAACACAACATCCCATCAACATTGGCTACAGCTACTTCACAATGAAAAGATAACAACCCCCACGTTTTAAACCTGCCAGTGCATGTAAGCACTAGAAAATGTGTCTTTCAGCTTCTCCCAGTTAGGGGTCGCCACAGCGGAACTCTGGTCCGCTAATGATTGGCAGTAGATTTTTACGTACTGGCTTGCCAGGCCTAATGCACAACCTTCAACGAAGGAATGCCCATTCATGCATGTCGCCACACAAAAGATGCTCTAACTTAGAATTGAACGGGCAACGTCTAACTGTGAGGCGACAATGCTACTACAGCACCATCACCGCAGTACAGATGTAAGCACTAGAAAATAACATACTAAAATACCATCCAAAATAACATACTAAAATACCACCCTAAATTTAAAAATAAAGCCTAAAATAACCAAAATATTTAAAATGTATCACAAAGATCCTACAGCTGACCCAATTAAAAATCTCTGGAAGATTTGTAGGTATTCAAAAGAAAGTCAGTATAAAATCAGGAATGGTGATCTAGTTGTCTGAATGTGTGAGCTGATCTTCCCTAAGATAGAGTCTGATAGACCAGCACACTAGGCAGGTGCAGTAGATAAAAGGATATGTAGTTATCTCTGGAAGTCAGTCCTGACTTGTGGAAAGTGATGATATGAGGCATTCATTTGCTCCCTTAAGTAGTTTTAAAAGCAGATATCCCACAGCGGATGCTCAAAGGATTCCACCAAAGTCCCCAGCAGTGTACAAAAACATCTGTACAAAAATAATTGCAAACTGTGGTTGCCACCTTTGGAACAAGTACAAACCTGACAAAGCAATGTCTTTTGCCTCACCCCAGTTAATGTTCATTGCTCCACTTTCAAAGTTAATAATCATGTTAGCTATATGGCACCTTTGTACAGTTGTAAATAAGTTAGGTGTTTATGTATGAATCGATTCTACCCGCAGTTCTTTACCCAATATACATTATTATTGTTTTATTGTTTTATTTTGTCTGTATTCTTATGACTTGAAAAACTAAAGAATTTTGAAAAAAAATAATCATGTTAGCAACAGTTTTGAGGAAACAGTGAACAATATAATAAATGCAACAAATGAGCAAATAAATAAACATTCTGCATATGATAAAAAGTTATTTTATAACATTCGAACTCTGCTGCCAATTGGTATGTTTGTAGAATCTATTAAACCAGAAACGCATAGAAATTAACTCCTCTGCTCCTAGCAATAGACTTTTTCTGAGTCCAGATAACCTTCACTCTTCTCGACTGTCCCATCATACCAAGCTTGAAATTTATTTGATACTACACATAAACCCTTCCCAACTCGCTCCATATCGAGAGCATTTGGATGGCGTGTGAAATGCTTTTCATGTTATTTCAATGCTCAGTGTTCAAATAGCTAACTTTTAGAAATACAGTGGTAGTTGCCATGCCACCATTTTAGGGACTGAGAACATATTGCATTCCTTTAAGATGCACCTGTCTAGTGTGTGTGTGTGTGTGTGTGTGTGTGTGTGTGTACACCTTTCTGCTGTCATTATTATGACAAGCTCTGCTAGAATTAGATTACTTATGCACAATATTTGAACCTGAGTCACACCAAGGTTACCCACAGGAGTTCACCATGAAGAGTATATTTTTTACTGAAGAACTTATGTAGTCTCACTGCCATCTTTTTAGTACATATTTTATGCATGTAAAAATAGTGCAGGACTAGATGTTTACTTTATAATTTGGCATTATACCTAGCTTGCTGATCATCAGACAGGTATACTGTGACTTCCCACATAGTTAGGTAAGTAGTAAAAAGCACCAATGATAACAAAGACACAAACTATGCATGTACCACTGTTCCAATCACTGTCATTGAATGTGATCTGTTTAAGGGTGCTTATATTAAAGCATTTGCTGTAATTTGCATGGCTTTTTAGATGGAAAAAAGTATATATTGTTTATTACTGCTGTATTTAACTTAGATCTGATGAAAGTATGACAAGGGTGAAAGTGCTCATCTCTTGTTTTAACTTAATAAACTGTGGTTTAAGCAAGATATACCAGCTTGAACTATGTTTTATTATTATTATTATTTTAATAATGGAAAGTGATCCATGATGCTGATCTTACATATAAAGTTTTGGCAACAATCTGTTTTTGTTAATTTGCATGCCAATATAAAAAGTAATTGTCACTGTTCGATTAGGTTTCCTTCTTTGTGTTATCTATAAACACACACGTGTGCGTGCATATGCACATGCATACACATATAAGAATTTGAAAGGTTATATAACTTGAAATATGCTAATGCATAGCTACAGAGGCATTTGTATGTCTTCTACTGCACATTCCTTCTTGACGTTCACAGTGAAAAAAACACCTCATGGAAGACAGAAGTTCATTCCTGCCTGTTGTAAATTGAGTATTTGAACATGCACATCATGTTATTACAAAGATGAACTCTGACCTAGAGACACAATTGAGACAAGTGACATGCTTAGCTAGCACTTTATGCATGCATACTATCACTGAAGGTGAACATGATTTAATGATCACTGTAGATATCCTGTTTACATCAACTAAGAAAGCTTAAGCCAGATGTGAGGATATGAGGTAGTGCCATCTGTGTCAGTGAGAGTAGGGCAGTGCATATGTAACATATGCCAGCATACCTAGCTGAAGTTTTGTAAAGAATTTTATGTCATTTGACTATCACACTGATTTGCAAAGTTGCTTGTGTTAAAAATGCATCAATAGTAGGTCCTGTTGCACAGAAAAGAGATATACATGAATGTCAGACAGTATTATTATAATTGATTAAATGTATATGTTTTCAAAGAGAATTCAGGAAGGAAAGAGACTAATTTCAGTCCAGCTACTTTTGAAAAAATAGGTTGAAAATTAAATGGCTTGGTTTAGGCCATAAAGATTTTATTTTTCAGATCTGATTGCAGCCAGAGATAAAAATGTCTGGGAAAACCAGGGCTAGGAATCTCACTGTATTGTCCTTAGGGGTGAACTAATTGCTACTCAGCAAGTGTGCATATTTTTGAAATAGTTTTATAGCTTTCAAATGCTGAAACAGATCTTAGCAAAGCTCTAAGTGTGTACTGTACTAGAGTCAAGTGACCAGATGTAATGTCATTCTGTTATCAGCTCTGAAATTATTTTTTAGATATTAGTGAGAGATATTCCAGAACTCTCGCAGTAGCACTTTGTTTATCAGAACCTGACAGGATGGATCTCTCACAGATATCTCCCACAACCACATGCCTCATCTTGCCTTGCTGTAGTAAGCAACTCAAAACTCATCTTGCCTTGCTTTAGTAAGTAACCAGGGAATAGTAATTCTTTAGTAAGTCAGGAAAATATAGAAAGATTAGTTAAGTATTGTTTTTCTGCATCTGTGTGAATCTATCCAACTGTGTTATGTTTTATATCTCCTGTGATTGAAATTCTGTAACTAGATATTCAGTATTCTCATGTCTTCTATTGTAGTATTTATTATTAAATATTTCTATATGTTGCATTGTAGCTGGTCCTTTAGAGAATACTTTTATCATCTTGAGAGTACTTATGCTTATTTTAGTGACACTGTGGTCACTCTTGAAAGCCTTGCTGCACTGGTCAACCTCTACCATTTGTATTAGTATTAATTTTGCTCATTAAAATTGGACACCCTTGCAAGTATCTTAGAGTATTTGGCTGGTGGCAGCATAATTACCTTATAGTCTGGGCAGTAGGGCACAGCTGGAAAATCTGTGCCAGCCTTTCCCAGGTGTGTGTGTGTGTCTGTGTGTGTGTGTGTGTGTGTGTGTGTGTGTGTGTGTGTGTGTGTGTGTGTGTGTGTGTGTGTGTGAAAATCAAATATCCAAGTGTATGTGTCAGCTACTGGAAACAGTGACACATAACTCAAAAGTGGTCAGTGTGGAGTCTTGTTTGGAACCTGGAGAGAGAAAGAGAGTCCAGTGCCAGGGGTGCTCCGTGTGTACTCTTAAGGGAAATTATGCTTGGTGCAGAGAGCTACATCTGAAAATACTGTGTGCATCCATTTTTGGTCCTAGTGTCTGTCCCTCACTGGTGTCAGTGGTGAGGATTAAAGCTCTTGATTACTGGCCCAGAGTAGTGGCCATCACATGAGGTGTGGCAGAAGTATGACATTTCCACCAGTGCTTGCATGGAAGAAAGTTTAGGTAGGTTAGCCCCATGCACTAATTTCAATATTCATTCCACAGAGGGGATTTTTGCAAATGACAGCAGTTATACTCCAACTTTATTGTCTGTTTCAAGATTCTGATTTAAATGATATTGTGTATAAAGGAATTAAGCAATACTTTAATGTGGATAGTTCATCCAGAGTAAATATGAACAACCACACAAATCTGACTTTTGGACCCAGTATAATAATGTGAGCAAGGTGATTTCTATGTTAATTCCTATAAAAAAATTTACATTTTACTGCTGTATGCAGAAATATTGTAGCTTGTCAAGATGTTAGCAGCACATGTTTTAAGTGCTCAGGTAGAATAGCGCCAGAAGAAAGAATCTGGGTGTAATGCAACATCCCTGATGAAATCCTAATTACAAAGCTGTTAGAAAGTGCATGGCTGGTGAGCAGGCAAAGATTCTAATTGGCACACCTGAGCATAAAGGAGTACAGGCCAGAGTTTCCTTTCACAAACGTCATCATTAATTACAATATGCTACAAATGGGCTGAGACATGTGAGGACATTTCTGTATTCTGATCAAGAAGCAAACAAGGCACAAACTTAATAAATAAAATCGAACAGAATCCCTGTGAATTGCCTGAGTCATTATTGAATCACTGGATTGATCCATTGATGAGAAAGAAAGAGAGAACTTTAATAACTTCTTGTTGCATGTGAAAGTTTTAGAAGTAAATATAGAAGAAAAGCAGAAAACAAATTGCTTAAAAAATCTTTGTTTCTAGGAACTTTTAAGCAACAGGAAGTAAGAAGTTGCTGGTCTTTTATATATCTTTTCATTAGAGGTCTGTTTCTGTATTTACATCCAATATGAATAGCTATGGAAAACATGCATAGGTACCCTCTCTTACAAAGGGAAGTAGCTACATCAAAGTCCAGGCAGTGCTGCTGTGGTTTCTCTCACACACTTTGAAAGAGTCCATCACACATGGCAAACCTGTATTAATAATTTGTCATACATGTAGGAAATTACATTTTCTTATGTGACACCTGTTAAGAACTCTTGCTGATATTTAAATCATTAAGTGCAGCAAAGTTAAGTTTTAAGTTTTTGCATTCAGCTTTCTTTTAATTGTTTTTCAGGGGATCTCAAAATGTTTGTCTTGTTCTGAAATGAGTGAGTGCATAAAAAATATAACGTAAATGTGGATATATTTCACTCTATCACTAGTGAGTGCAATAATTATCAGTGTACATATATTTTGCTGTATCAGAGGTGAGGATAGTACTTAATTGCCGGTGTAGATATATTTTGCTATATCACAAGAGATTTTAGTAAATCTCAGTGTCTATATAATTTGCTATATCACAGGTGAGTACAGTGAATATCAGTGTGGGTAAATTTCAGTATGTCAGAGGTGAGTTCAGTTGTTATCAGGTTGGATCCATTTTGCTATATCATAGATTGCTACAATTACTTGTGTGCATTTTGCTGTATCACAGGTTTGTGCATGTGTGCAGATACATATGTTTTGTTATATCATCGGTGACTGCAGTGATTATCAATGTGTATACATTTTGCTGTGTCACAGGCAATTGCACTCATTTTCAGCAAGGACACAGTTTGCACCAAATAAGTGCTCCTTGGTTGAAAGTAGATTGATAGACACAAACCCAATGACTGAAAGACCTCAAGTGGGCTGTGTTGCTTGTGTTACAAATGGAGGACTTGATCTGTTACAACGGAAATGGTTGTTAGGATAAAAAAAAAATATTAAGAAGAAGACCAATGTCTTAGGCTTGGATGCATTCAAAGGGGCTTCATGTAGCCTGCTTACCTGATTAGAGAAGTGGATTTGTTTTTGCTTGATATCCAAATGAAATCACATTGTTTTCCTTTTAAGTTGTAAAGGAAGGAGATAATGAAACAGGGCAGTAACTGAATTAGCTACAGCCCTGATGGGGGCAGACAGTGTCAGGTTAGTGAGCACTATGATAAGGGGTCGAATCATAGGAGGGGTAGTTGTGACAGGTCAGGGATCGTATTCTCCAGTGGTTGGGATAGGCTGCCTTCATGTGACAGCTGCCATTAGTCACTGTGTTGGGGGCAGTGTCAGGGCTTGATGTGGTCTGTTGCAGAAAAGTCATAGATCCATGAGACTCTGAACATGTGCCTCTTGATGACAAGTGCACCTTGACAATGCACATCTTGACAGCTTGTACTAGACAGTGATTCTGATAAGCATTGTTACCTATGAAAGTGTCATTAGACATGAACAAGGGGGTGCAAGGAAGGTGTAGAGATATGGGTTGATTTATGTGCAGCTTAATGAAGTATCTTAACTTCTGAGCCAGTGGAGTGCAACCTAGATGACACCAATGGCTGGAGTGGTAGGTTGTATGTCTACAGATGACATACAAGTCTCTATTCAATGTTCTGTGTGGTCTGACTCCGGGTATTCTCTGTCTTTCAGGTATAGAAGACATGATCTTTGGAGGGAGAGGACTTGTGTGGGACGTGTTGTGTCTCATTAAAGCACTGGTTGAGGCAACATTTGTTACCAGTGACCTCAGCAGCTACTTATTTCTGTTTATATCCCATGTCAATGTGCACTTACTGCATGTCATCCTGGAATCCATGGAATAAACTCACCACCTCTGCAATTTTGTGGGTGGCAGCCAGTTGTGCCTGGATCACACTGAGCTTCAAATCACCTAGTTAATATCAAGAGTCAGTAATATCAGGGATGGTCTTGGAGTCACGTGATACTAATACCCTCTGTGGGTCTATATTACAAGATCGATGTTTGAAAACATCGAACAACTTATAGTCGACATCATATGGTCAATGTCTTCAAACATCAGTCTTATAAAAAGACAAAAAAAAAAAAAAAGTACCCTAACAGATTTAAGCAGGGGGGAAGCCCCCCTGCACCCCACCATGTGGGGGGCTGCAACCCCTACACCCCCCCGCTACTTAAATATACCAACTCCGAGACCGCGCTACATTGCAGTAAACGGAAATCTCCCCTTACAGAAATTTCCATTTACATGCTCGAGATTCTGAGCATTCAATATTCTCGTGTCAACAATGTCAGATTCGACATTGTCGGCTTTCGAGAATATAATATAGACCCCCCCCTCCCGTGCTGTCTCCTGTGGCAGATATTTACACCTCACAGAAAGTGCATATTTCAAATGCTGTGTATGGTGAAGACACAGGTGGAGCACTTAAAGAGTTCCAGATAGACACCATCCTTCACATTCTTGTGAGGCTGTGTGCTCAGTCTGTACCTGTATAGAGGCCTATGTAATTATGAGTGTTGAGGATCCCCACCACAGTATTGCAGTTAGTGCCACTGTGCCATCAGAACGTGTCTCTTGTATGTTGCAGTCATCATTAAACAGGTGTCCTGCTGATATAAGCCACATGTTGACTTCTTTTTAAACACAGGTGTCCTGCTAATAACAGCCATATGTTGATCTCTTTTGCTTGACACTCTGCCAGAGGAACCATCTGAAGGCTGGGATACAAATGGCACCGTTGTCTGCCTACATACACATGCATCTATAATTCTTTTCTGATACACAGTACTAAACATTAAAATACAGTTATACCATAGTTTTGCAGATATACCTTGGCATGCAGGTTATTCCAGTAACAGAAAAAGGTGCCTTGAAAGGCAGGTTTGCAGGTGGGCCTTGGTTAATCCTTCCCCATCACATGCAATGGAGTGTGTTATACTCTACTGTATTACAATGGGCATTATTGTTCTGGGACATTTCTATCAGGATCAAATTTTGTAGAGATCAGTGCAGAATGTATATGTTGTAGGTGGTCATATTAGGTCTGGGCAATAATTCTAATGAAGGGCTACTAATACGATACTATATAAATAAGAAAAGGCATGTAACATTGTGGCAGACAGGGCCACTACATGGGGGAGGAGGGTTACCAACACAAAAAGCACCTTACACAGCCTGAGATGCAGGATGGGGGAGTGATTTGAATGTGGGAACTGGGGTGGAGTGAGCTGTAGGGTGGCTGGTGAGAGTATCTATGGGCCAGTCTAACATCTAAACTTGTCAGCAATCAACTTGGGCCCCATTTTGGTGGTTCCTCCCCTTACATGTCATTTTCCATTCCTTGTTCATTGTCCAGTCCTTACCATCACCATTTGTGCACCTTCTGTTTATCTGTGTCCATCCATTGTTCTCCCTACCTTTCTGAGTGACTATGGCCCTTGTTTGTCTGAGTCTATTTTATGTTTGTCTGTGATTGCTTTCTGCCCTTCTCTCTCTGTTCCATCCACAGCCTTCGCTTGCTACCTTCTTCACCTATCCCTAATTTTTATATATGAAAAAAGAGTTTTTCCCCTCAGAAGCAATTGTATTTTCTTTTATTTCCACCCACCTTATGTTTTCCTTATGTGCGTCTCTCCACTTGTTGTTCTCTACTTACTACTTTCCTATTTCCCCCGTTTCCACCCCATTTGTATGATAAGCAAGGTTGGCACTTTTTTGTGTACACTCGCAGTGGCTCATCTAGTGACCACTCTGTTGTTCTTCTTGTGCAAGAGGAGTGTGACATGCAGCTATGTGATGCCACATATAAGACCCACCTCAAATCACATTGGCTCTGCCCTTGCTCTTCCCCTGACTGACTCTAGTTCTCTACTTCCACATCTTTCCACCTCTTTTCCAAACACCTCTTTCTGCACTGTACAAACCCATCATATAGATAAGTAGTACTTCTCCTTCTCTCACTCTGCCTTGTCTCCATCTAGCTGATACCACTCCTCCCACCACTTCAATTTCTTTTTTCCCTTGACTCTATTCAGCTTGTGACTTCCTCTTTCTTATGATTTTACCTCCTATTACAACTACTTACTTTGCTTATGTTTTACCCCCTATCACCTCTAAGATGCTAAAAAAAAAAAAAAAAAAAAAAAAAAAAAATTTTATTCTGTATTATAATACTGCTCGTATTGCTGTGTGTTTTTGTTACATTAATTGCTTTTCTGTTGTTCTGTATTCTAATTAGTTACTTACCATAGACTGTTACAGTGGAGCTTTTCTCCTCGGGCCTCTACTGAAAATGGACATGTATCCAGTTAGACTAGCCCGGTCAACAAATGTAAAATAAATAAATAAATAAATCATGGATTGACTTTGCAATACTAAGTTGACATCTGCGTGATGTATGTCATGTTGGACATGCACCCCATTTTTGTACTGCACCAGCTGTCCACCAGCTTCTCTTATTATGCCCACCCTTCTATTTTTTATGAAGCTCTTTGGTCAGCCTGTGGGTGGTATTCAATATCTGCTATATGCCTAATTATCTGTGTGAATCTTTGCAGAGTGACCTCATCAAATATTAGCTGTGAGCTGGTGTACTCTGACTGTCTAGGGCACCCAGCCTAAATCTTAATAACAAAATAAAAAACTGAAACATCAGCCATAAAAGAAATTCAAGGAGTACTGCGACCCCAAATTATGAATCTGCTATATAGCTTTATAGGTGATCACTAGGCTAATGACCCTAAAGAGACTTTAAATCTACCTGTGTGTCCTGACTGTATTTACAGGTTATCTGGACATCTCAGTCATAGAGCATAAGCTGTTTCTGAGTCCTATAGATGTGTCTTTGAGTGTGAGTGTGTGTGTGTGTGTGTGTGTGTGTGTGTGTGTGTGTGTGTGTGTGTGTGTGTGTGTGTGTGTGTGTGTGTGTGTGTGTTTGTGTGTGTGTGTGTGTGTGTGTTTGTGTGTGTGTGTGTGTGTGCGTGCATGTGCATGCGTGCATGCGTGCGTGTGTGCGTGTGTGTGTGTGTGTGTGTGTGTGTGTGTGTGTGTGTGTGTGTGTGTGTGTGTGTGTGTGTGTGTGTGGACAAGTAGGATTTCAGTTTGAGTAGAAAGGCATTTTGGTTTGGTCTTAGTCATATGCCAGGTGGGTATGATTTCCCCAGCACTAGTACCTTTTCTGAATATAAAGTGTCTCCATAGTGGTTTCTAGATTTGGTAACTGATCGGATATTTACATTTGGGGATCTCGGGCTTCTGGGTGGATGGTATGTGTAAATTAAAGTACCAAGTGTAGGGCAGTTATTAGGGTTATATATTATGCTGTGGAATATCTCAAGCTGATTAAGTATTACTGTGTATTTCAGCTCAAGTTTATTATTTTTGGAGGACTATGCAGTGGTGTGTTACATCTTAGCATAATTGGTGAATGTATATAAATTTGCAGAAGTACAGGGATATTGCTAGAAAACTAATCAGCAGATTGAAATAAAAACTGTTCATTAATGGCAAAAGCATCGACTTAAAATGTAATATTAGTATAGAACATAGTATCCTGACAAAGTGTATTCAGAAATTTGAGTAAGCAAGGCACAGGAAAGGACTTTAAAATTACATTGCTGACTTTTTTCAGGCTGTACTTTTACACTATGTTCTACTTATGAAAATAGAGCTTACAATCTTTTATTTCAAACTGTGCCATTGTAACAACTCAGCACAGTGGGAAGAGCTGTGTATGAACAGCTGGAAATGATTAACGTTACTCACAGTGTGCAGATGCATACAGAACAATATTCACACACTTGTGAACATCTTCATTTCCTTATTAGCAGAACGGATGTTTTTAACATTTGTGAAATCAGAAGCTCACACAGTTCAGAAGAAGATAGTATTTCAGTTTGAAGATAGGTAAAACAAACTAAAATTACAGTTTCGAAAGGTAAGCTGATTTGTTTGCTGTCTTGACTGCATTCCAGTTCAATATATCAAGTCAAATTCAGATATCTCACAGCTGTGCTTACAGCAAGCAGAGTATTGGGTTCATTTAAGTAACAAAAAGTTAAAAAGAATTGAAGAATATGGAGCAGATGAGTGTGATGGTGAGACAAACCGAGCCTGTTCAATGCTTTAATAGTATGGTAATTGTAGTTAAACCAGACAAAATTAAATTCATAACCCAGCCCTGTGATAGAAAAGGAGAAAACCACCAAATGTTCCTCAAATTACACATATTTGACTAGAGACACAAAACTGGAGGGACTGGGTGGGACAGGATGGGTAGGTAGGACATAGAGGCTGACACCGGTTTACCTATCCTGGGAGGAGGAAGACAGCTTGGTTCTTCTCAGTGGTGACACCTGTGAGGTAAAGAAGTAAAGAGCTTAACCATTATACCAACTCTTCCTCCCAAATGTTTCTCCAGACAACTAGTTCAGTGAAGCCAGCAATACATAAGGTCATACTTACCCAACTTTATGTACATCAACTACACAAGCTGACTGCTGTGAGATTAGAACCTGTAGCTATCTAGTTACACAATCCAGAGGACACAGAGGACACAGTACTTAATGCAAGCACCACCACAGAAGTCTTCGACCATCGCAGAACATGAATGGCTGAATTCTGCAACCCCACCGACTTACTGAAAATAACCTCTAAAGGTTGATTCACTAGTCAGAGATCTGGGAACTCATGTTGATAGTAACCCTAGCCTTCAATCAACATATGTCCAGGGTATTAAGAAAATCCTTCTCTGTTGCTCTGCTTATAAGCAAATGCAAATGCATGGTATCCAGGTCCAGAGAGGTCACCATGCCACTGTACCTACCCTCATCAGACCCATCATAGAGTAGAATGCCCCCTTCTGTATGTACCTGACTATATGCATGCAATGACTGGAACATCTACAAAGGCTCCTTACAAAAAGAATACAGGGAATGAACACAATATCCTACACTGATCACCTCAAAGCCCTGTCTCTTTACTTGGAATCATCCAGAATTCTGAGAGGTGATTTTTTTTCTATCATACAGGGCATCCCTGGACCCTGTTTTGATGAAACTTTTGCACATCCAGAAAACAAACAGCATCAGAACTGTAAATCAAAAGACCTTGTTTGCAACATAAATAGGACATACTGGGGAGACAGATATGTTTCCCAGAGAATTGCAATTTTGTGGAACAGTCTCCCCATCCATGTGAAGCAGAGTTCTTCCCTATCTCTATTTAAATACAACTTGGATCAGTGGATGGGTAATCGGAAATTCACTTTTGGTCTGGTGTCTATGTCTCTGATGGGCAGAAGCAGTCGTGAATCACCCCCTATATACATCAAAGTTCTGGGTCCTATATGGGTTGCATGGCTAGGCTTATAAGGGCCCTAATGCTCATTAGCCTAGTATACACCTATGAACCTATAAGAAAAGATTAGAATCTGCATAGTGCTGAAAAATATGGACAATTTCTATTTATTTTGTTTACATTTTTTGACTGGGTTAGCCCTACTAGGCCATTAGCCTGTTTTCAGGGGAGCACCAGCTAGGGGGAATTTGGCCATGTCATCAATGAACTTCTCCTGATCATGTCGTTTACTACCTGAGAGCTATTACATCTGTACGTCCCCTGAGCTACAACCAAGTCAGACAGATGGGGCCTCAGTTTAATGTCTCATCAAAAGAATGGCAAATTTAGGGGGTTAGTAATACCTCCACCCCATTTTACTACACCGCAGTGCCAGTACTGAAAAATGACTCTAGGTACCCAGTGTGGGAATAGAACTCACTACTGTATGTGTTAAAGGCAAGTGTGCTAACTATTGAGCTTACTAAGAAAGCTTAGATGTTTATGATCTTATGCTTAGGACTCCCAAAGAAGCTGTTTCCATTATTCCAACAGCTAAATATTTCTTCACAGCGTGAGATTCGTGAAAATGAAACTTGTATTAGACAGTCCAAAGTTGTATACATGGAATGCAACATTAGAAAGTTACTGATTCTTGAGGAAACCATTTGGTATTATTTCAGCGCCTAAAGTCTTCTTGAGAATTGTTGCACAGATTATTGAAAGTATAGAATATACTGGCAACATGACTATGTCCTTCATAGAAGAAATTAAACCTAAGTCTTATCTGCCTGAGTTGGTGGCAGCTCAGTGTATGTAAAAGACCCCATGTCTTTTATCAAAAAGAGTAGGGGAATTTCCCCAGTGCCCTGGCCAAGTTTCCTGTAGTTGATATCAACTGAGGTCTCCCCTGAAAAGAAGCCACCAGCCCATGGAGACTAACTAGGTCAACAAACAAATGATAAATAAAAATAAAAGCAAATTACTGGTTTTATACTTGTTTTGAGAGAAAATGTAATTTGCTAGTAAGGCTGAAATAAAGTAATTTAAAGCCAAACAAGGAAAAATGTATAAGACCAAAAATATTGGAGTGCCTTGACACATAATGACATACAAGCTAATCAAGAGAATGTGCGAGCAGTTGTAGTACAGATGGACAGATCATCAGATGGCCAGTGCTTCTAAGGATTCCTGGCATGGTATAGTGCATGTCCAAATGTATTTCAGAGTTTTCAGAGCTGTCTCTGCCTTTAAGGAGATTGTTTGAGAATAGCACTGGGTGACATTAGGCACAGGAGCAAGAACAAGTAAATAGTTTCAAAACTCTGAAGAAATTGATCACAGAATCTCCAAATGTTCTTTATAATGATGTGACAAAGCCAGTTGTAGTGCAAATAGATATCGGTCAGTCTTGTATAGAAGGATGAATGTAAGAGGTATAGCCATTTGCCTATGGTTCCACACCATTGATTGAGGTATAAACAAGATATGAGCAGTCCGGAAAAAAAGAGTATTTAGTTAGAATTTATGGCTGTGAAAAGCTCTATAACTATGTACATGATAAACAAGTTTGCATGGTTACACATCTTAGGCCATTATAGACTGCATTTTTTTCTGAAACTACTGCATAAAGCATTATTAAATATTCATGGACTTAAATTAACCCTACAGAAGCATGATTTAAAAATTGTGTGCACACTTGGAAGATGGATATACATTGGAGATGCACAGATCAGAGCTTGTTTTAAAAGTAAGTAAGGAGATGAAATTGCTGAATCAAAATTTAGAAGTGATGTCTGTACTTCTCTAGTTACAAATCCATCCACCCATCCATCCATCCATCCTCAACTCTTTTTTCTCATTTTGCTCATGGGGTTGGGGTGTCACTTCAACAGTGACAATCATTTTGAGCCAAGGTTCACATTGCCGTATTAGATGAAAATTTGCAAGAGTTTAACATGTGTACAGAGACTAATATTTTTAATGCAGTTCCTGAGGGACTTTCTAATGTTATGATGACCAAACTAAAAGAAAAAAAATGGAAGTGCAGAAATAGATGTAGTATACATATCATTTTCAAGACATGTGCCCCCACTGTGTACTCAGTATGAAACTCTCTTTTAGATGGCCTTTTTGGTCTACATAAACCATAGGAAGAGGCAACTGAGAGCAGTTGCTATTTAGGCAGCCATAAGGAGTTGCTCATTTTTTGCTTAGGTGGCCTAAAGCCACAGCACGTACCCAGTAACATGACTAAGGTTTTCTGGGTCCTGTGTTTCAGTAAGGGTGTGTCACTGCCACGGGGTGTCCTGTCTCCCCCTCATATTCAACTATGGGGGCATGCACAATGGGCATGTGGTGCCTTACCCCACCAAGGAGAGGCAGGCTAGCAGTGCAACACTGTGTGATTCTTCTCCTTCCCCACATCAACTCCAGCAGGTGCTCAACCCGCTAATCAAACATGGGCCACCTGGGTCATAGTCAGGGTTTTAGCCCTCTATGCCAAAAGATCTGCCAATGCATTGTACACACCAGAATGCAATAATCTTTGTGCAAGATCTGGTTAAATCAAACAGCATAATTGGGCCTAATCAACTCTTTGACAGAGTGGTACAGAAAATGCATTAAATGCAACTTGAAATTGTTTAATAAAAGGAAAGAGCATGAGAACTGCCCGAGGAAGGAAGTCACATGACATACAAGAGTGTCTTTAAGACGAGTGTAAAGAAATGTTAAGTGTGCAGTGTGTCACAAAACAATTTAAAGTAAGATATGCTACTACATGACTTTCCAGAATTGCCATGGAGCAGACTAGCTACAGATATACAAAGGTTCAAGATGAAAATGTCTGTGCCTTCAGCGTTGCTTTATGCAAAGGAAGTTTGATAAGAAGTTAAAAAAAATGAAGAACTACTGTGATAAAACACAAGACATTTAATTTGTTCACTGTAAATCTAGTAGAAAGACATTAAATGCAGCAAGAGGTCATTACAGCAAAAAGGTAGAACTACTAGATCAGGCATTGTTCCACATGGAGATGGAAGGCTGAAAGATATGCATATACTCTTGACCACTGTATTCAGACCATGTCTTTGAATCATCAGCATCCTGTTCTTGGCTGCTTTCTCAGCTGTTTTGCACTGCCTTCTATGATTCTGAGCCTATATTTGGCTCAGTGGCAGATAAGGATATGCTTTTTTGTTTTTTGTTTGTTTTGTTTCCCCTTCCATCTTTTGGGTAGCCATTATAGTGCTACAAATCCTTGCTGGGTCTACCAGCATGCCAGTCTATTTCCTGGTCCAATTTCCACAAATTTCATCAGGACCAGCAAGAAATTTAAGGTTGTCTTGGGGGGGGGGGGGTATATGCTATCAATCATCCAGCCATTTTTTTTTTCTTTTTGGCCTAACAGTATTACTTCCCCTCCAGTACAGACCTAATAAAATGTCTGAGGGGTGGGCATGCAATAGAGACTTGAGGTGTATTGCCCCCACCTCTGTGGTGGTGCAGACATGCCTCCACCCTATTCTTCCACTTTTAGGCCCACCTACCAGTGTGCTGTCCCTATCTTCCACAGGAGATTGACACAGGAGACACCCACAGGGCTGGCCACCCACATCAGGATGGCAACACCCATCTCTCCCTTCTGCTCCATTACTTTCCCAAGTCAGTACTCAAACCCAGGTCAGCTGGGTCATAGTCAGGTCTTTATCCTTCTACGCCATCTAAACAGCATGTCATTGAAGGATATGTTACTACCTAGTTTGGGAGAAGTGCCTTTGTGAAATGAGATGTTAGGATGGTGAAGGGATAGGTCAGTCAAGTGAGGTTTTGGTAACCGACAAGTAGCAGCAGAAGGTGTATCAGAGCAAAAAGATAATGGAGTCACACAGACTGGAAACAGCTTGCCTCTTGAATTATCTCTCATTCTTGTAGTTTGGTGAAGGATCAAAGAGAGGCAGAAATATAACAGGAAATGTATTTGTTGTTAAGAAGTATTAATGTCATCTGAAGAGATTTGCAGTACCAGTGCATGCTGGGACAATTTCAGTACTTTAGTATTAAAATTATTTGTTTTCTCAAAGTTTAGTGTTCTCCCTTTTGGATAAAGAAACTGTGGCATCTTTCACGCTGAATCAGATATGTATATACATTAAAATTGTACATACAGTTTAAGATCTACAGCCGGAATGCCAAACATAATATGTACTGAAATTGAATACATGCAGTTATTTACCTAACTTTAACTGTGATTAACTTGCTTAAAGCTGAAAGACCACCAGAATGCAACACAGGCACAAAGCACACTCAATAAGTTAAGTGTACCTCCTCACATAGCACGAGAATCCCAGAATTACAGATGTTGCCCTTAAGGGAGGCATTTGACCCAACCAAACATTTGCATTAGAGGTAACGCCATTGCAAGACTTACAGCTGTACCTCTTACCAGGCTTTACAAAGAAGGAGTGATGGTTAGTTGTTTGTCAGGTGCCAGGATTCATCAGATAAGACAAATACTAGTATGACTCTGTCATAGTTCATGTGGGTTTCAATGACTTGGGATGTACCTGCCTGGACTATATGAAAAGTGACATGATGGAGCTTTCAGACTATGTGAACTGAGCACGTTTGAGCCTGGCATTAAGTACCAGTCTATCTTCTCTAAGGATGGTGCAGCAACATGAGCAAAAATACTTGACTTTACTAAGTGGCTAAGTTTTTGGTATCATTCGAAGGAGTTGTGATGCCCATCACTGCTACCAGTATGTGATGGGCATCAATATGTGTCATTCGCATGCTGGACCAGTAATCAAGGAGCCTGAATCCTCACTACTGACACTGGAGAGGGGTGTGCACTTGGAATACAAATGGATACACTCAGTATTTCCAGATGCAGATCTCTCTGCACCAAGTTCAATTTCCCTTAAGAGCACACAAGGAACATATTCTGCCTGGGGTCTGGATGTCTCCTTATCTGTCTCCCTCCAGATCCCCAGTAAGACTCCCCACTGGTGCAGCTGTAGGGTTAGGTCCTTAGCTGAGTGTCCAAGCCAAGTCCTCCAGTACCCTGTCTGTAAACCCAGTACTTCATGTCCTTGCCCCAAGTAGCTGACACACACACACTCTTTAAGATCTAATTTTCACACATTTACACCTGGGAAAACTTAGCACAGATTATCCACTCTACCAACTTTGCTCAGACTATAAGGTGATCACTGCCACCAGACACTCCACAATCAGCTACTCTAAAGATCATAGGATCATAAGTTCATAGGAGGTTACTAGGCTAATGGCCCTGGGGCCCTTACAAGCCTAGCCAAGAGTTTATCTCCCAAAAGAGGCCCTTAACAAAGGGTATCCAATTATACTGTGTAATATTAATACTAATACAAATGGTAGTAGTTCACCAAGATGGCTAGACTTTCTGGAGTGGCCCACACAGTGTCACCAAATAAATATAAGTACGTTCAAAGGTTAGATACTTTCTACAAGGATAAGCCACAGTAAAAGTTTTAAATAAATTTAATAATAAGTAATAAAAGGAATGAATAAAAAAGATCCAACCACGAATGAAGGCAGAATGACCTTTATAATAAAGTACAAGCGCTTTCGTCTGGACAAGACTTCTTCAGATTTAGATAAGTAATAAAAGTACATGAAAATACTGAATATATATTCACAGTAAACCACAGAATACAGATCACAGGAAATATTGAAAAGAGCATTGATGGCCAGACTCAGACAAATAAAGATAAACAATATCTAAACCAAGCTTCAATATATTCCTGAATGAATCTAAGAGAATTTTACTGTTCCCTAGTTAAGTTACTTAATACCACAAGGCAAGATGCTGTGGGTGATGGTCTTTCTAGTCAGGCTTCTCAAACAGAATACTCAATACTCTGAGATTTACATTTGTAAAATCTACAATATAATTTCCAAGAAGGTTGGCAGAATGACCTCATATGGTCACCTGACTCTACGTTCTCACAGTATTCCCCTTTGATGATGAAACAAGAATTTAGCCAGACAGCCACAATACACATCCAAATATTTATGGCAGTGCCTGGGGCATTCCCTCTTTTCACTGAGCTAATGGACAAAGGCTCTTCCCCAGACCCAGCATCTCTGATCCTATTTAGTACTGCAGGGTGCCTTTTAATGGTTTAACTGCTCATTTACATTTCCCTTATTTTTCTTAAAGTTAACATCTGCTGAGCCTCCATCCTCTTTTAAAACATACATTTAATTCAGCTGCAATAATACATGTATATTTCTCTTCATTTCAGCAGAGTGCTTTGTTGATACATTTCAACACAAGCAAAGCTCATAAATATATCTTAAGCACAAGCATCTGTAGCATGGCCCAAGTTGCGCAATAAAGGAAAACATTTACATAAGTAAACACATTGACCTTTTACAAATGCACCTTCAGTAGCAGACACTTAAAAGAGTTTACACATGGGTTTGCTTACAATAAAGAAAAGGCATTCCTACTGCAAACCCTACTTAGTTGTTTTAGTGCACTGTGGTACATACAGTCTAAATACATCAAAAGGAAACATAAACATTTCTACGCTTCCACATAACATAATGTCTACTTAAAGGGACAGACCTTTATTACACACTAATAGGGAAAAAAGTAAAGATTACTAAAATATTTAAACTTTCGTATTTCAAACCTTAGACAATTAACTAATAAGACCACAGGGAATGTTATATTTCATTGTTTGGTTTAATATAGGTGGGAATCACGCGTTATTCAGCAACTGAAAACTTACGAAATGAAAGAAGCTCAGGATGGCTATACTTAATGGGGAAAGTCAATGTGAACAAGTGTAATATTAATGTAACAAATACCAATTAACAAATAGGACATTTATTAAGACCTTCTTAATGATTATTAACTCAAGTTAATTTCTCTCTTCATTATAAATAATTAAAAGTAATAACAGTTATTTCACTGAACAAGTTATCTATGGTTTTGAAGCACATGTTATAAAGTGGGAGAAAAAGAGAAGGATATGGGAGACAGCAGCAAGAAACTGACATGAATAATCAATGTTGTTGAATCAATAATTTAATGCAGAATGAAGATGCAGAATTTTTTTCTGTTTTTTGAACAGTCTTGATAAAATGTCTATTACAGTTTACTGAAGCTAAATTTCATGCCAGTGTTTAATTTACTCTAATGTTTTAATATTTGAGCTTGTTTATTTTAAAGAAAGCTGTTATTGAAAGTTTATACTTTATATGGTAATATATTTGGTTATTACAGATTTTTTGAAGCATAACACACATAAACAAAAGAAAAATCCATCATATTTCTTTACAGAGTGTTTAATATCATAAAAGTTGGTAATCACTGTTCATATAGCATTCCATGGTTACATAGGTACTGAATTTAAGCTTAATGTCTAACGATAATTTGTAAACCATATCGATGTTTTACTGACTTTTTGCTACAAAAAGTATCAATATAGAAGATGTATCAGTAGTCTAACTATTATAGGTAATATTTTGTTGTCTAACATTCCATTGAAATACTCTTGAATTGTTTAATCATAAATTTGATACAGCAGAGTAGTTCATAGGTTCATATGTTGGTACTAGGCTATTGGCCCTAGGGCCTATACAAGCCTAGCCATAACAATTCCCTGGCTATTTCTTCCCACTATACTTACTTCCATGGACCCCTGTCTAGGTTATTCACAGAACAAACTTCTACTATTATATATTCCTTACTACTTACTACTTACTGATAATTACAATTTACACAAATTTAAGTCCCAATTACAATGACTACTTAGAATTTCACAGTATAGCAATATGTTTAATACTAGAGATAAATGTCATAGACTGTAAAGTATAACAAATGAGCATAACCTGTTTGTAGTTAATTCTAGTTTCAATTAACTAATTTGACTAACATTTATTTTCTTTTGTGGTATCAATCAACATCTCCAGTGAAAAATAAATGGAGCCCAAAAGAAGGCTATGTCTTGCTTTTCATTTTGTGGTTAGGTATGGGATATAATCTGATAGAACAAATCTTGTCTGTCAGATTAGGAGTGTACAACACTCCATGTTTGTTAGGGGATATTTCAAAATACATGATTGATTTGTTATGTAATTTTGACTTCAATATTTTCTACACCTTTTATTGGCCTGAATATGGCTTTAACTTTTGTTTTTTTTACTAGGAAAAATCAATCTGATCAGAATGTATAGAATATATAACAAATTTATTCAAACTTGGGATAATAAGAGAAAACTGAAAAGGATCCAAATACAAGCAAACTACAAACACAATCTAACAATATGGAATTAACATCACTTTCGCTAAATGTCAATGGTTTGAATAATCACAGGAAAAGATCAAATCTTGAAAAAGACTTAAAACTAAACAAAGCACAACTGATATTCCTTCAAGAATCTCATTTTAAAATAAATGACAAATACTTATGGAATCCAAATGAATACTTAATATAATCTCATTCTTTATACAAAACAAAACAGAGGAGTAATAATACTTTGGAAGAAAAATATTACTTACCTTCAAATAATTTATAATTATGAAGACAAAGAAGGCCTTATAGCAGTAATAAAATTCAACAACAGAATGTGGACACTAGTAAACTTAGATTGGTTTCCTGGCATAGGTGCAGAAACAGTTAAAACATATAGACCTCATTAACAAAGTATATAAGGGAAGTTTAATAATAGGCAGGGACTTTAATTGTATTTTGGACAATTCTGAGATTACAAACAAAAAAATCCTTCATCTTATTTCCACAGCAAAATACTTAAAAAATGGACAGAAAATTTAAATTTAATTGATACATATAGATACAAAGAGTCTAATTCATTATTATTTTCTCATCAAGATCATAGATTTAAAACCCAAACAAGAATAGACAAATTTTTTATATCTCAAGATATAAATATGAAAATAATTAACTTCTCCATAATTCCATATCCTTTATCAGATCATAACTCACTTATTCTTAAACTACAAGTAGATTACAAGAGCTTAACATCTATGACAAGGATTCCGGCTTATATTACAAAACTTAAAGTGTTTAAACTGTAGCTAGATTCTGAACTGCAATTCTACTTAGATACTAATTATAGTGAAGAAATGTGTATTGTAATAGTATGAGACACAATGAAAGCTTACATTTATGGCAAAATCCTGACTTGTTTCAAAAATAAATCAAAAGAATGGGAATCTAAATTGCACAATATTCAAGAGCAAATTTCTCAAATTAATAATAAGGATTCAACAAATATATCCGATAACAAAAAGGAAATAGAAGAACTGAACAAAAATACAATGAAATTCTAAATCATAAGACTAACCTAGCATTAGAAAAATTAAAACTAAACTTATATGCTACTTCAACTAAACATATGCATAATTTATCAATGAGAATTAAAAGACAAATTAGAGAGAATAACATCATATATATTTCCCACGAGGGAAGAAAGAATAAAAAAGTATTAGATATAAGTGATATACTAGATGCCTTTAAATTTCACAATACTGAACAATACACAACAGGTAAGGCACATACTAACTTTTCTAACATAGAAGTAAATCTTCCTAAAATGAAGAAAAGACCAGAAAAGCTAAAACGTGACATTCTAAAACAGATCCCTTACAAGGAAGTAGTTGAAAAATTAAGGAAAGTAAATGCAATAAAACTCCAGGAATTGATAGAATAACAAACAAACTATATAAAATATTTCTAGCTTCAGTAATATCAATATTTCACAAAACTCTAATTGAAGTACAAACTCAAAATAAAATCCCCCCTCATGGAGATACTCACTAATCACACCAAAAATAAAGAAAAATAAAGATCCCAAACAATGTAACTCTTATAGGCCAATTTCAATACTTAATATTGATTATAAAATGTTTATATCCATATTAGTTAATAGAATTAAAAATTCATTGATTCACATCATAAATGAAGGTCAAACAGATATTATATATAATAGACCTACTTATAATAACATCCAAAGAATATTAACTCTTATTGACATTCTATACAGAGATAAAAAAGAAGTTCTCATAGTTACACTAGATATCGAAAAACCCTTTTCTACATTGAATTGGGATTACCTATTATAAAGCACTAGAACTTTTTGAATTTCCCATTTCCTTTATTACATTGATAAAAAATATATACAAAGAAAATAAAAAATATATACAAAGAAAATCTAGCATATGTAAAACTTGGATCATTTACCTCAGAAGCTATAGCTATAACTAAAGGCACAAAACAAGGTTTCCGATGTCTCCAATTTTATTTGCAATAGCTATGGAATTATTTGCTTCCATATATGTAGTAACTCAAAAATAAAAGGCATAGATATTTATGTTCAATTTAATTCCAAGATTAAATTATTTGCAGATGACATACTTCTTACCTTATCTGTGTCAAAAGATTTCCTAAAAGAAGTAGATATACAAGTTGAGAAATTCTATTCAATCTCAGGTCTTTGTTTTAACAAAAAAAAATAATCTAGTTATATGATTTTGAACAAAAGCAATGGTCTATTGTCAAATGCTAATCATATAATAGGTAAACAGGTCTCCACTATAAATTATTTAGGAATTATCCTGTGTGAAAATATAGAAAAAACATTAACTACAAATTATGGAAAAATCATAAGCATTATAAAAACCCATATAGCAAAATGGAATATCTGAAATTTAAAGATAGATTACAATTAATAAAAGTGATACTACTTCTAAAAATAATATATATTGCTCAAGCGATTCCCATGATACCGAACAAACAAACTCTATAAGTAATAAATAGAATCTTATTAAAATTCCTCTGGTACCCTAATAGAAATAGAATAGCTTTCACACGCTCCATATCAGACATTGAGAAAAAGGAGGGATTCATTTTCCAGATATAGAGTCATACATCAAACCCTCAACCTTTAGAACAATCATAAACTGGGCAGACCCAAATTATTCTTCCATTTGGAAAGCTCTTCATACCACTATTTTCTTAAATGAAAATAATATAACCAAAAACCTCATGTTGAATAATCAAAGAAACTATGGCATACTTTATGTGTTAATCTACAATATAATATATTAAAACCAACCAATCTAAATCTAAACTATGTAAACTATAGTTATAACTCCTTCAGAAAATTCATAAACATCAATGCAGATATACACTTATGGATGGAATTGCTAATTCCATTCATCTCCACAAAAATCTTTACTAACAAGATGCATAAAAATATTTTCAGCAATTGGGAAACAAAACATTTTATTTGTTGGCAACATTGTATAAACAATCAGAAAGTATTAGATATTCAGCATATATTAAATACATATGACATCAGAAATAATGACTGGTTAGTACTTCAAAGTGTGATATCACATGCACAAGATCTATGCAGAATAATCAATAATTCCTTGTTTAAAATAAGACCCAAACTAATAAAACCCATGTTTGAAATTATTTATAACAACTACAACTGGACAAATATAACGTCAAAACTTTACAAAATTTTAATGAATTATAAAGTTAAAACTCATCAAAAGTACTGGAATTTCATTACAAAAGGGCATACGATAAGTTTATCAATGGAAAGTAAAACTATCTTATTGTATTAAAATGGACTTCCAATTCACAGTTTTGGAAGATATATACATGGGAATTTCTGAATAGGTTGTTTCTTATTCCCAACAAATTAGCCAAATTTAATTCTCGTAAAGAAGTGTTGTGTTGGAGATGTTTCCAAAAATGTGAAGCAAACTGGGTACACATGTTAGATGATTGCACAAAACTCAAATAATATTGGGAAGAAAGAAATAAATTTCTTCACGCTAAATTTACAGACACATTTATATGAACAAAATCTTTCCTATTAAATGAAAACATAGAAATGAACAACAATGATTTATATCTACTGTGAGCTTTATTACCTGTGGCAAGGAAGTAAAATCCTAGAATGTATGAATGCAATTACTGTTTGTGTATAAATGTAACTACTCAGTGTTTAACTGCAGCTTAGTATAATACAATGTTAACAAATGGAGCTTTTCTCCCTGGGCCTCCAATGACAATGGGTCCTACCCAGTCAGACTTTTCCGTAAACAAAGAGAAATAAATGAATAAATAAATGAGATGTTTCTGTTATTACCTGTGGCATTACAAGAAAATGGAAATCATCATCTGAACCAACAGTTGAAGCATTTTTGTGTCTATTGAAAGAAACAGCTTTGATGGAAATCAAAGTCAAAGAAGTAAGAAATGTGCCAAAAGTATGGAGAAAGAATCCCTGGAGCAAGATTCTATCTCCTATTGAGACTTTAAACATGAACTCAGATGATACTTAATGATAGGGAAAGAAAGAAAAGACTTGTTTATATGCTAATCAAATACTTCCACAGATTGATTTTGTATCTATTATTTAATTTTATTTAGGCCAAATGTAAATAATGTACATAGTTTGTTTCTTAAGTTATCTACGTGTTATATATAATTGAATATTGTTATAATATAATAAATATGTTCATAGGTAGATACTAGGCTATTGGCTCTAGGGCCTATATAAGCCTAGCCAAAAAAGTACCCTGGCTTTCGCCACCCAAGAAAATTATTTTCCTGTGCCCCTGTCGATCAAAGCCACAGAAGTGATCCCCAGGGTGAATTTCCTATTTCCTATCCAATCATCAAGATTTTTCTTGAAGAGTGCTAATGAGGAGCTCTGTTTGACATAGATAGGTAGTCTTTTACAGAATATGGGAAGTCTCTGGGACAGGAATCTATCGCTCCAGCATGTTCTGCTTATTATGGTGACAAGGTGTATGTCCCTACAGTGTTTAGCTCAGAGGGATTGGGATTTCTTTAAGTGGAGCATGTCCAACAGCTCTGGGTTTGACATAACTTTGTATGTTAGTCAAAGATCGCCTCTGAGCAGGCGATATGCGATGGAGTAAAGCTGGAGTTTTTTTATATGGTCTGCGTACGGCATCTGTTTGAGGCCAGTATTCCTTTTTGTGAGGTATGTCTGTGGCCTCTCCAGTTGTTGTAGATGTCTTGTGGATACACACTAAAAGGGGCACTGTACTCTATAATGGGTCTAATGAGTGATGAGTAGAGGGGAACAATGACCTCTTTTTTTCTGGATGAGAAACCTTTTGTGATGAGGTGTGCCATGCAGAAGGATTTCCTGGCCACTGTGGCAATGTGATTATCAAAGGAGAGACTACTGTCCACCTGTGTCCCAAGGTCTCTTATCACACTTTTGGTGTTAAGTAGACTACCATCTATGTGGTAGTTCATGGGTACAGAGTTTTTACCAAAGGGGATGACAATGCACTTTTTGGCATTGAGCTTCAGGCCATGGCTTTGACACCAGGCATCTGTCTCAGTGAGGTCCTTTTGTAGGATGTCCACATCATTAGGAGTTTCGAGTATGGCTCCCAGTTTGCAGTCATCTGCAAACTTCGTTAGCCAAAGACCTTCCGTGTTAGCCTGTACTTCAGAGAAGTAGATACCAAACAGGAGAGGACCCTGGACTGAACCCTCTGATACTCCACTTGTCACTGGTCTGAAGTTGGATTTGGAGTCTTCTACTTTCACATTGTGGGTTCTGTCCATGAGCCAGTTGGCAACCCAATTTGTGACATAGGGATTTATACCTAATTTAGTGAGTTTATCTATAATTCCAGAGTGGGGGGATGGTGTTGAAAGCCTTGGCGAGATCTAGATAGGCTGTGTGAACCACCTTACCCTCATCTATGTCTTTGCTGACTGCTTCAAAGAAGTCTATCAGGTTTAGGAGACATGATCTGCATTTTACAAACCAGAACTGGATGGGATCCAGAGTTTGGTGACTACCAATGTCTTTGTTTATGAGTTCCATGATGATATGTTCCATGGCCTTGCAGACCAGGATTATCAGGCTAATGGGGCGGTAGTTCCCGGGGTCAGTCGTGGCTCCCCCTTTGTGGAGTAGGATAACTGTCACAATGTGCTATTCAGTGGGCCCGAAGCCTGAGGTAAGGCTATGACTGAACATGGTACTTAGGTGGGGTGCCAGTTCATTCTGTAGTTCATGTAGAAAGCAGCCTGGGATATTGTCAGGTACCATAGATGCTGTGTTCTTGGCTTTGGTGAGTGTGTTTTTACTTGTGCAGCCATGATTACAGGAACTTTGCATTCTTCTGGTATAGAGAAGGGCCCTCTAGGGGGGTGAGAGGGGGGGTAAAGTTAGCACTGAGCCTATCTGCCAGGACGGTGGCAACATCAGTTGGTTCTGTATATTTAGTGCCATTGTGCTGTAATTCAGAGCAGATCTGAGTGTTGCCATTGAGATTCTTGACATAGCTATAGAATGCTTTGTGGTTGTCTTTAGAGTCAGTGGCAATTTTGTTTTCGTAATTAGCTTTGGAGGATTTTATGAGGGATCTCAGCTTCTTACTGTGGCTGACCAGGGAGCTCCTCCAGTCATGGGATTTTACTCTTTTTTTTGCAACAGATTCTTTCTTCTGTTGTAGAGTTTGTTTATGGCAGAGGACCACCAGATTGGCTTCCTTTTTGGAGGATAGCATCTTGGTTCTGTTAGGGATAACACGATCCATGCACTCGTGTTAAGTGCTTATAAAGTGATTTGTGTAGGATTCAGCAGTCATACCTCTAATGTCCGTCTGCATGGGTGTCATGAAGTTTGCCATTTTTGTCTTAAGAAGTGTGAAGTTGGCTTTGGAGAAGTTTTTTATGGTGGTTTCCCTAATGGGGGGTGGGGGCGGGATGTGGATGTCTAGGGTGATTAGCTTGTGTTCGGATCTGACCAACGAGGAATTGATCTCTGGTGTGGAACACTGATTGCCCATGTTGGTAATGACAAGGTATAGGATATCGCTGCCCCCGATGGAGGTGTGAATAAGTTGATCCAAGGCATTGGAATTTATGAATTCCATAAAAGATTGAGCAAAAGAGTTGCTGCATGATTAGTTTTCCCATTTAATGGTGGGGTAGTTGAAATCACCCATTGTTAGGGTGTTGGGTTGTACCCTAATATTTTCCAGTGCATCAAGAAATGAAGAGTGGGAATCCTGGGGCATGGTGGGGGGGTCTGTAGCAAGCTACAATTTGGATTGTGGTCTTGCCCAGAGTTAGTTGCACTTGGATAAACTCAGATGCATTATGCTGTGGAACTAGCCTGGAGGTGTGGATATCCTTAATAAATATGGACACGCCTCCACCTTTAGTGCTTCGGTCTGGGTTAGTTGGCCAAAAGGTGTGGTATGAATTATAGCCTGGTAATGCAGGGGTGCTCTTTGGAGCTTTGAAACAGGTCTCTGTCACTGCACAGATGTCGATGTTCTCCATTTTAAGGAGTGCCTCAAGTGAGTGCATTTTGAGGTTTAGACTTCTAGCATTGAGTAACAGTATCCTCAGATTTTGCTTACTTGTACCTGTTATGGTGGTGAATCTATCATTTGAACCTTGCCTAAAAAAGGCACTGTGGGGTGACAAGAGCCTTAGCCAGTATCCGGAATCCCAAGGGCGACAGGTGCAGGCCATCTCTGGCAAAGCATCGTGGTCTGTCGATCATGTCATCCCAGGCAGACAAATACTGGATACCCTTAGAATGACAGCAGAAGCTTAGCCAGTTGTTGAAGTCAATCATTTTGTCCTTGTACTGTGGTATCATTCTGGGTGATGGCAGGATGCTACTCAGAGATAGGGTCATACCTGCCTGGGCTACAAGATCAGAGAGCTCCTCCATGTCTCTTTTCATGTAGTCCAGGGAGGTATGTCTCAGGTCATTCACACCAACATGGACAATGACAGAGTCATATTTGTGCTTGAAGTGGAGTGACCTGAGTGCATGCATTATGTGGCAGATCCTGTCACCCGACAGGCAGCTGACGGTGACTTTCTCCTTGTTTAGCCTGGTGAGTGGAACATCAGTGTGTCTGACTATAGCGTCACATATGACTAGAGTGTTGGGTACGTTGTTATGCCTTATGGGCTGTGGTTGAGTGGCACACTGACATTGTGGGCTATGTGTCATTTGAGTTGTGTTGGAGGGGTGGAGTTTGCTTGTGTTTCTGCTTTGGTAAAAGTAATAAAAAACTTTTAAGTAAAAAATAACAGAAAAAAAATAAGTTGAATAATGTTGCAGAAGACTAGCTCTACTCCTAATACATTGCCAAACTCTGGAATAGTGTCCCCATACAAATAAAACTCTCCAAAAAACTGAAGAGTTTTAAACCATTGCTTAAACAACATCTTAACCAATCCTGGTGTTGCACATGCTCATCACCAGATTAAAGCTTTGTGCTCACTGTACAATAGTCTCCAAATAATCTTCTTAAACAGAATACTGTCAACCTCTCACTGTAATGACAAAACAATTTTATATATAACTGCTGCCTGTACAATTCACTAAGTTACACATAGGTTTTGTCTTTAGTAACTTCTACCTCTGGAAAATCCTAGAATGTATGAATGCAATTACTGTTTGTGTATAAATGTAACTACTCAGTGTTTAACTGCAGCTTAGTATAATGCAATGTTAACAAATGGAGCTTTTCTCCCTGGGCCTCCAATGACAATGGGTCCTACCCTGTCAGACTTTTCCGTAAACAGAGAGAAATAAATGAATAAATAAATGAGATGCTTCCGTCATCACCACTGTCAGGAAGTCTGGTGCACATATATTCTCCCTCTTATTAAATGAATAAATAAATGAGATGTTTCCGTCATCACCACTGTCAGGAAGTCTGGTGCACATATCTTCTCCCTCTTCTTAAATGAATAAATAAATGAGATGTTTCCGTCATCACCACTGTGATGAAGTCTGGTGCACATATATTCTCCCTCTTCTTAAATGAATAAATAAATGAGATGCTTCCGTCACCACCACTGTGATGAAGTCTGGTGCACATATATTCTCCCTCTTCTTAAATGAATAAATAAATGAGATGTTTCCGTCATCACCACTGTCAGGAAGTCTGGTGCACATATATTTTCCCTCTTCTTAAATGAATAAATAAATGACATGTTTCTGTCATCACCACTGTCAGGAAGTCTGGTGCACATATATTCTCCCTCTTCTTAAATGAATAAATAAATGAGATGTTTCCGTCATCACCACTGTGATGAAGTCTGGTGCACATATATTCTCCCTCTTCTTAAATGAATAAATAAATGAGATGTTTCCGTCATCACCACTGTGATGAAGTCTGGTGCACATATATTTTCCCTCTTCTTAAATGAATAAATAAATGACATGTTTCTGTCATCACCACTGTGATGAAGTCTGGTGCACATATATTCTCCCTCTTCTTAAATGAATAAATAAATGACATGTTTCCGTCATCACCACTGTCAGGAAGTCTGGTGCACATATATTCTCCCTCTTCTTAAATGAATAAATAAATGAGATGTTTCCATCATCACCACTGTGATGAAGTCTGGTGCACATATATTCTCCCTCTTCTTAAATGAATAAATAAATGACATGTTTCCATCATCACCACTGTCAGGTAGTCTGGTGCACATATATTCTCCCTCTTCTTAAATGAATAAATAAATGACATGTTTCCATCATCACCACTGTCATGAAGTCTGGTGCACATACATTCTCCCTCTTCTTAAATGAATAAATAAATGACATGTTTCCGTCATCACCACTGTCAGGAAGTCTGGTGCACATATATTCTCCCTCTTCTTAAATGAATAAATAAATGAGATGTTTCCGTCATCACCACTGTGATGAAGTCTGGTGCACATATATTCTCCCTCTTCTTAAATGAATAAATAAATGAGATGTTTCCGTCATCACCACTGTGATGAAGTCTGGTGCACATATATTTTCCCTCTTCTTAAATGAATAAATAAATGACATGTTTCTGTCATCACCACTGTGATGAAGTCTGGTGCACATATATTCTCCCTCTTCTTAAATGAATAAATAAATGACATGTTTCCGTCATCACCACTGTCAGGAAGTCTGGTGCACATATATTCTCCCTCTTCTTAAATGAATAAATAAATGAGATGTTTCCATCATCACCACTGTGATGAAGTCTGGTGCACATATATTCTCCCTCTTCTTAAATGAATAAATAAATGACATGTTTCCATCATCACCACTGTCAGGTAGTCTGGTGCACATATATTCTCCCTCTTCTTAAATGAATAAATAAATGACATGTTTCCATCATCACCACTGTCATGAAGTCTGGTGCACATACATTCTCCCTCTTCTTAAATGAATAAATAAATGACATGTTTCCGTCATCACCACTGTCAGGAAGTCTGGTGCACATATATTCTCCCTCTTCTTAAATGAATAAATAAATGAGATGTTTCCGGCATCACCACTGCGATGAAGTCTGGTGCACATATATTCTCCCTCTTCTTAAATGCATAAATAAATGAGATGTTTCCGTCATCACCACTGTGATGAAGTCTGGTGCACATATATTTTCCCTCTTCTTAAATGAATAAATAAATGACATGTTTCCGTCATCACCACTGTCAGGAAGTCTGGTGCACATATATTCTCCCTCTTCTTAAATGAATAAATAAATGACATGTTTCCGTCATCACCACTGTCAGGTAGTCTGGTGCACATATATTCTCCCTCTTCTTAAATGAATAAATAAATGACATGTTTCCATCATCACCACTGTCATGAAGTCTGGTGCACATATATTCTCCCTCTTCTTAAATGAATAAATAAATGACATGTTTCCGTCATCACCACTGTCAGGAAGTCTGGTGCACATATATTCTCCCTCTTCTTAAATGAATAAATAAATGAGATGTTTCCGTCATCACCACTGCGATGAAGTCTGGTGCACATATATTCTCCCTCTTCTTAAATGCATAAATAGATGTCTACGTCATCACCACTGTCATGAAGTCTAGTGCACATATATTCTCCCTCTTCTTAAATGAATAAATAAATGACATGTTTCCGTCATCACCACTGTCAGGTAGTCTGGTGCACATATATTCTCCCTCTTCTTAAATGAATAAATAAATGACATGTTTCCATCATCACCACTGTCATGAAGTCTGGTGCACATATATTCTCCCTCTTCTTAAATGAATAAATAAATGACATGCTTCCGTCATCACCACTGTCAGGAAGTCTGGTGCACATATATTCTCCCTCTTCTTAAATGAATAAATAAATGAGATGTTTCCGTCATCACCACTGCAATGAAGTCTGGTACACATATATTCTCCCTCTTCTTAAATGCATAAATAAATGAGATGTTTACGTCATCACCACTGTCATGAAGTCTAGTGCACATATATTCTCCCTCTTCCTAAATGAATAAATAAATGAGATGTTTCCGTCATCACCACTGTGATGAAGTCTGGTGCACATATATTCTCCCTCTTCTTAAATGAATAAATAAATGAGATGTTTCCGTCATCACCACTGTGATGAAGTCTGGTGCACATATATTCTCCCTCTTCTTAAATGAATAAATAAATGAGATGTTTCCGTCATCACCACTGTGATGAAGTCTGGTGCACATATATTCTCCCTCTTCTTAAATGAATAAATAAATGAGATGTTTCCGTCATCACCACTGTCAGGAAGTCTGGTGCACATATATTCTCCCTCTTCTTAAATGAATAAATAAATGAGATGTTTCCGTCATCACCACTGTGATGAAGTCTGGTGCACATATATTCTCCCTCTTCTTAAATGAATAAATAAATGAGATGTTTCCGTCATCACCACTGTGATGAAGTCTGGTGCACATATATTCTCCCTCTTCTTAAATGAATAAATAAATGAGATGTTTCCGTCATCACCACTGTGATGTAGTCTGGTGCACATATATTCTCCCTCTTCTTAAATGAATAAATAAATGACATGTTTCCGTTGTCACCACTGTGATGAAGTCTGGTGCACATATATTCTCCCTCTTCTTAAATGAATAAATAAATGAGATGTTTCCGTCATCACCACTGTGATGAAGTCTGGTGCACATATATTCTCCCTCTTCTTAAATGAAAAAATAAATGACATGTTTCCGTCATCACCACTGTCAGGTAGTCTGGTGCACATATATTCTCCCTCTTGTTAAATTAATAAATAAATGAGATGTTTCCGTCATCACCACTGTCATGAAGTCTGGTGCACATATATTCTCCCTCTTCTTAAATGAATAAATAAATGAGATGTTTCCGTCATCACCACTGTGATGAAGTCTGGTGCACATATATTCTCCCTCTTCTTAAATGAATAAATAAATGAGATGTTTGCGTCATCACCACTGTGATGAAGTCTAGTACACATATATTCTCCCTCTTCTTAAATGAATAAATAAATGAGATGTTTCCGTCATCACCACTGTCACGAAGTCTGGTGCACATATATTCTCCCTCTTCTTAAATGAATAAATAAATAAGTTGTTTCCGTCATCACCACTGTCACGAAGTCTGGTGCACATATATTCTCCCTCTTCTTAAATGAATAAATAAATGAGATGTTTCCGTCATCACCACTTTCATGAAGTCTGGTGCACATATATTCTCCCTCTTCTTAAATGAATAAATAAATGAGATGTTTCCGTCATCACCACTGTCAGGAAGTCTGGTGCACATATATTCTCCCTCTTATTAAATGAATAAATAAATGAGATGTTTCCGTCATCACCACTGTGATGAAGCCAGGTGCACATATATTCTCCCTCTTCTTAAATTAATAAATAAATGAGATGTTTCCGTCATCACCACTGTGATGAAGTCTGGTGCACATATATTCTCCCTCTTCTTAAATTAATAAATAAATGAGATGTTTCCGTCATCACCACTGTGATGAAGTCTGGTGCACATATATTCTCCCTCTTCTTAAATGAATAAATAAATGAGATGTTTCCGTCATCACCACTGTCAGGAAGTCTGGTGCACATATATTCTCCCTCTTCTTAAATGAATAAATAAGCAAGATGTTTCTGTCATCACCACTGTGATGAAGTCTGGTGCACATATATTGTCCCTCTTCTTAAATGAATAAATAAATGAGATGTTTCCGTAATCACCACTGTGATGAAGTCTGGTGCACATATATTCTCCCTCTTCTTAAATGAATAAATAACTGAGATGTTTCCGTCATCACCACTGTCAGGAAGTCTGGTGCACATATATTCTCCCTCTTCTTAAATGAATAAATAAATGAGATGTTTCCGTCATCACCACTGTGATGAAGTCTGGTGCACATATATTCTCCCTCTTCTTTAATGAATAAATAAATGAGATGTTTCCGTCATCACCACTGTGATGAAGTCTGGTGCACATATATTCTCCCTCTTCTTAAATGAATAAATAAATGAGATGTTTCCGTCATCACCACTGTGATGAAGTCTGTTGCACATATATTCTCCCTCTTCTTCAATGAATAAATAAATGAGATGTTTCCATCACCACCACTGTGATGAAGTCTGGTGCACATATATTCTCCCTCTTCTTAAATGAATAAATAAACAAGATGTTTCCATCATCACCACTGTGATGAAGTCTGGTGCACATATATTCTCCCTCTTCTTAAATGAATAAATAAATGAGATGTTTCCGTCATCACCACTGTGATGAAGTCTGGTGCACATATATTCTCCCTCTTCTTAAATGAATAAATAAATGAGATGTTTCCTTCATCACCACTGTGATGAAGTCTGGTGCACATATATTCTCCCACTTCTTAAATAAATAAATAAACGAGATGTTTGCGTCATCACCACTGTGATGAAGTCTGGTGCACATATATTCTCCCTCTTCTTAAATGAATAAATAAATGAGATGTTTCCGTCATCACCACTGTGATGAAGTCTGGTGCACATATATTCTCCCTCTTCTTAAATGAATAAATAAATGAGATGTTTCCGTCATCACCACTGTCAGGAAGTCTGGTGCACATATATTCTCCCTCTTCTTAAATGAATAAATAAATGAGATGTTTCCGTCATCACCACTGTCACGAAGTCTGGTGCACATATATTCTCCCTCCACTTAAATGAATAAATAAATGAGATGTTTCCGTCATCACCACTTTCATGAAGTCTGCTGCACATATATTCTCCCTCTTGTTAAATGAATAAAGAAATGAGATGTTTCCATCATCACCACTGTGATGAAGTCTGGTGCACATATATTCTCCCTCTTCTTAAATGAATAAATAAATGAGATGTTTCCGTCATCACCACTGTGATGAAGTCTGGTGCACATATATTCTCCCTCTTCTTAAATGAATAAATAAATGAGATGTTTCCGTCATCACCACTGTCAGGAAGTCTGGTGCACATATATTCTTCCTCTTCTTAAATGAATAAATAAGCAAGATGTTTCTGTCATCACCACTGTGATGAAGTCTGGTGCACATATATTGTCCCTCTTCTTAAATGAATAAATAAATGAGATGTTTCCGTAATCACCACTGTGATGAAGTCTGGTGCACATATATTCTCCCTCTTCTTAAATGAATAAATAACTGAGATGTTTCCGTCATCACCACTGTCAGGAAGTCTGGTGCACATATATTCTCCCTCTTCTTAAATGAATAAATAAATGAGATGTTTCCGTCATCACCACTGTGATGAAGTCTGGTGCACATATATTCTCCCTCTTCTTAAATGAATAAATAAATGAGATGTTTGCGTCATCACCACTGTGATGAAGTCTGGTGCACATATATTCTCCCTCTTCTTAAATGAATAAATAAACGAGATGTTTCCGTCATCACCACTGTGATGAAGTCTGGTGCACATATATTCTCCCTCTTCTTACTGTTTTCATTGCCTCTTCAAATATGTGAGTTTAACTGCCAGAACTGTGACTTGCTTCGTGGTTTGATCAGCAAATGAACTCATTTGATGCAGGCTGGCAGGTGGTTGGGTCCAGCACTATTTTCCTTTTTCGTAACTTGTGCCCCTTGTGAAATAATGGCTACATACTCTGTTCCACCAGTAGTATCCTGCTTATTATTTTATGTTGTCAACAGGTATACTACCCCTAGTGTACATTCACACCTGTGAGTGTAAGGTATACTACCCCTACTGTACAATCACACCTGTAAGTGTAAGGTATACTACCCCTACTGTACATTCACACCTGTAAGTGTAAGGTATACTACCCCTACTATACATTCACACCTGTAAGTGTAAGATATACTACCCCTACTGTACATTCACACTTGTAAGTGTAAGATATACAGCCCCTACTGTACATTCACACCAGTAAGTGTAAGGTATACTACCCCTACTGTACATTCACACCTGTAAGTATAAGGTATATTACCCCTACTGTACATTCACACCTGTAAGTGTAAGGTATACTACCCCTACTGTACATTCACACCTGTAAGTGTAAGGTATACTACCCCTACTGTACATTCACACCTGTAAGTGTAAGACATCAGAACAAAGCAACAAGCAATGTGGGGGCAAAGTTTCTAACAGTAGGAAGATGCTAAAAAAAAATATTTAGCATCAGAATACATTTTCTGATTGATGTGAAGTCTGACACACAGATGTCTGTTATGTGTTGACTTCATTAGTCAATAATTTGATAGCGAAAAAATTACTTAAGGAACACCACAACATGCCTTAATCATGTGGACACTCAGCAAATATGCGGACACTGGAAAGGCATCCCCATTGTACTGATCATTTACTGCAATGATCAGGTCACGTGTCATGACCCAGAAAACATTAGCAAAACACACACAAATCAGAACTGTCTACCATGTGTGTGTCTGTGCTCATAAATTGCATTAAGCTTGACATGGAGCATCATAGACTATTGACAGGGAGCATTGCAGACTATTGACATGGAGCATCACAGACTATTGACATGGAGCATCACAGACTACTGCTAATTCCTGTTCTAAGTTCCAGACTTCAAAATAATTACACATGCACTAATTCATTGTCATCAGTAGGGCAAACGAGTTTGACAGATGTGTGCTTTAGTAAGCTAGTTTGGAAAAAAAAACAATGTCAGTGGATTACACAACTTGTATATGTTTAATGCCTTGATATAATGACTTCAATTTGATGCTGTGTACTCCCTACACAGTGTAAATGATGTTTGCAGTTGAACACATTAGCCATGGAAATTATTTACAATGGAGTGGGACCGTTGGACATATACTTAGTGAGTACTATTAAGTAGTGTAGATTCCTACTCTTGTCATGTATATCTTGTATTTACCTTGCACATTGTACACACATTACAAAATCTTAACATTGACACACCAACCAATTTAGCTTTGTACAGAATGCTGTGGAACTGAACAGTTAGGAACGCTTGACAGCTGTGATTATCATACATCATATGTGTTGTTAATGCACCATAATGTGAAACCCCTATATATCATTCACATTATCCCACTGCCCAATGCACCATAATGTGAAACACCTATATATAATTCATATTACTCCACTATCCAATGCACCGTAATGTGAAACATGTATATATCATTCACATTACCCCACTGTCCAATGCACCGTAATGTGAAACACCTATATATAATTCACATTACCCCACTGTCCAATGCACTGTAATGTGAAACACCTATATATCATTCACATTACCCCACTGCCCAATGCACTATAATGTGAAACACCTATATACCATTCACATTACCCCACTGTCTAATGCACCGTAATGTGAAACACCTATATATCAATCTCAATACCTCACTGCCCAATGCACAGTAATGTGAAACACCTATATATCATTCACATTACCCCACTGTCCAATGCACTGTAATGTGAAACACCTATATATCATTCACATTACCCCACTATCCAATGCACCATAATGTGAAACACCTATATATCATTAGCTTTACCCCAAAATCCAATGCACCATAATTATCATTCACATTACCCTAATGTCCAAGAAGTGACATATGAGTTACTTCTGCAATGTGTAATGAACTGTGATCAACAAGTTATTAGTATGTAACAAGGTTCTGCTGCTGTCCAAAGGTCCCAATCCAGAAGAAAGAAGCCAAGTAGTAGTAAAAAGCAGGATAAGACCACCACAAGATAGTGCATAAAAACTCGAAGTTTATTGTGGATGAATAAGAGCTTCCACGTGCTGCCTCGGCATGCTTCTTCAGATTTTACTAAAGCATTCAAATCTAAAGCGTTTATATATACACTCATCCTAATTCAATTAAAATCAATTAAGTCAAATTGAAACCATTAGAACTGTTTAAAACCTCATAGAACAATCATAACCTCCACAATTAACTCATGAGCAATGACTTCTTGAAATAAAAATAAAGTAAAATAAAATTGATAAAATCGATAAAAATTCTTTGACAAAAATTTTAGCAGTGTGCTAATATATCATGTGCACATAAGCAAAATTTGTATGAGTTAAAATAAAATTAAATAGTGAAAATAAAATTATTTTATAGCATACAGACACTAAATGTGGAAGTGGATATTGAAGAATGTGAAAAATCACATTATATACCTCATAAATACATGTGCTTGCATATTCTAAATATTATAACCATAACCTAATTAATTAGGCTGTTAGTAAAATAAACCTAATACTCTCTAAACCCTACTATCAAACATGTAGTTGAATAATCCTAAGCACTGAGAATATATATAAATGTATTGATGTAATTTACATATAAGTAATGATGTAATATGTTACCAACGATTTTTTAGAAGAATCTATTACACCCAATATATGATGGATACCAACCATATCCATGACAAAACAAAACCAATCCTTTGGCTAGACTCTCCATTAATATCTGCAAGTGGCAAGCACAGGCTTAATACTAATAAATTGATTAAGACCAGGTAGTGGTCTGCTTGTCAAGATAAATTGATCTTCACCCAAATATGTGATGTATACTACAAGCATGTGCTGTCTGACACTTGTAGTAAGACTTCTCCTGTGGTGCCAGCAATTGATGCAAGCTACTCTTGCTTGTAGTCTCAAGTATTTGAATCCAACAATGATAAGTGTTTGTGTGTGTGTGTGTGCATGTGTGTGTGTGTGTGTGTGTGTGTGTGTGTGTGTGTGTGTGTGTGTGTGTGTGTGTGTGTGTGTGTGTGTGTGTGCATGTGTGTGTGTGCATGTGCGTGTGCGCGCACGTGTGTGTGTGTGTGTGCATGTGTGTGTGTGCGTGTGCGTGGGCGCGTGCGCACGCGCATGTGTGTGTGTGTGTGTGTGTGTGTGTGTGTGTGTGTGCATATGTGAGCATAAATCTAGTGCTAGATAGGACTGAGTTAAACAATAGATATGGTGTGTACAATTTCACTCAGGAGAATCATTTACATAGGCAAATGGCTTTTCCATTAGTTTCAGTTTTTTTAGCCCAAGCCTCAACTTAGCAATGTAGTTATGAGGTCATCTGTTCAAACGTGCTCTATTTCACACTTGTCATAAGACTTTTCTTGTGGTGCTGGCAGTTGACACAAGGTACTCAAAGCTTGTGTACTTAGACAGGCAGGTGTGCAAATCCAGCAGTGATTGACTAGTGTATCAGTGTAAGGTAGGTAGGTAGGACTACCTTAAACAACAGGTCTGGTGTATACAGTTCCACTCAGGAGAAACATTTACATAGGGGCATCCATTTAAGTCCCTTTTAGTCCAAATCTCAGCTTTACAATACACTGATGAGATTATTTCTTCAAATGTGCACTGTGTCACACTTATAAGAGTCATTATGCAGCATACACAGCTAACATGTGGTTCTGTAGACTGCGTACTTAAGATAGGTAGGTGTTCAAATGCAGCTATGTCTAAATAAAGTATGTATGTGTGTAATAACATGAAAAACTGGCCTCTATGTCTGCTCCTCTCAAAAAAACTTTTCTTCCCTTTTAGGTCAAACATAGGCCATTCAACACATTGATGAATCCGTCCTATAGAAATATGTCTTATAGGTCTTCTCCTGTGACTCATGCAGTTAAAACAAAGTTCTGTAGGATGTGAACTTAGATGGGAAGGTGTCCAAATCTGGTAATGTATGTGTGCAAAACAATAGTGACAGCCAGGAACAGCTTACCCAACAGATGGTGATATGTCTGACTTACACTTGCGTGAACTGTAACATGACTAAAGGATTTTGAGCCCACAAAAGTCATTTTAGGGTTGATAATGTTTTTCAAAAACATTGCTGAAGTCAGACCTTGAAGCCAAGAACACAGCATCCATGGGACCAGACAACATCCCAGGCTGCATTCTATAAGAACTACAGAACGAACTGGCACCCCACCTAAGTACCATGTTCAATCATAGCCTCACCTGAGGCTTTGTGCCCACTGAATGGCACACAGAGATGGTTATCCCACTCCATAAGGAGGAAGCCACCATGGACCCCTGGAACTACTGCCCCATTAGCCTGACGAGCCTGGTCTGCAAGGCCATGGAATGTATCATCATGGCACTTATAAACAAAGACATTGGTAATCCCCAAACTCTGGACCCCACCCAGTTCGGGTTTGTAAAAGGCAGATCATGTCTCCTAAACCTGATAGACTTCTTTGAAGCAGTCACCAAAGTCATAGACGAGGGTAAGGTGGTTCACATAGCCTATCTAGATCTTGCCAAGGCTTTCAACACCATCCCCCACTTTGGAATTATAGATAAACTCACTAAACTGGGTATAAATCATAGCCTCACCTCAGGCTTTGTACCCACTGAATGGCGCACCATGACAGTTATCCCACTCCACAAAGGGGGAGCCACGACGGACCCCGGGAACTACCGCCCCATTAGCCTGATGAGCCTGGTCTGCAAGGCCATGGAACATATTATCGTGGAACTCATAAACAAAGACATTGGTAATCTCCAAACTCTGGACCCTACTCAGTTTGGATTTGTAAAAGGCAGATCATGTCTCCTAAACCTGATTGACTTCTTTGAAGCAGTCACCAAAGCCATAGATGAGGGTAAAATGGTTCACACAGCTTATCTAGATCTCGCCAAGGCTTTCGACACCATCCCCCACTCTGGAATTATAGATAAGCTCACTAAACTAGGTATAAATCCCTATGTCACAAGATGGTTTACCAACTGGCTCACTGACAGAACCTACACTGTGAAAGTAGCAGACTCCAAATCTGACTTCAGACCAGTGACAAGTAGAGTACCACAGGGTTCAGTCCTGGGTCCTCTCCTGTTTGGTATCTACTTCTCTGAAGTACAGGCTAACAAAGAAGGTCTTTGGCTAATGAATTTTGCAGATGACTGCAAACCAGGAGCCATGATTGAAACTCCTATCGATGTGGACATCCTATAAAAGGGCCTCACTGAGACAGATGACTGGTGTCAAAGCCATGGCCTGAAGCTCAATGCCAAAAAGTGCATTGTCATCCCCTTTGGTACAAACTCTGTACCCATGAACTACAACATAGGCAGTCATATACTTAACACCGAAAGTGTGATAAGAGACCTTGGGACACAGGTGAAAAGTAGTCTCTCCTTTGATAATCACATCACCACAGTAGTCAGGAAATCCTTCTACGTGGCACACCTCATCTCAAAAGGTTTCTCATCCAGAAAAAAAGAGGTCATTGTTCCCCTCTACTCATCACTCATTAGACCCATTATAGAGTACAACGCCCATTTTGGTATGTACCTCACAAGACATCTACAACAACTGGAAAGGCCACAGAAATACCTCACAAAGAGGATTACCAGCCTCAAACAGATGCCTTACGCAGACCGTCTCAAAAAACTCCAGCTTTACTCCATCGCATATCGCCTACTCAGAGGTGATCTCTGCCTAACATACAAAGCTATGTCAAACCCAGAGCTGTTGGACATGCTCCACTTAAAGAAGTTCCAATCCCTCTGAGCTGCATGATCTAGGGACCTAAACCTTGTCACCACAATAAACAGAACATGCCGGAGGGATAGGTTCCTGTCCCAGAGACTTCCCATACTCTGGAATAAACTACCTATTTATATCAAACAAAGCTCCTCATTAGTACTCTTCAAGAAAAATCTTGGTTGATTGGATGGGAAATAGGAAACTCACCCTGGGGATCTCTTCTGTGGGTCTGCTCGACAGTGGCACAGGAAAATAATTTTCTTGGGTGGCAAAAGCCAGGGTACCTTTTTGGCTGGGATTGTATGGGCCCTAGGGTCGATAGCCTAGTACCTACCTATGAACCTATGTGTTTCCTTTATGACAGCTGTAACTTAAAGTCTCCTGTGGCATAAGCAGATAATTTACAGTTCTCTAGAGTGGACTTTAATAGGCAGGAGTTTGAATCTTGTAATGTATGGCTGAAAGACAATAATGGCAGACAGTAGTGATGATATGGCACACTCACAGATGTATGGACAGTAACAGGGCTAAAGTTTTTGGGTGCCACTGATGACATTTTAGGGGATCCATAAACATTCCAATGCACTACTGATGTAATCTGCTCAAGTGCATACCTGATGACATGTCAGATACAATAATTTGTTTGTCATCAGTGGTTGATATACTGCTCTGTGAAATATGACCTCAGGTAGGTTTTTGATTCTTGCAAGATGTTATTACTGATTGTGTAAGAGAATGCTCATAGGCATGATTTCCTAGTCCAAAAGGAATGATATTTACAGTATGACTTACTGCAAAGAATTCCAATTATAGAGGGAAAGGACACTTTTGTATTCCCTTTAATGGAAGACATATGAATTGAAACACAATGCTCAGGTGATAATTTTAAATGTGTTATGTATGACAGTTGTGATGTGAATTATTGTGTGGTGTCATCAGTAACTGTATAAGGCAGGATGAAATTGATGTGCATTGTATATGGTCGATCCCAATGGTCTATGCCTTTTATTATTTTGTTCACAATGTAGTGGTTACAGGCAAAAATGGCTAATTCAACTGATCTTGAAGTGTGCTGTGCTGCAAACTGGTGACAAATTGTGATAGGACCTGTGTTTTGATATTTTGTTGTGTTTTTTCTGGTAGGTAGGTGATGTTAATGTATTCATTGCTGCACTTCCTTATGAGCATGCCCAGTATTATTATGTGTCATGTTACACATCATTTAATACAAAACATGTCAGTAACCAATGCTGTAGAATGGTTATTGCCAGATGTTCTTATTTGGCAAAAGCATCTTAAAATGTGCCTGCAGCAACATGGGTCTTCTGACTTTTGCACATGGAGGTAGTGGCTGATGCACTGACAAGGACAATATTGTTACAGGCCAGTGTACAACCTTTGCACGTGAAATATAACATTTTCAATAATTCACTTACTACTTCATGTTAATGCTGCTACTGTGAGTTATGTTTGTGTACTGTGTTGCAGGTATTACAAATATATTGCACAAAACTCATTTCAGGGAAGCTGAGATTGACAACATGATGCTATACTGCATTCAGAGATGTACTTTGTCAGATTGCATTTAAATGTGTATATGTGGCAGCTTCAGCAGGGAGTACACAGGTAATATGATGGTTACACTGGCAAAACTGCTTTATACTCAAATCACATTGAAATAAAAATGAAGCGTGTCATGCAGCAAATGTCTAGACACAATATTGTCAGCAGGAAAACCTTTTTCTGCAAACCTCTTCTATGGTCTAACTATCAATGTGTGTAATTCCTTTCACACTTATATAGAGTATGTCCATAGGCATATACTGACATTTATAAACACACAACACGGATATAACTGAACTGCCTGCACATGGCTTTTGCCTTAAATAACTTACATCTTCACATGACCATATCTCTCATCTCCTGTCTATGTAAATCCATCTGTTACAGTTAGACATATGTACCAATGCATTGCAGCATACTCTTCTATTAATATGCTGGTGAAAGTGACAGTTATGTTTCTGTGGTAGGTCCTTCTGCATTGCACTACACAACTACTTGGACTATATTAACAGTCTTACTTCCTTTCATTTGCAAAACGCTTGTTGCTGCCCAAGATGAGCTTCCAGTATGACTACTTGTATGAAAAGAATTGGACAGGTGTTCATTAATGTCAGTTGATTCCTATCTTTAGCTCTGGTTAATTTCCCATTACAGCTTGCTGCTTCTTTTATACACATAAGGCAAGGAAAAGGTTAAAATTGTTTAATCTGGTCTCTGTTCTAAAATTGTTTAATCTGGTCTCTGTTCAAGCATGAATTAATGTATATGGAAAATACTGTATTTGTTTAATTTCTAAATAGACACAGCAATGCCAATAAATTTCCCTAACTGCACTACCTGCAATATATTTAATGTTCCATACAGTATCAACTTTCCTTACAAATGTTATACCTCACAGCTGTCCCTGTTGTTCTTGAACTCCCATTATTTTGCTACATTGTAGCTCTGTTCCCCTCAGTGCTTTCTATCTCCTTGTCCCTACCCAACATGGTTTTTGACCTGCACATAGTACTATAACAGCCTTGCTATCCTTTACTGATGCTGTGAACAAGGTCTTGGACACTGGTCTATTAACATCAGTACATTTGTTAGACCTGTCCATAGCATTTGACACAGTATCTCATACCAAACTAATTCAGTGGCTTGCAACTCTAGGATGTTCCCATCATACCCTTATCTGGTTTTCGATCTGAATAACAGTCAACAATCAGTTAAATGGCAAAATAAACAGTTTGGATACATAATCAATAAAACAAGCATTCCACAAGGGTCTGTGCTGTGACCTTTGTTATTTAATGTGTTCATAAATGACCTTCACTCTGTCTCTCATCAAAATTCAATCATTCAATACGCTGATGATTCTACCATTATATCCTTATTCAACAACTTCTCCAACCTCCAAAATATAACACAAAAGGCCTTCACAAACTTAGAAACTTGGCTAAATGAGGCACAACTTCTTCTAAATCTTAAAAAAGCTAAACTAATATTGTTTACATCGAAACCACCTCCACACGACTTTTCAGTTTATTCCCATAACAGGACCCGAGTTGAAGCAGTAAGGTCAGAAAAATTACTAGGTATTACTATTGGTGATAAACTATCCTTTGAGCAACAAATTCTAAACACAATAAAAAAAAAACACACTTTAAATTATGTAAACTCTAGACACAGAAATCATATATTGATAAACCCATTAAAATAAAGCTGGCAAATACCCTCCTACTGCCATCCCTTCTCGACAGTTCTCCCATTTTTACAAACCTGCATACATCTCTATGCAATAAATAGTAATCATGCTACTATAAAATAGTAAAATTCGTCAATGGACTATCATAGCAGACTCACCACTGTCAAGCCACTAAGGAACTCGAATGGCTAGAAGGCCTCCATTTCTTTTATTACACCCAACTGATGTTAGCTCATAATCTAATGTACAACACAGATAATTGCCCTTCTCTCCAGTCTATCCTACAGTTCTATACCCCCACCAGAAACCTTAGGCCCACTAACAAACAACTCCTACATGTTTTCAAACCCAATAAAAGAGCTGGACAAAGTTTGTACTTACACACCATATCTAAACTGTGGAATGCCCTACCCCCTCTATCACACAATTGGTTTACTTAAATCACTTTAAACTCACTTTAAAAAAAATAATTTCCTCAACAAACTAATATGCCCCTGCACACAAAAGCATAGACCACCTTAAGCTATGTCTAACGCATCAAATTAGTGTGTCTAAAATCAATGTTAATAAAATATTTCCGTGTTTCAGGATCGCATTTTATTTCTCAATTTCTTTTCTCATAATCTCATTATCAAACCATAATGAGCCATTAGTGGCTACATGCATTAAAATTTTTGTCATTATGAAGGTTTAATATTAACCCTAACTAGACCATATAATTCCTTGCACTCTGTGCTACCAATCTTTCAACAATTATGTATGGCATAGAACTGTATAAAATGCTTTATATTTGATGTATCTTAATATGTGAGAATTTAAATGAAAATTTGTTGGATGTCTGCTGTATATATAATGTAGATCAATGTGTGTGTGTATGTACCTTTAAGAAGCTATCCAAAGGGCTTGCAGAAGTGTATTAATACTGAGCACGTGCAAGCTAGACTGCCATTTTGTAGTAAGCTGTTGAGATGTAAGCATGTATGTATGTAAGATCTGCCTGTTAACTAGTTTGTTTATATTTTATGATGCCTGCTATTCATCCTGATGTCTTTTTATGTATTAAAGCACTGTCCAAGGCCAAGAATACATCTTCTATGGGACCTGACTGTGTTCTACATGAACTAAAGAGTGAACTAGTACCTCATCTGTGTGTCCTGTTCAATCACATCCTCACCTCAGGCTTTGTTCCTACCAAATAGCGCACTGCTATAGTCATCCCTCTCCACAAAGGAGGAGCGACTACAGACCCTGGGAACTATCACCCCATTAGCCTGACAAGTCTGATATGCAAAGCTTGGAACTCATCATCATGGACATAATAAACAAGGATATAGGGAATCTCCAAACTCTGGATCCCACACAGTTTGGTTTTGTGAAGGGTAGATCATGCCTGCTCAACTTAGTTGACTTCTTTGAGTCATTCACCAGAGCTGTGAATGAAGCAAAGTGGTTCATACAGCCTACCTTGATCTGGCCAAGGCCTTTGATACCATCCCCACTCAGGAATCATAGAAAATCTCACTAAGCTAGGCATCAACCCCTATATCACTAGGTGGGTTGAAAACTGGCTCACAGATAGAACCCACAGTGTGAAAGTAGCTGACTCAAAGTCAGACTGCCGACCAGTCACAAGTGGAGTCTCATAGGGTTTGGTTCAGGGTCCTCTCCTATTTGGTATCTACTTTTCAGAAGTCCAGTCCAGCACGAAGGTACTCTGGCTGAAAAAGTTTGCAGATGATTGCAAGTTGGGAACCATTATTAACTCCCCAAGTGATGTTGACATCCTACAGAAAGGTCTCACTGAGACCAAAGACTGGTGTCAGAACCATGGCCTTAAGCTCAATGCCAAAAAATGTCCCATCATCCCCTTTGGGAAAAACCCAGTTCCCATGAACTACCACATCGATGGTAGTCCACTGAACACAGAAGGCGTTATAAGAGCTATGGGAACACAGGTTGACAGAAACCTCTCTTTTGACCACCACATTGACACTGTGGTCAGAAAGTCCTTCTGTGTGGCACATGTCATTACTAAGGGTTTTTTCATCCAGGAGGAAAGAGGTCATTGTCTCCCTCTACTCTTCCCTCATTAGGCCACTCATCGAGTACAATGCCCCATTTGGCATGTACCTCACTAGATACCTGCAACAACTGGAGAAAGTACCTCACAAAGAGGATCCTAGGCTTTAAACACTTGTCCTATATGGACAGACTAAAAAAACTCCAACTATTCTCTGTCTCATATCACCTACTTACAGGCGATCTCTCCTTGACTTATAAAGCCATGCCTGACCCAGCTCTGTTAGAAATGCTATATCTAAAGAAATCCCAATCCCTCCACACCACAGGCTCCAGAGACTTCAACTTCATTACTACAATCGACAGAATGTGCTGGAGGGACAGGATCATAACCCAGAAATTGCTCATGCTATGGAATAGACTTCCCATACATGCCAAACAGAGGACCTCACTGGCCCTCTTCAAGAGAAATCTTGATGAGTGGATGGAAAATAGAAAATTCACCCCGGGAATCACTCCAGTAGCTCTCCTCGATAGAGGCACTGGAACTAAGGTCGGGTGGCACATTGCCAGGGTAAAACTATGGGCTAGGCTTGTAAAGGCTCCACCGCCATTAGCCTAGTACACACCTATGAGCCTATGAACCTATAAATGAAATTCCCCGCCTGCTTGTCAGCTATGTTAGAGAGAGAGAGAGAGAGAGAGAGAGAGAGAGAGATGAGCGACATGGTGTCAGAAGCGGCATGTTTGAAGGGCATGAAGTTAGAGGTGGCATGGCTAAAATGACTTAAGGCACTTGTTTGTAACTGGTGGAATATGAAGCAGTGAATCATCCCTAAAATATACATACTTCGCAAAACAAGTCAGAAATGAATTTCAGGTATTAAAACTTACTCAGCACTATTCTTTTTTGCAAAATATGAAATAAGGCATACAAAACATGATAAATTATATTTGCATAAGCCGATACATACGATATTGATAAAAATATTCAAATTACGACAGAAAATGTTTGAAATAGATTTGAATTGCATAAAACAAATAAAATAAGGGGAAACTACCCATTTTCACAAAGCATGTATTTCTCGTATTTACCAAAACTATCCAAGTTAATCCACAGTGGTGCAGTGGTAAGCGCTGTTGCCTCACAGCAAGAGGTTCTCCCGTTCGATTCTTGGATTGGGTTGGGAGTGCCTTCTGTGTGGAGTCTGCATGTCCTCCCGGTGATCGATTGGACGTTCGAAAGACATGCGTTGAATGGGTGTGCCTTCGTTGAAGGTTGGGCGTCGGGCTGGCAATGCGACACCAAAAAAAAAAAACAAAACAAAAAAAAAAACAACTGCCAATCATTAGCGGACTGCAGTTCTTATAGGTTCATAGGTTCATACTAGCTATCTGCCCTAGAGCATTTATAAGCCTAGCCAGAGTGTGTTTGGCTTTCGCCACCCATTTTAAATTAATTTTGCTATGCCTTTTTTTGAGGTTAATATACCGTGCCTCTATCTAACAATGACACAGAAGTGATAGCCGGGGTAAACCTACGATCTCCCATCCACTCATCAAGATTCCTCTTGAAGAGAGTCAATGTCGGACTCTGCCTAACCTGGACTGGGATTTTATTTCAGAGTGAAGGGAGCCTCTGGGTTATGAATCTGTCCCTCCAGCATGCCCTATTTATTTCAGTGCTGAGGTTCAAGTCTCTCGAGCACGTAGCTCGATGGGATTTGGATTTTCTGAGGTGCAGCATGTCCATTAATTCTGGGTTGGACATGGCTTTATACATCAGGCACAGATCGCCTCTGAGCAGGCGGTATGCCACTGAGTAGAGCTGGAGTTTCTTTAACCGGGCAGCATATGGCATCTCTTTGAGCCATTTGATCCTCTTGGTGAGGTATTTTTGGGTCTTTCCAGTTGCTGCAGGTGTCTGGTAAGGTACATCCCAAAAGGGGCATTGTACTCAATTATGGGCCTGATGAGGGATGAGTAAAGAGGTACGATGACCTCCCCTGATCTAGATGTGAATCCCTTCATGATTAGGTGGGCTATATAAAATGTTTTTCTAACCACTTTGGCCACGTGGTTGTCAAATGAGAGATTGCTATCAACTTGGGTCCCCAGGTCTCTAATGACTTCTTCTGTACTTAATGGATTACCACCTATGTGGTAATTTGTGGGCACTTTGTTTTTGCCAGAGGGGATGACTATACACTTTTTGGCGTTTAGCTTGAGGCCATGGCTCTGGCACCAGTTGTCTGTTTCTATGAGGCCCTTTTGGAGGATGCTTGTGTCAGCTGGAGAGTTGATTATGGCACCCAGTTTGCAGTCATCTGCGAACTTGGTCAGCCACAGTCCTTCTGTGTTGGCCTGTACCACCGAGAAAAATAAAGTTCTGCTGTGGTGACCCCTAACCAGGAAAAGCCGAAAGACAAACAACAACAACAACCAAAGATATCTAAGTTATCAGAAGTGTATAAAGTGTTTACATGTTTGTGCAGTGTTGCAGTAAAGCTTTTTCACAAAAATATAGCCATTACAAGGCATATTTTGCAGAATACAGCCATTACAGGTCATATTTCGCAAAGTGTAGTATTTCAAAGAGTTTATTGTGCATTTGAGTGTTATTACAAGCTCACAGAACAGTTTGTTCATACATAATTACAAGGGTCATATATTCATTGTGTTTGTATATACTTTGTGGGCATGGCAGACAGATTTCGAAAACCCAGTGCACTTGTGTTTGACAGTAATATTGCTGAGAAGTAATGAGTGTTTGAGGAGAAGTATGACATTTTCATACAAGCTGCATTTTCTGAAAAAGATGACCATACAAAGGCATTCATCTTATTTAACTTAGCTGGGTCAGAAGCCATAGAAAGGGAACATTAATTTGTGTATGCACCTGCTATCTATATAGGAGAAGGGTAAACCATCATATTGTTGTACAGGCTGAGTCAAGGGAGGATCCTGAGTGCTTAAAATGTAAATTTAGAGAAATGTGTAGCCCCCCAGTCAAATGTTACAGTGAAAAGGCACTTATTTTACACAAGAGATCAAAAGTCTGGTAAAACTTTTGCAGCATATATAACTGACTTGAGAAAGAAGGCTAAAATGTGCAGATTTGGTGATTTAAGGGATGAGTTTATAAAGGACAGACTTGTGTGGTATTAAAGATGATGCTGTGAGAATGATTTTGCTTAATGACAGTGATTTAACTTTGAATAAGGCTATTGAGATTTGTCAGATATACGAGATCACAGAAACACACATAAATATGCTTACAAATGAGAACAGCTCTAGAAGGCACAGTGACAAAGGTCATGTTCAATATTATGCAGCAAATTATTAAAAGAAACAGCCCCAAGCACATGGCAGCATCTGTAGCCCCTGGGGCACTCACTGGTAAACCCCGGAACTTTCCAGCAAATTTCAGGGTTCACACATTCTCAGTGGAGCATAAGAGTAAGTCAGCAAACTCAAACCATAGGCCCCAACCTAGTTTCATAGCCAACTGTCATAATAGTGGTAGATGTCATGAATAATCTTCTTCTTTTCCAGTTAGGGGTCACTGCAGCAGAACAATGGTCTGCAGAAATATTTGACAGTGGAGTTTTTACAGTGTTGAGTTGCCAACCAGGAACCCAGCCTTCCACAGAAGGCAGACACTCACACTTAGGGCCAATTTAGAGTGTCCAATCTACCTACAGCATGTCTTTCGGAGGAAAGCAAAGCACCTGGAGGAAACCCACATGACTGTAGGGAAGACAGGAAGACTTCACACAGAAGGCACATCAGCTGAGAATCAAACCGGAGAACCTCTTGTTATAAGGCGGCAATGCTAATGCACCACCACAGCTGCCCCTGGTGGAAGTCATGAATCTAAAAGAGAAAAATGTTTAGCTTTTGGTCAAAAATGCCACAGATGCAATAAATGGAATAATTTCAAAATGTTTTGTAAATCAAAAGGCCCACATTCTGTTATTAAAAGGGAACATTTTTAGAAATGAGTTGATCAATTAAGAGCTGCAACCCTACTCTTTATGTGGGGTCTATATTAGAACATTGAAGTTTCAAAACTTTGAATGTTCTAATATCGATGCCTATTCAGCAAAAGCTGAAAATATCGAAGCAACAGAAAACCAAATTTTTTCCTAGAGAAGGAATTCAGTTGTCCGTTTCTGTTGCTTTGGTATTTTCAGCACTGTGGTGGAAAGTTACAGGTCGGGTTCAGGTAATTGTGCGATTGAGTGTGGATTAGTTAGTTAGGGTTAGGATGCGGGTTAGGTATGTGTGCGATTGTGTGGATGTGAGGGTTAGGGTGGGTTAGGTGAGTTAGGGTTAGGGCGCAGGTCAGGTAAGTGTGCAATTGTGTAGACGTGAGGGTTAGTGTGGGGTAGGTGAGTTAGGGTTAGAGCACGGGTGAGTTGAATGTGCAATAGTAATGGACCTTAGAGTTGGGGTTTGGGTTAAGGTAAGTGGATAGTTAGTGGTGTGTGTATAGTTTAGTGTAGGGTTAGGTGTAAGATTTTAGGTGTATGTGTGTGGACTGCTGTTTGTTTGGTGTGCTTGTGTTGTGTGTATGTGCTTTGGAACAGCAAATTTTTTCCCTCGGAAAAAAATTCGCTGTTCTCTATGTGCAATGTTTTCAGCTTTTGCTGAATAGGGATCAATATTAGAACATTCGAAGTTTTGAAACTTTGAAGTTCTAATATAGACCTCTTTATGTATGGTGTGTCATTGCTTCATGAAACAGACAATGCAGTAGATTTAAGGGCAAGGAATGAAGTATTTTGTACTGTTCAGATAAATGGCAAACCCATACAGCTCAAAGATGATATAGGTTCCAAGTGCAATGTTATGTTAGCAGATACATTTGTGAGAGTATGTCATGGGGAAAGGCTTGATTGGCAAGTTGTGCGAAGCTTGTTGCTTATGGAGGTGAAGAAATTCCAACTGAAGCCTCAGTAGTGCTTTCATGTTACTCTGCTGGAAGAAGCTACAACTTATAATTTTATGTGGCCAAGAGGCACGTCTAGCCATTATTAGGGCTCAGAGATAGTTTGAAAATGGGACTGCTTTCATTTAATAAGGAAGTCCATCATCTTAACTTAAAAGACCACTATTCTAATTTAGCCAGTACATTTTCTCTACCTATGCTGATCTGTTCGAAGACAAACTAGGCCAGCTTCCAGTTGTGTACTCCATGAAGTTAAACACAGAGGTCAGCCCAGTTATCAGGCCAGCACAAAAAGTCCTAATACCCATACAGGACAGAGTCAAAGCTGAGTTAGATAAAATGATGTGACAAGGTGTGATTTGTCCAGTTGAAACTCCAACTGAATGCATATCTTCCATGGTGGTAGCTCATAAGAAAAGCTCAGATGTCATCAGAATATGTAATGATCCATGAGAATTGAACAAAGCACTAAAAATACCTCATCATCCAATGCATACAATCAAAGGAGTTGCAGGTTTGATGCCAAATGCCAGTATTTTTTCTGTCTTAGATGCAAAGAGTTCATTTTGGCAAATTCAGCTTGACACGAAATCCTTATTGCTGACTACATTCAGTACTCTGTTTGGCAGGTACAGATTTTCGAGAATGCCATTTGGGATACATTTTACAACTGAAGTCTTTCAATGTGCAATGGAGCAAATTTTTTTCTGGGTATTCTTGTGCTATCATAGTAGACAACATACTAGTAGGAGGTCATGATGAAGCAGAGTATGACAGAAACCTCAGAAAAGTTCTAGAAAGAGCACGTCAAGTGAATCTTAAGCTGAATCCACACAAATGCAAAGCCAGGCTACAAGAAGTTACTTATGTTGGTCATTTATCTGCAAGTATAGGCTTATGACCAGACCCTTCAAAGCAAACAGCCATTCTCAATATGCCAGCTCCAGACAATGTTCAAGCCCTGAAGCATTTTCTTGGCATGGTCAATGACCTAGGCAAGTTCATTCAAGACTTGAGCCAACTTTCAGCACAACTCAGAGAGCTGACACATAAAGATGTATCCTGGTCATGGTTAGAGCAACACCAAAGAGCATTTGAAGTCCTGAAACAGAGAATTGCTAGTCCACCAACTCTCAGATACTATGATGTTCACAAGCCTGTCACACTTTCCTGTGATGCTTTGAAATTTGGTCTTGTGCAATCATTCTACAAGAGGATCAATCTGTTGCCTATGCATCGAGAACTCTTCACCAAGCTGAGATGCAGCATGCCGAGATTAAGAAAGAGCTTGGGCAATTGTGTTTGCATGTTCAAAGTTCCATGATTATGTTTATGGCAGACCTATCCAGATAGAAACAGACCACTGACCTTTAGTCACTATCTTGAGAAAACCTATGCATTTAGTTACAGCCCACCTGTAATGTATGATGCTGAGATTGAAGAAGTATAATTTCAAGGCAAAATTCTTTATTTTGCTGACACATTATCCAGATCACCCAGAAACACCACAGAACAGCATGAGAATGAGAACCTTGATTTTGAAGTCATGGAAGTGAGAAATATTTCTTCCACACGTCTTGATGATCAGAGAGATCACACAGACACAGATCCCATTTTACAAAGGCTCAACCACTTTATCACTAAAGAGTGACCATCAAAGCACTCGAGTTTACCTAAAGAAGTGCAGCCTTATTTCCCATACAGAGATGAGGTTTTGGCTGATAATGGTATAATTATTAAAGGACAGAAAGTAATTGTGCCAAAGTTCTTGCAACAAGAGTACATTGCTATTTTGCATAGTTGCATTGTGGTCACCCAGAAATCTATTCTACCAAAAGAAGGGCTAGGGGTCTAGTATTTTGGCCTTCTATGTCACAAAACATTGAGAGAGCACTTTTATCTTGTCCAATGTGTAATAATACAAAGCCACATCATCAGAAGGAACCACTTTAGCTAAACCAGATTCTGGAACTACCTTGGTCGACAGTAGCCGCAGACATTTTCAAATGGAATGGTCAACATAATTTAGTGTTAGTAGACTCTTACTCCAATTGGTTCAAGATTGACTTAATTCCTAACCTAGCATCCAGCACGGTCATTACTTAGATGAAGCATCATTTTGCAGTGCATGGCAGTCCACACAGTTATTTTTGACAATACCATGCACTTTACAAGCCAAAAGATTTGCTAAAGAATGGGACTTTACTCATGTCACGAGTAGCCCTGTGTACCCACAGTCAAATGGTTTGCAGAGCATGCAGTTCAAAGTGCAAAGCAGTTACTTGAGAAGTCAAAATGAGATAATAGTGATGTTTTCCTGAATCTCTTGAATTTCAGAAATGCTACTCGTAATAAACATCTTGGTCCACCTGCTCAGAGACTTCTGCCTAGACAAACCAGAACTACATTGCCAATCAGTAGTCAATTGTTGGTTCCGTGTGTGAGGAGCAACATATCAGTGAAAGCCAATCTGCTGAAAAAGCACTTAACTCAAAAGTCCTACTATGATAAAACCAGCAAACCACTCAATCCATTATGAGAAGGAGAAGTGGCAAGGATGCAAACGTCCAGAGGTATTGATTGGATTGGTTTCGTGAAAAGCGTTTGCCAAGAGCCGAGATTATACATTGTAGAATCATAAGGAGCAGTCTTTAGACAGAATTGTAAGTATTTGAGGCCAGTGTCTGAGTCTATGCCACAGCATACAGCCTGTGAGAAAAACTCTTTGTCTCAGATTAAGTTGTCTGATGTTCCATTTCCAGAGGAAGTTCCAGAGGACATTCCTGTTCCATTGACGAATGCAGAAGTTTCTGATACAAGTTGTGCACCACAGACTGTCCCTGTTGCTAAATTTGGTCCAAACTGTTATGTTACGAGATATGGTCGCATCTATAAACTCTGTAACAGATATGAAGCAACTTGGACATGAACATTGTGATATGTTTCTAATGTTTAAAGTAACGCATGTCTAACTCTGATATTGTTTTTACAAAGGGCAGTCTTTTTAAGAGGAAGGATGTAGATCAATGTGTGTGTGTGTGTGTGTGTGTGTGTGTGTGTGTGTGTGTGTGTGTGTGTGTGTGTGTGTATGTGTGTGTGTGTGTGTGTGTGTGTGTGTGTGTGTGTGTGTGTGTGTGTGTGTGTGTGCATGTACCTTTAAGAAGCTATCCAAGGGCTTGCACAAGTGTATTAATACTGAGCACGTGCAAGCTAGACTGCCATTTTGTAGTAAGCTGTCGAGATGTAAGCATGTATGTATGTAAGATCTGTCTGTTAGTTTGTTTATATTTTATGATGCTGCTATCCATACTGATGTGTTTCAATGTATTAAAACATCTAAATGAAATAGCCCCCTGCTTGTTATGTATGTTAGAGAGAGGGAGTGAGAGTGGGAGAGAGGGGGGGGGTGAGCGACTTATAATATTGTCTTATATACTACTTGGATTTTGAAACTGGAGCTTTTATACTTACCCAGTGGACTTTCCTGGTCAACAAATGTCAATAAATAAATAAATATATAAATACATAAAACTGTCCAAGACTGGCCCAGATGTTTTATTTCTTGAGTTCTCCTTCAATCTAATATGGGAGGATTTGTACATGATCCTATTTATAAATAACACTTTCTTGTTATTTTCTCCCCTCCCTTTATTTTATGTATTCCAATTTAGCCTATCTATTATTTTGCTATTCACATGTACACATCTACTGAACTTAACCATTGTGTATAATTCTGTGTTTATATTGCTTACACATGTACTATTGCACCTCAACGTGGCTGCTATTAGGTATTCTGTCCATGAGCAGGTGCTGCTCGAGTAGGGTTGCTTAACAAACTGCATATTTGACGAGCAATGTTGCTCATTATGCAGATAGCTAATCGTGTAGGCCTCAGTGCGATGTGTACATGCTTGTTATTGAATTCTAGGGAATATCTTCAATAGTCATTCCAGCATATAAAATACTTTAGATTATAACATCCATAAAGAAAACATAACTGCAACGGAAAGGAAAATATTTTATGACTAGAGTTGAGAATAATGGTTTTATATTTGCCTGCAATTTTTTTATCATAGTTAGCTACTGTGACATTTCAAAATTTAGTACATACATCTTTTCCAAGATCTCTTAAGTGTTTATAATGGATCTCTCAAGTGTTTTCACCAACCTATACATCAACCACTACAAACATAATACCAGAACACCCTCACATCCTCACAACTCCACCGTAAATACACCAAGCTAACGCACAAACTCCTGTACCTATTCCTGTACAGTATATCATTGCTTAGTCTGTGTGGAGATATACACCCTAATCCAGGACCTATCTCCCAACACCACTCACAACTCCTTCAAAGCTACTCTAACAGCCACAGCTCCCTAATTCATACTCATGGACCCTCCAACCTGAGAATCCTGAAAATGAACCTCAGAAGTATTCTAAATAATGTACATGAATTTCATACCACAGTCTCTCATTATTCCCCTGACATCTCAGTTCTAACAGAAACCTGGTTGAAAAAACACAACAAAGATAGTGAATTCCTACCTCAGGGATATAATGTACACAGGCTTGACATGTCACACAAGCACAGTGGAGGCATAGCCATTATCTACAAAAATAACCTCTCTCTGCAACTTCTGGATAGTAAACCACCTCAATTCCCTAACTCAGAAATACTAGTCTCTCACCTTCTTCTAAATACAAATAAGTATATCACCATTATCGAAACCTACATTCCCCCCTGGCAACAATTCCCAACTAATAGAAAACCTCATCTACTGGGCCTCTTCCACTTATAACCAACTTATAACCAACTTGTAACCAAGAAACAATCATCTTACATGATTTCAACCTAGACTGTTCCACCTGTAACTCAGATAATCCCACCAACTTTATCAACGTCTTTGGTTTCTCAGAACTAATTTCTAGTCCAGCCAGAACTGACAAACATACTAATAAGCATTCCATACTAGACCGGATTCTCACTAACAACCCAAACGTATGTAACAAAAGTTGTCCGCCTCCCAGACTCCCTTAGTGACCACTTGCCCACCTTCCTTCTTAGGCAAAAAGTAAGCCCAGCTAACGCAACCATATATAAATATATCCACAATAAAAGACACTTCTCTATAGATACCTTCAGCTCCATCCTAAAACAATACAACTGGACCCCCTTAAAACATTTTAACCTAGATGATGCAGTCCAAAACTTCATTGAATCATTCTTAAACAGACTTAACTCTCTGGCCCCAATTAGAAGAAAGTGCATCAAGGCAAAATCAAATCAGTGGCTAAGTATCAACACTCTACAAATAATAATGGAAAGAGACTTAGCTTGGCAACACTCTAAATCATCCAGAACTCAAGTTTTCCTCCTACATTACCGCCAACTAAGAAACCAATCCAAAACACAGATTCGAAATGACAAAAAAATCATACTACTCACTACTCCAGCAAAAACAACGAAATAACCCTCAAAAATTCTGGGCCACTATTAAGCAACTCTTAAATCCAGGCCAAATCTCCACCCCCATTCCAAACCTCCCCAACTCCACAGACAGCATAGCAGCCCAATTTAATTCTCACTTCATAGGTTCATAGGTTCATACTAGGCTATCTGCCCGAGGGCATTTACAAGAACAGAACCATAAACTCCATATAGTCCCTCCTAAACAACAAAAACAGCACTCCACTAACTATACCTAGTAATTCTACCCATAAAAACTCAACTCACTCATTCAAGCGCATTCAAACTAGCCACATAAAAAAACTCCTCAACAAACTAAAACTAACAACGCTTACCACAGAACAGCTACCCCCTCGAGTTTCTAAAGTTAGCAGCAGACGCTATCTCATACCCAGTCTCCATGCTCATCAGTCGCTCCATCTCTGAACAATACATCCCCAAACTCTGGAAAACCTCCCACATAATTCCTCTAATCAAAGGAGGAACATCCACAGAATTAACAAACTACAGTCCAATTGCCATACTACCCCCCTTAAGCAAAATTCTAGAAAAATGTATACCCTCACAACTAATGTCCTTCCTACTAGTAAACAATACCCTGTCTAGCTCCCAGCATGGTTTTAGACCTAAACATAGCACCACTACCTCCCTCCTTAGTTTCAGTAATTCTATCAACCAGCTAAAAACAATGGTTACCATGTATCAGCAACCTTCTGAGATATATCAAAGGCTTTTGACACTGTTTCCCATCAAAAACTACTATATGAATTATCTGCCAGTAATTTTTCCCACTCTGCTATTGCATGGTTTCCTAGTTACCTGTCTGAATGTCAGCAGGCAGTCAAATGGCATGAAGAACTCTCTACCCTCCCACCAGTCTCTGTTGGCATCCCACAAGGCTCCATCCTAGGCCCCTTCTCTTCTCCATCTTTACCAATAAGCTTAGCTTTTCCACTGACCAAGCCACAACTGTCCAGTATGCAGATGACTCCACCACCATCTGCTCAGCTTCCACCCTCCCAGAACTCAAAACTAAAACCCAAAAGGTCTTCTCTGACACAGAGCATTATCTATCAGAATATCAACTTATCTTAAACCCTAACAAGACAAAACTTATGCTTTTCACTAATAACAGAGCCTCATTTCCATCATCCCCCTTCCACATCATTTCATCTGACAATACAAAAATCGAACTTTATCAGAAGCTTTGTTGCCACAAGTGCAATAGCTGCAGCCTGACTTGTTTAGCTATGTGTTCATTAATAGCTAACTCAAATGTGAATGTGTTATTATGAGTCTTTCTCAAAGAGATGCACTCAGTTTGATAAGGAAAATAATGGACTCTTTTCGGTGACTACAGTATATGTTAAAGATATTAAAGTAAGCAAGTACTTTTTTTTGGTATAAAATATATTATAGTCTGTAAATAGATAAGAAAGCTTGGACAAAAACAAGATTAAGTTAATATAATGTGATTGGGCTGCTGGGGTGGGGTGAGGAGTAAAAATGTACAGATTATGTTTTATGTAGAGTTAAGATGATAATTCCCTCATTTTTACAAGCTTGGATGTCTGGATTGATGTCATTGGCTCAAACTATGGAGAGTATTTTTAAGAGAATAGGCTTGTAAAATAAGGCAAAATAATGAAAGGCACGAAAAATGCTGAGTGTAAATGGCCTTATAGGTATAGACTAAAAGGAAAAATTATTGAATTACGTTAAGAAATATGGAGTGACGATAGTAATGTCACAGGAGACACGTTTGGATGGAAATGAGCATGTAAATTTGACAATAAAATGATTTCAGGATGGGTGTTCAGCAGAAAATCAGGGACAGAGGAAAAGGTGAGTAATAATACTGATTATTATAGAGGATCCATTTAAAAGAAAAAGGAAAATAAAATCAATAACAGTACATTTGTGGATATAAGGGGCTATTGGTAAGGGAGAAGGATTACACTGTCGCACATTTATATTCCAAAAAAAAAAGATATGATGCAGCTTAAGAAAATTTTAGAAGAATAATCAGCTTTTAGCAGGGAATGTTATTTATAGATTGGGACAGGAACTTGATTTGTAGTAGGAATGACATCTCAGGGGATCTAGAAGGGAAATCATAAGAGGGTAGATCTGTGAAGAAAAATATATGAAAATATTTGATATGGAAGACATGAATTCAGTAGAAGTAACTAACATAGGATTTATATAGTATTCCCCAAGATACAATAACTGGGCTAGACTGGATCGAAATTATATTTTGCAAAAGCATTTGCATTTAATTGAAAGCTTTGACACACATCCAATAACTATTTCAGATCATGTACTGAGAAAAACTAATTTGGAGTAAAAATAAATAACATGTACTTTCCTACTTACCTGTTAAAAGAGAGGAATTTAAGAAATGGGTTGTGGGGAATTGTTTGAGAGATATTAGGGAAGATAGAATTTTCGTCAGAAGGGATAGCTGGTAATTGAGAAAAATGAAAGGAGTTCAAAAATAGAGTAGAAATAAATCTGTTTAATAAGCAATAGTAACTACTTAGAGGGGTTGACAAAGGTTAAAGTATTGTTGAATAAGGGGGAATCTCCCAGTACAAGAGGCGGAGCAATGGCAGAGTGTTAAATGGAAAATAAGGGAGTATCTGGATTAAAATCATGAGTTTAGACAGACTCATGTTAAGCAACAATTTTTATAACAAATTCAGAGCACACAAGAACTTATAACACAATGGCTTAGCCAACAGAAAATAGAAAGAGTTTTTGGCAAATGTAAGGAGCTTTTAACAAGAAAAAGAACAAGAGATTATACAGTGGTATTAGAGATATTTCAAAAATGTTATGAATAGATGTGTAAACCAAGAAAAAGCACAGATGGAAATACTTATGGAAGATTTCTTTATTCCAAGAATACAGGAAGATGAGGTTCAGCAATTAATAGTTAAGATAAAAAGTGATGACATAAAAATGATGATGTATAATCAATCAGCAGGAAAGTCTTCAGGACTAGATATTATTCCTATGAAAGTGTGGAAGTTAGGAGGGCAGAAAATTATAAAGATCTGGAAGATTTTGTTCAAAGTATTTTAAAATGAGGGAAGCCCCAGCATCTTGGAAGAAAATTGTGGTGGTAGGAAAGAACCAATGACTAGAAAATGGAAATCAAAATCTAAGCCGATTATATTAGTAGTGAATATTGTACCAGAGATTAAACAACAAGAACTGGAAAAGGGTATGGAACAATACGTACAGAACAAGGGTCTGGAAGAGGAATGAGGTTTAAGAGAAGGCAGGAATTTAATAACTTATCTAATGCTGAAGTTCTTATATCTATACTAGCTAAGAGAATGGCAAAGATGTTGAAAATTGATAGATGTTTTTGTGGATGGGAGACAAACACACAACATTAATTGAACAACAATCATCCAGAGGGAAGTAGAATGCAAGAAAATGCCACAGATGGTGGGTCTTGATGCAGTGAAGCATTCAATACAGTAAGCTGGGATTTTATGAAAAGGGCATTGGCAGCATTTGTATTTTCTGGTACAGTAATAGGGTTTATTAGGAGGATATATAAAGGATCAGAGGGAAGAAGTAAGGTGGGAGAGTCCTTCTCTGATAAGCTCTGTTTGAACAGAGGAATCAGGCGGGTGTGTCTGCATTCCCCTTTACTTACTGTATATTTAGAACCACTGGGAAAAAAATAAGGACTCAGAAATTCAAGGATATAATTGGTATGGTAATCTAAAACATGACTCATTTGGAGATTATATTACTTTATAATTGATAAATCCAGAAAAGGACACTTCAGTGTTATGGAACATTCAGATACAGTTTCAAGTCATTTTAGGATGTACAATTAATAAAGATAAAAAAGGATATAGCAGTAAATATGTAACAACATATTAATTGGCTTTGCAATGCCCATGTTTGTGGGGTCTTGATAAGATAAAGGATTCTGTTATGACAGCTAAGGATATGTGGGAAGAGACTAAACAAATTATAATACAAACGTTGAAAAACTTGTTATGGATATGGATAGTAAGATGCAAACAATGAAAATAGTTTTAGTCTTTTTAGTTTTATATACAAGTCAGACATGTTTTTATCAACCAGAAGCGAAGCTGTGGAAAATAATGTATAAAGAGTTGAAGGAATTTATTTGGGAGGGAAAGAGGACAAGAGTTAAGTGGGATAAGCTGATGCTTCCCATAGGACAAGGTGGTTTAGGATTACCTGATATGAATGTATATTTTAGAGCTACACTGTTAAGGCTCATATACGTAACACAAGCAGAACGTTATAAATCAAAGTAGAGAGGGATGATTACAAAGGAGGAAGAAAATTTAAGAAATAAGAAGAGAGTGGGAGTTTGGATACAGATCCTTTAGGAAAATTATAACAAACTTAGAGAATATTATATCCATAAGTTAACACGGGAATGGAGAAAATATATTTTGCCAGTAGGGATGACTGCAACTAGGGCTACAGAAAACAGGCAAAAGAGGGTTGGAATTTATTGAAAAAAAACTGGCAAAGGTAATAGAGTGGAATAAGGCCAAACAGAAGTTTTGACTGTATGCTAGAGACTGCCTATCTTCCATGGATTGCTAACAGAGTGCAGGCAGCATGAAAGCGAAAGGGGATTCTTGAGTGAAAGACCAGCTCTGATAGAGTTTTAGTCAAATCTAGAACAGAGATTGCTGTTTAAAAAAATATGAGTAGGTCATATAAAATATTGTATGATAAGTATAACAATCAATCAGAGGAAGTTAGGAAACAATGGAAAGAGAAACTGAAAAGTCGATTTCCAAAGGAACAAGTGAAGGACATACGCAAGGTTCCGTTGTATGTAACAAAGATCAGAAGCGTTAGGATTTTTGCTTGAAAGTGCTTGCATAGTTATTTTATACCCTAAACAGACTTCAAAGAATTTTTTCCTTGGGTAGATAACAAATGTTGGAGGTATGATGAGAAAGAGAAAGTTAACTGGGAATGTGTTTTTGAGAGTGTAGTGAGTTGACAGATTTTAAAACTTCTAAAAGAGCATTCTGTCAGAAATATTGGGGGTCAAATGGCTGTAACTAATAAAATGATTCTTTTGTGCTGGGACACAGGATCTGGATTGTCTAGGCATTGTAAGGTCTCAATAAGTTTAATATTATTGGCTGCTAAAAAGCAGTTCTAGAAAACGGAAATCAAAATCTAAACCATCTGCAGCTGAATTACTTAATATTGTTAAAGAAATAACAGAACTGTAACTGAGATCTCTAGAAAGTGGAAGGAGCAAATTATACAGAAACAAATAGAAGTTGTAGGAGCAATACATGCAGAACAATGTTTTGGAGGAGTGAGATTTAAGAGAAGGTTGGAATTGAGTGATTTTTGTAATATTGGAGTGAATGACAGTTGATATAAAGAAAGAAAAACATGTAACGTATAATGCATGAAAAAGAGTTAATATGTTTTTAATACATGGTGTGGTATTCATTGCTATCTGCAAACAGCGTGCTTCTTGTTAGCTTCCTTGTCTATTGTTGTTCATATTTGTCCATGCTGAAGCTGAAATAGGCTCATTTAGATCAGTTCCCTACCCCAGTTACCAAACTAAATAAATAAATAAAATAAATATGTCTTTAGTGGAAATTTAATAAAGGTATTTAAAGACCTGCTGGAAGAAAAAAATAAGTTTCATTCCGAAGACTAAGGTGGCTTTCAATAGTTTAAAGTAAAATTTAACAGTAGTATTGGTCTCCAGACAGTGCATTGGTGAAGCAGTTAGATTATTTACATGACAGTTGTTTAAAAAATTACTACTGTAGTCTTTCAAATATGTTTGGAATATATGTGAATTATTCTGTACATTTAGAGAGGTATATTGGCTGGGTTAGTCCTACTACACTAGTAGGCTTTTCAGGGGAGACACAACATGGTATTTATGCAATTAAGGAAAAACTGGCCCAAAATGACCACAGCAGCAGGTAACTTACTCCGTTCTTTTTGACAGGTGCCATGGAGTCTTTTATATCCTACTGAGTTACCAGCAACTCAAGCTGATGGACCTTAGTTTAATGTCTCATCTGAAGGATGACACACTCAGGAGTACAGCCCCCACCATCCCACCCCCTCCTACTGCTGCGCTGTCAGCAATTCAATCGCCTAGAGTAGGAATAGAACCCACAACATTATAGCCTTTCAACACCCAAGGCAAACATGCTACTTGTTGACACATTGACACTGCTGTTGGCTCTGTAGAAGCAATCATTTTAGCCATCACCTGAATAAAGTCATCTTTATTTTTATTTAAAAGTCTTTTTTACTTTATAGGCATTGTATGGACATTTTACCATATGGGAAGTAATTTAGAAGGGGTCATATGTTGAGCCAATATTCTGCTTTAAAAAACATTGCGACAAAAAGGACATTTTTTCATACTCATTTTTTCTGGTGTTTATAGCTGTGTTATGTCCATATTTTAGAATAGTGTCTTATTCTCCTCCCAATATTTAAAATCATTACTTGCTTAATTTTCTACAACTTCATATTAAGTGTAGTTCAGTTGAAAGTCAACATTTCCAACAGTAAATAAAAACTGGGGGCTGTACTCTTGAGCGTGTCTTCTTCCTGCTGGCCTTGCTACTAAAGATACATAAAAATCTAACTAACCCACCATTTAGACCTATTCTGGGTGGTCGTGGTTCTATATCGTATGCTTGTGCTAAATATGTTGACTCCAAGCTTAAACCAATACTCAAGTTGGAACAACAAATTTGTCAGGACTCATGGCACTTTCTTAAGTCCATTAACAACTTGGACTTTAATGACAATTTAGTGTTTCTTACAGTGGACATTAAGTATTTGTATACTGTAATCCCTCAACTAGTTGGTATTGAGTGGATTAGGGATTTTTGCACATGAGAGGCATGGACAACCAAGAGGTGCATGTCATTGAAATGCTCCTTGAGATTGTACTACTTAACAATTTTCAATGAATTTTACCTCCAGACAAGTGGCGTTGCTATGGGAGCTGCATGTGGCAGCAGTTTTGCCAACACTGTCATGGCTTACTGGGAAAGGTCCTATTTCTTTAATTCCCCTACCTTTAAGAACAACGTGGTCTGGTGCACTAGGTACCAGGATGACATGTTCTTTCTATGGAAGGGTGAAGTAAACTTGATAGATGAATTCATCAGTGAGATTAAAACTTATACTACCTTTTTGGATTTTACCTTCCAAATAGGCGCAGACTATATTGATTTTTTTGGATATTCATCTAGCAAAGGACCTTGTTAACCACAGATTTAGAGCCACTATATACCTTAAGTCAACCCATTCCAATGCCTTTCTGCATTTTTACACTTGTCACCCTTTACACCAGAAAAAAGCAGTTCTGAAGGGACAAGCAGTAAGGACTGCCAGAATGGTTAGTGACTTCAATGATTTTATTACTGAATGTGACTTGATAAGATCCATGTTTAATAGGAGAGGGTATCCAATGGCCTTTGTGGCCACTGTGTTTGAAGAAGTCATTAGTAAAAGGTCATCAGTCCACTTTACCCCCTGTTACACAAAGGTTCTAACATGCCAGCGTCATACACTTACATTTTAGCATCTCCTGCTTCAACAAACATACAGGAGGGAGACAAATCAACTAGACTGTTAACAACTTATTCACTTGACTGTAGAGTCATTAGAGAAATTGTCAACAAGAACTGGGCATTTATTTCGGAAGATCCCCACCTTAGAAGTTCTTTAGGTTTGACACCCCAACTAACTTTTTGGAGGGGCGTAAACCTGAAAGGTTTGGCTGAAAGGCCAAAAAGGACTTCTAAATGTTATACAGGCGTGACAAAATGTGGGAGATGCCATCAATGCAAGTTCATTAAATTAACTGACAGAGTAAAAATCAGAAATAAAGTATATTACATCCATGATAGATACAACTGTGATTCTCTAGGGGTTGTTTATGGAGCTTTCTGTGACAGTTGCGAAGCATTTTATATCGGGAAAACAGAGAGGAAATTAAAACAGAGGATTTCTGAGCACCAGTATGGCATTATGAACAAAACTAGTACTAGTGCTTTAGCCAGACACACCCTTATTTTCCCAAGTCACAATTTCTCATTTATGGTTTTACAACAAGTAGAACATAACAAAAGAGGGGGGGGGCCTGGGAACTCAAATTAGAAGATGTTGAAGTGGAATGGCAAATTGCATCTGCTGCTTATGCTTTTCCAGGGTTAAATGAAGCCTATCAATAGCTTGTTGAAGCTTAAAGCCCTGGCAAGATAGGGGTGGCAGCTTGTTTGTTTCACACAAAAATATTTAAAACATCTAACTGACCTTTCTTCTTTTTATATTTTTTTATGAGTAAGACTTTCTATGGTTTTATATGTTTTTACATGTATAACACCACAAGGCAAGGTGTACAAGTCTTGTATGATGTATTTACATGTTGGTTTTTTACATTAACATAATGTAACTCAGTTTAATAACATAACATAATATATTTCAATGTTACACATTTACACAGTACACACTTTATTATCATTATTTTTTATTTTTTATATAACGATGGTCTATTTTTAAGCATCATTTACCATCCCAATTGTATTTGTATTTATTTTTTGTCTTGGGTTGGAAATGGTAAACTTTTTTATTAACCTTTTTTAGATGCTTAAGACTATCACTTGGGCAACATGGTTTAATTAGTCAATGTTGCTTTAAATGTTTAATGCTGCATGACATCATGTACTTGGGCTGGTAATGCTGCATGACATCATGTACTTGGGCTGGTAATGCTGCATGACATCATGTACTTGGGCTGGTAATGCTGCATGACATCATGTACTTGGGCTGGTAATGCTGCATGACATCATGTACTTGGGCTGGTAATGCTGCATGACATCATGTACTTGGGCTGGTAATGCTGCATGACATCATGTACTTGGGCTGGTAATGCTGCATGACATCATGTACTTGGGCTGGTAATGCTGCATGACATCATGTACTTGGGCTGGTAATGCTGCATGACATCATGTACTTGGGCTGGTAATGTTGCATGACATCATGTACTTGAGCTGGCCCAGCCCATTGACTCAGCAGGTTTGTGTTAGGTTTTTAAACTGGGAAGTGAATAGTTTTTACTTGTCTGAAGAAGCTGAAGTATTTTGTTCAGTGAAAGCGCTTACATACAATAAACAGTTGGATATTCCATTGCCTGCTCGTTTTCTTTTCTTGTTTCGGTTTTGCCAGTTTGGATTTATGCTTTTGAGCCAATGTTCTGCTTTAAAAAACATTGTGGCAAAAAGGACATCTTTTCATACTCATTTTTTCTGGTGTTTGTAGTTGTGTTCTGTCCATATTTTAGAATAGTGTCTTATTCTCCTCCCAATATTTAAAATCATTACTTGCTTAATTTTCTACAACTTCACATTAAGTGTAGCTCAGCTGAAAGCCAACATTTCCAACAGTAAATAAAAATGTCTGTCTTCTTCCTGCTGGCCTTGCTACTAATGAGATATGAAATACCTCAGTGCTGGAGGTTTAATAAGAGTGTAAGAAAAGAAATTAAATTTGTAAACCCATTTAACTGAGCAAGTAAAGCAGCAGTTTACCTGATTTATTTAATTAAAGTTTTTTTGAATGCTTTTAAACTGTTCATCATGTTACAGAATGCCAGGCATTTGATACTGCAGTTCAGACAAACGTTAACCATTGTGATCTCTCAGTTATTTGCAGATCACCTGGGAGATATAATACAAGAAAACTGTCTGCATACTTGGCGATATCACAAAACTACATTTAGGTTTGTTCCATGTGCTCAGGGTGTGGTGAGTGAAATCAAACTGTCTATCCATGCAAAGTAACATTAATTCGCACCATAATATAGGTAACTATCCCTTTGAAAAAAGCAAACCACATCACTTCCAACAAAATTCAACTCTTCTGCAATTTATGGCTAACTCTCACCCAATCCCCATAGCCTTGCCACCTTGGATCAGTTTATTTGCTTTTGTGAACTCAAGTACAGAAATTGGTCCAATCCATAACATAATTTTCTGAGGCCTTTCCATACTCATCCCATATCTGTGCTTTTGCTTTGGTAGAGTGTACTATGTTGCCTTCCTGGCCTGTGGATAGTTATCGTCCCCATCTCTAATCCCCCTAACATTGCAGTGAAAGCCTTTTTTACCTTGAAAGTTGCCACAGCTGCTTCCCACCCCGCATTCTGTATGCCTGGCACCATGACAGGCCTCAACAATCTTTCAGACACACCATCTTGCTGCTTTTGAATTACTGATTTACTGAACTGCATCTATGCAGACTCCAAATCTCTGAGCTGCTGTGGTGTATGCCAGAAACCCCTCTGGAGATGAGAATTAAATGTGTCCTGCAAAGGAGCATCTATTAAACATGCCATGAGACATTCACTGCATGTTTGTGTTTCATTGGTCAGTCCAGCCAACTTCCCTACCTGTATGGGCTAAATCATTAGCCAGTTCAGTACCATTGTTGACCTGAGAAATCAGATGATCTTAGGTCTGATTAACCAGATATGTCCAGCATTGACCCTTGGCCCAGGCTACTCACCTTGTTCACTGCAGTGGTTATTACTGATAAAAATGGCCAGCGTGCCCTTGAAAAATGTACCTGAATTTTCTTTCTCTAGCATAAGCTGCTTCTTTATGCAATAAGAACATTTTAAGTATAGCAGCTGTCTGATCTGGCAGGAGTTTACTTTTGATGATGTGACATCACACAGTTCAACGTGCTAAGCAACAATTAAAGGCAGGAACTAATGTCTGTAAGCAGGAATGACAACGATAACAGACTGTGTGGTAGACAGACGCACTGAATCACCATATTAGCAACAGCAATATATTCCTCATACTCTGTTTCTGCATCCAGATAGTTTGATCTTTGTGGAAAAGTAACAGTTTTTGTTTTGCAGACATATCAAATGCATGTGGTGGCACCATATGAAAGTCTTTATTACTGGAACAGAGCATTCTGAATATTACTAATTTATTTCAGACTTCCTTTAGAACAGATTGTGCAAATTCTACCAAAAACTGGTCTCCAAGTAAGAAACCAGAAGCCTGTAAAGCACAACATGCATAATTAAAATATAAATTGTTAAGCCTTTGTTAATACCTTTGCAACAACAGGGTGATAATAAGCTGTGTATGCCCTAGGGCATTCACATAATAAAGAGACTCTAGACATCCGTTTTAGTAAAGCATATCTGCTGGTGTTTTTTCTGAATGTAAAGTCTTGGTCTCATTTTGAGTTACAACATGGCGGTGTAAATCAATTACAGCAAGTAAGAGGGATGTCCAGAACATAAAGAAGAAAAGTGGAAGTCAACAAGCTGGTAAGTCAGGAATGACAGCCCTGGAATGTTCTATAATAATAGTAACCTTTTATTTTTAGACTGCCATCACAAGACAAAATTTGTCTGCATATGACACTCCAGAGATGCTTCTTTATTTCCAGTTTTATATTAACAAACTATATAATAAATATGGGGCTGGAATATTACTCACTCATATAAGATACGTGGCTCTATGGTTGCAGATCGAGAGAAAACTGTTAGTTTCATGTATTGAGCTCCACCACTGGGAGAATAAGTTGGTGGCTGCAAGCCACAGACAGGGTAGTGCAGGAGGATGTAACAAGTCAGTATCTTAGCAACAGTCTAATATTTTTTATTCTAAGGACTGCTGCTAGTTTTCATTTTGCCTTTTTAACAAACCATATGAAAACACTTACATTTGTGCCTAAATTACTTCTTTCAACAAAGGAGGTAATAGTAAGAACCTAAGCACTTAATATTTACTAAATTATCACAGCATGTTCATATCCTTTTGGGTGATTGTGTCATATAGCACATGACTCAATCTAGTGATGGTCAGCTTTGTGACAAAAAGCCCTGTCCTCTACACACGTCTGCATATAAGTGACGCATTCCCTCTGGCTAGCATGGATTTGCTGTTATTACTTCCGACAGGATTATCACAGTTGCTATAGTGCACAGACATAGACCAACAAGAAAAAGCAAAATCAATCTATAGAACAGACTGGTGATAAGGACTGAAATATAACAGAAGATATGAGGCCTGTGGGCATATCTCGGTCAATTAAGTTAATCAAAATTCCTTATTTTAAATAGACATATGAAAACAGAGATTGTCTGTCCTTCATGATTCTCAAGCACTGGCATGCAAAATAAGGAATAACATCTGCAACTTTTTCTTGAATAGCAATACCATGGAGTTGCTGCTGCTTTTGTGGGTTATTGGATGTAGGTGCCTTATGGGAACTGAAGCCAGAAGCCTCTGCTAAAGAAAGGTGAGTCAGCTTGCAGGTAGAAATTACAGGTCACTTGCTAAAGAACTGCAACACTGCAGTAACAAATCAGACCAGGGATTTTTCCTTTTATATTTTTAACAAGTGAGTAACATTTTATCTGGATAATTGAAGTAAGACAATCTTAATCCTCTTCCTTAGAAAAAAATGAACGTATGCCATGAATTTAGATTACCAACAAAAGCTAAAGATAGTTACAAATTCTTTAGTTACATTAGGAAACTAAAGAATAACACCCAGCATTGCTCAGAATTTATCCAAATTTTCACTACCTGCTGAGATCTGTTTGATATAGCTAACATACTAACAAACAAATCCAGTGCAAATTTCACCCCCAAAACAAGGATACAAAGTCCACATATCATACTGTATCTCAAACCCACCATCATAACTGAAGAACAGTTGCTAAAGGTAGTCAGTCTCCAAAATGAAAATGCATTATCCATGAGGGCTTGGTACTATACCCAGCTGCAAAATAAACAGTAGAAAACATGCCCTAGTGGACCTGCTCCTACAGTTATTTAACCTGACCATAGCCAGTGGTTTTATCCCTGACGTATGGTGTACAGATGTTGTGATAACACTTTACAAAGGTGGACCCTTCACTCACCCCAGAAACTACAGCCCCATTAGCCTCACTAGTCTCATATGCATGGAGCATATCATAGCTGACTAAATTATCTATGATGTCAAACATTTTAGAAGGCTTGACCCCAATCAAGTTTGGGTTTGTTAAGGATAGATCCCATCTAATGAATTTGGTCAACTTCTCTGACACAGTAACTCAAGCTGTGGTCAGTTGACTTGCTGTCTACACAGCATACCTTGACCTAGCTAAGGCTTTTGACACCATGTGGCATGCTAACATAATAATAAGCTGAATGAGTACCAGGCTGACCCCTGTGTAGTTAGGTGGACAGCAAACTGGTTCAAAACTAGAACCTATGTAGTGAGGGCGGCAGGTGTATCTTCAGTAGATATGAAGGTAAACAGTGGTGGTCCTCAAGGGATCTGTGCTGAGACCTCTACTATTCGGCATATAGTTCACATCTGTACAGATTACAATATGAATTTCTGGCTAACCATATTTGTGGATACTACAAACTTGATTTTATCCTCAATTTCCACTGTGACACGCAGAAGCTCCAAATGTAACTCACACATCAAAAACTGGTGCTCAAAAACAAGTCAAAACTACATGTTAAATGCAATATTGTCCTATTAGGCAAATAGTGCCTTCATCCATATTATAGTATAGACAAGATCCTGCCTCAAAATGAAAATGTGGTGAGAGACCTTAGAACATGTGAGGATTTTCTTGGCTTTGACCATCATATTGCAACACTGGTTAGGGAATCTTTTTACCTGGCATAGCTGTTTGCAAAAGGCATTTCATCTAGATCAAAGGAAGTTCTTGCCCCTCTATATTCTGCATTGGTCAGAACTATTATTGAACACAATTCACTTTTAGGATGTATCTTACTATGTATATTAAGCAACTGGAAAAAAAAAACAGAGGTTCCTGATTAAAAGATCACAGGCTTTACAGGCAAGAGAAACTGTCCCAGAATCAAGGATTTAAACTTGCTTAGCAAATAAACCATACACAGTGTAGAGACAGATTTATCACCCAATGCTTATCCCATCTCTGGAATGGAACAAGCTTTCACTCCAAATTAAGAAATATGTCATACTATCTTCATTCAAAAAGTAGCTAGACAACAGGATTGGTATCCACAAATACATCCCTAGTATGACGGGCCTGTTGTTCCTTAAAATGGAAGTAAGGTCTAAGCGTGGGAACTGGGAAGATATAAATGGTCACTGGACCCAGTTGTCTTGCATATTCTTTGATTCTATAATTCAACAAGGGATTCATTACATGAAAGGTTCTTAGGCTGAATTGTCTTATTTAGAAATAATGAACAAGGGCTGGCTTGGGGGTCGGCATAAGGGTCGGGGTTGGCATAAGGGTCGGGGTTGGCATAAGGGTCGGGGTTGGCATGATGGTTAAGTTGTTTACCTCAGAGACACAAGTTGCAGGGTTTGGTTTAAGTCACACCTTTGAAGGGAAATTGCATAGGCTTAAAATGTCCTGCAAGGGCAGCTAGCCTAGTACTTATCATACCTCTGAAGTGGCCAGATCTTCAGATCATGTCTAGATTTTGCCTGATATTTTTTGTCTGTTCCTTGTAATATTTGTGCTTTTTTGGCAAATCAGTGAGAACTGAATTTAGTAAATAATGATAAACATTTGAGTTTCATAGGCTTCAGATCATTCAGAAAACGCTCAGTAATGCAGACCCTTTTATTCTGGCTACTTTCTAAGTTTGAAAGAGCAGTATTTAAAATTTGTTCCTATTTTGGGGGCTTTGCCCCCCGCCCCATTACTTTTGTCACTGTCCAGATTTCTTTTGCTAAGAGGTTGTGAGGTATGGTACTTATCTATGAATCCGTATAATGCCTCCCATCCTTGTGTACCAGTTAAAAAACACTGATATTATATAGCATGTTTATATACAAAAATGCTAACAGAGGAAGACCAATCTGGTTCACCTGAGGGGTATAGCTGGCCAGCTGGCTAACACACTTATTCCTATCAGCTGTCTTTGTCATTTGGCCCTAGACAGCCTGAAAGCCCACCTGCTGACATAACATTCCATTCGTGCCTCTAACAGTATACATTAACAAGCTTTAAAGTAAATTAAATTATTAATTATTATATCATCCCTCTTCAGATTAATTTGTCTCCTACTTCCTATTTGTCCTTTCTTTTAATTCTGCCATTTCCATTTCACCCATAACAGTGCAGCTCACCCATATTATATGTGCCTTTCTCTTTTTCCTTTCATTGTGTATTTGCCAAGTTGGGGATCTCTTCTCATATGCCAGCCCCACTGTCTTCCGTAACATTCTGGTCATTTTGTTGCATGCTTTCTACAATTTTCTTTCCCTTCTGCTTGCTTGCTGAACTGTACAAAGATCCCCTTACCTAAGAAATGGCTTTATACTTGGATATCATTAGATGATTAATGCTACAATTAGACTGACTGTATACTTTTCAGTCAATGATGGAAAAACTCTATCCGATAAACAGCAACAAGATCTGAGGCTGACTGTGGCTCAGACTATCAGGTCATTATCACGTTTATAATTAAATGAAATAAAACAAGACCAATGCCCAGGCTACTGATATACAAATTCAACAATATTCTAAATGAACACTGAAAGTGTGATAAGAGACCTTGGGATACAGGTGGACAGTAATCTCTCCTTTGATAATCACATCACCACAGTAGTCAGTAAATCCTTCTACATGGCACACCTCATAACAAAAACTTTTTCATCCAGGAAAAAAAGAGGTAATTGTTTCCCTCTACTCATCACTCATTAGACCCATTATAGAGTACAAAGCCCCTTTTGGTATGTACCTCACTAGACATCTGCAACAACTGGAAAGGCTGCAGAAATACCTCACAAAGAGGATTACCAGCCTCAAACAGATGCCCTACGCAGACTGTCTCAAAAACTCCAACTTTATTCCATCGCATATCGCCTACTCAGAGGTGATCTCTGCCTAACATACAAAGCTGTGTCAAACCCAGAGCTGTTGGACATGCTCCACTTAAAGAAATCCCAATCCCTCCGAGCTGCATGCTCTATGGACCTAAACCTTGTCAACACAATAAACAGAAAATGCCGGAGGGATAGATTCCTGTCCCAGAAACTTCCCAATACTCTGGAACAAACTACCTATCTGTATCAATCAAAGCTCCTCATTAGCACTCTTCAAGAAAAATCTTGATGATTGGATGGGAAATAGGAAATTCACCCAGTGGATCACTTCTGTGGCTCTGCTTGACAGTGGCACAGGAAAACAGGAAAATAATTTTCTTGGGTGGCAAAAGCCAGGGTACCTTTTTGGCTGGGCTTGTATAGGCCCAGGGCTGATAGCCTAGTACCTACCTATGAACCTATGTAGTAGAGGTGAAGAACAAATTTAGCAGATTGCACCTAACTGAGTGTGTGAAGATTTGTGGAAAAATAGTTTTGTAATATTGTCAAGCAAAGTAGATTAAGAAGGCACAATGGCTTTCTGTTGAGGCTTTACAAGTGGCTGACGAAAGAGAAAGAACAAATAAGGGAAATAAGAAACTGAATGCAGAGTTTCAGAGAATAAGGAAACATACTTTGGTAAGGTGTAAAGAACTGGAAGAATGTAATAGAATGGAAAAGATAATTAGATCTCTTCAAGAAAATTAGTGATATTAACGGAAACTTCATTAACTGAAACTTCCTGGTAAAATAGGTATGATAAAAAAACAATGGAAAGGGTCTAACCCAAGCAGAAGATATTGTGGGAGGGGTCTAGCCCAAGAAGAAGATGTTATGGGAGGGACCTAGCAGAAGTAGAAGATATTATGGGAGGGACCTAGCAGAAGTAGAAGATGTTATGGGAGGGGCCTAGCAGAAGTAGACGATGTTATGGGAGGGGCCTAGCAGAAGTAGAAGATGTTATGGGAGGGGCCTAGCAGAAGTAGAATATATTATGGGAGGGACCCAGCAGAAGTAGAAGATGTTATGGGAGGGGCCTAGCAGAAGTAGAAGATGTTATGGGAGGGGCCTAGCAGAAGTAGAAGATGTTATGGGAGGGGCCTAGCAGAAGTAGAAGATGTTATGGGAGGGGCCTAGCAGAAGTAAAAGATATTATGGGAGGGACCTAGGAGAAGTAGAATATATTATGGGAGGGGCCTAGCAGAAGTAGAATATGTTATGGGAGGGGCCTAGCCGAAGTAGAAGATGTTATGGGAGGGGCCTAGCAGAAGTAAAAGATATTATGGGAGGGACCTAGGAGAAGTAGAAGATATTATGGGAGGGGCCTAGCAGAAGTAGAAGATGTTATGGGAGGGACCTAGAGGAAGCAGAAGGTATTAAGAAGTGGTGGAAGGAATATACAAATGTACTACATAAAAAGTACCCTAACATATGATGCATGTTTTCTGATCCAGTGCCAGGAATTCATGGAGAGGGAAGTCAAGTGTGCCCCAGCAAAGGTGCAGGAAGTAAAAGAATTCAAGCTAAATTTGTTGCAGTCCTACAAATGCTCCTACAGTGGTAGTTGGAATTTGCCAGCAAATTTAGAAAGTATAATAGTGTTCATTAGATTAGAAAGTTTCAATTTGCAGTTAAAAAAACTAAAATTATGTCACTTTCTTGACAAATAGATGAAAAAAAGAGGAGGCAGAGAACTGCCATTACCCTCTATTTACCAATGATAATTGATGGCGCTCAATATCAACTGTCAAACAAGAGCTATTGAAAAAAAATAATCAAAAAATTGGTCTATAGTCCACTTGTGAGTCTATGCATGTTTTGATCAAATAACATGTTGGAAAGGGGATGGTGGGATAGCAATGAAAAGGGCATGGGAGCAGATGACTGAACTGAATGTGGAATATAATAATAATACTAATAATAATAATAATAATAATAATAATAATAATAATAATAATAATAATAATAATAATAATAATGAGGTTATGCAGTATTGTTTGCTTACAATGACACTTTAAGGTGTAAAACTTGAAGCCTAGCTAACTTGTAATATCTAGTATCTGGTCTTCTCTCCAGGTGCTTAGGCATATGCATTACCTTTGTGCAGACCTCACTATGATCTTTACCTGGTTTGCTTGTTGTGCAGCTGATGTGATTCAGAAATGCTAATGAGGTGAGACCTAATTAGTGTACACATTGTGCACAGAGGCGGAATCAACATGATATAAGCATGATGTGGATTAGGGATAATCATCGCTCTAAAGAAGAACATATTACACATTAGAGAAAAATAATTATTGTGGAAAAAAATGCATCTGTACAACAGGAGTCTGAGAACTATCAGGTATGTGTTTTATTCACACCTGCATCTTAGGTGAATGTTAGTATTTATATCTGCTGTGGAAATATAGGGCATACATATGACTGTTTAACATTTTCATTCAGTCTAGCTGACTTTTTCTTAGCTGTCTGCAGGGGTATATTGACTTCTATATTTGCAGTGCGAGTCTATGATCAGCACCGACTGTCCTTATTCAAGAGGGACATAGGTGACGCCCCAGGGTAAATTTATGGTCTCCCATCCAGTTGCCTAAATCATGCTTAAATAGGGTCATTGAGTAGCTCTGTTTTACATGAATTGGGAGTTTGTTCCAGAGGAGTGGCAATTTCTGGGAGACATATTTGTCTCTCCAGCATGTCCTGTTAATGTCACAGGCTAGGTTAAGATCCCTAGAGGAAATTAATCTTACCCCATATGACTTGTAGATGTGCAGCATTTCCATTAGGGCAGGTCTGAGACTGCTTTGTAGGCCAGGCACAAGTTGCTTCTCAGCATCCTATAAGATACAGTGTACAGTGACAGGGCCTTCAGTCTGTCCATGTAAGTCAAGTGTTTAAGGCTCTGAATTTTCTTGGTGAGAAACCTCTGGGGTCTCTCCAGCTGCTGCAGGTATCCGGTGAGGTACATGCGGAAGGGAGCATTATATTCTATTAGTAGTCTGATGACGAATGAGTACAGGAGCGTGTCATAAGGAATCTTATGCAAGCAGGCAGAATGCTCCACAGCAGCATTTGCCAGATGACTGGAGGTTTCTGCTGCCAAAAAGAATATGGGAAGTGGTCTCTGGAGGATGTGTGGTGTGCACTGCACAATGCTTTGCACATCTACAAGCTGAGACTCATTAACTACAGGGGAAAACAAGATTGGTTATCAGTTGTAACTAGATCTTCTTCATTTAAAGGGTAACAAACAGATCAGTACATGATGCCTGCTGGATAGGTCTAAGGTGTCAATTTCAAATATGGAGGTTTGGGATACCAGAGAACATTTGCACTTTATGTTGCTATGGAACACTGAAAAAGACATATAGAAGAAACATGAACAAGTAAATGCAATGATAAATGAGCCTTACCATACTCAAGAGGCCAGTAGATCAGGATAGTAAAAAGTGATTATAGCGCACCATCTGGGGCCTTTACCCCCAGTATGATGCATTATCCAGTAGTCACCCAGCATTGTCGTACAGATTTCCTTTTCTCTTTTTTCATTTATGTGATGAACACTACAATAAATTTATGGATGAAGGTAACAGCTGGCTATTTGGCACAGTTATAAGAAGCTTTGACTGCTGCGAACATAATCCAGGCTCAGTTAGAGCCTTAAACACTAAACAGACTGCCCAAGAAAGGATGGGAGTGAACAAGCCTTTTTACTTTACCCAGTCTGTGGTGTGAGAAACAGTATCAACGGTTTACCTCCATATGGTTGCAGGTGGTTTGTGCGACAGTCTCTTGAGTGAAAGTACAATGGCAAAACTTCAAAATGTCGCCTTCACAGATGTTCAAATGGCTAAAGTGCAAATGTACTGTGCCATTGAAATGAATAACATCTGTTCGTCGTCAGGATTTCATGCATTGTGTTTCAACATATTGCCGCAAACATGTTTTGGAATTCGGTCATATCGGTCGATGCCATGCATGATCACACAAACCATTCTCAACCATGTGGAGGTAAACCATATCAACTGCTGTGTGATTGCCACCTGGTGGAAATAATGTGGTACTACAGCAGAGGAATCTCCAAAGATGGACAGATAATGCCTGCTAAAACAACACATTTATTTACTTTGTTAGCAAGGTTGTCGGGCTGGTTTGGGGACCCTTTTCAGTCACAACCCAGTCTCAGGTGACAGTTGCAGTTTTTTTTTTCACAATTACAGACATAAACATATGGCTCAATACAAGGTCAGTTACACTTGGAAGTAGAATTCAGCTGTGTTTAGAAAAGCACATAGAAGTCTGATCACAGCACTTTAGGTCCTTCTTCAGCAGATTGCCAATAGGAAAGTGGTTAAAGTGAAAATGGTTTCCTGCCAGGGTGATGGTCTTTCAACAGATGGGTCTGACAACTACCACTGGAGAAGGTCTACACCTGTGAAATAATCATTGTACTGCTGTTAAATGGATAATGGTACAACATGAGAGATTTCCTCTCAGAAAAGGAAGTAATATGGTTGGCAGATTAGCACAGAAGAAAGATATAGGGAGAAAATAATGACATAGTTGGTGGGAGAATGGTGCATTGCTCCAGCTTGCAAATGACTGGGCATATCAACATGAAAAAAATAGTTCTGTGCACTAGCTCTGAGAACATTGATATTTCAGTATGCAATTGATAGAAATGCTATGCCATAATCAATAACCACAGAAAGTATAGTTATAACCTTGAAGATGGAGACAAGAAAGATGGTGTGAGAACAACACTGAACTGAATGTCTTTTATTATGAAGAAGAAAAAATTCAAAATGCAAAGTTTTTTTTTTCATTTACATTGCAACATGAAAGACCATGAACAGACTTCTGAACTAAAGGTGCTTTGTGGTGGTGGTTATGTATCTGATGGAATTAAGGACATTATAAAAAAGTGATGCCATCTTAAAGGGATATGAAGTGAGAGAAATGCTTTGCAAAGATACGATAATAACATAAATCAGTCATGGGGAGGAAGCAGGGACATACGAGAGTAGTGTCTGCATCCTGGTATTCATAACTGGAGGAAGCAGGGACATATGAGAGTCGTGTCTGCATCCTGGTATTCATAACTGGAGGAAGCAGGGACATACGACAGTCATGTCTGCATCCTGGTATTCATAACTGGAGGAAGCAGGGACATATGAGAGTAGTGTCTGCATCCTGGTATTCATAACTGGAGGAAGCAGGGACATACAATAGTAGTGTCTGCATCCTGGTATTCATAACTGGAGGAAGCAAGGACATACGAGAGTCATATCTGCATCCTGGTATTCATAACTGGAGGAAGCAGGGACATATGAGAGTAGTGTCTGCATCCCGGTATTCATAACTGGAGAAAGCAGGGACATACGAGAGTCATGTCTGCATCCTGGTATTCATAACTGGAGGAAGCAGGGACATACGAGAGTAGTGTCTGCATCCTGGTATTCATAACTGGAGGAAGCAGGGACATACAAGAGTCGTGTCTGCATCCTGGTATTCATAACTGGAGGAAGCAGGGACATAAGAGAGTAGTGTCTGCATACTGGTATTCATAACTGGAGGAAGCAGGGACATACGAGAGTAGTGTCTGCATCCTATTATTCATAACTGGAGGAAGCAGGGACATACGAGAGTCGTGTCTGCATCCTGGGATTCATAACTGGCGAAAGCAGGGACATATGAGAGTAGTGTCTGCATCCTGGTATTCATAACTGGAGGAAGCAGGGACATATGAGAGTCGTGTCTGCATCCTGGTATTCATAACTGGAGGAAGCAGGGACATACGAGAGTCATGTCTGCATCCTGGTATTCATAACTGGCGGAAGCAGGGACATACGAGAGTAGTGTCTGCATCCTGTTATTCATAACTGGAGGAAGCAGGGACATACAAGAGACGAGTCTGCATCCTGGGATTCATAACTGGAGGAAGCAGGGACATATGAGAGTAGTGTCTGCATCCTGGTATTCATAACTGGAGGAAGCAGGGGCATACGAGAGTCGTGTCTGCATCCTGGTATTCATAACTGGAGGAAGCAGGGACATACAAGAGTAGTGTCTGCATCCTGGTATTCATAACTGGAGGAAGCAGGGACATACGAGAGTCGTGTCTGCATCCTGGTATTCATAACTGGAGGAAGCAGGGACATACGTGAGTAGTGTCTGCATCCTGGTATTCATAACTGGAGGAAGCAGGGACATATGAGAGTCATGTCTGCATCCTGGTATTCATAATTGGAGGAAGCAGGGACATACGACAGTCATGTCTGCATCCTGGTATTCATAACTGAAGGAAGCAGGGACATATGAGAGTAGTGTCTCCATCCTGGTATTCATAACTGGAGGAAGCAGGGACATACGAGTAGTGTTTGCATCCTGGTATTCATAACTGGAGGAAGCAGGGACATACGAAAGTCGTGTCTGCATCCTGGTATTCATAACTGGAGGAAGCAGGGACATACGAGAATAGTGTCTGCATCCTGTTATTCATAACTGGAGGAAGCAGGGACATACGAGAGTCATGTCTGCATACTGGGATTCATAACTGGAGGAAGCAGGGACATATGAGAGTAGTGTCTGCATCCTGGTATTCATAACTGGTGGAAGCAGGGACATACGAGTCGTGTCTGCATCCTGGTATTTATAACTGGAGGAAGCAGGGACATACGAGAGTAGTGTCTGCATCCTGCTATTCATAACTGGAGGAAACAGGAACATACGAGAGTAGTGTCTGCATCCTGCTATTCATAATTGGAGGAAGCAGGGACATACGAGAGTCGTGTCTGCATCCTGATATTCATAACTGGAAGAAGCAGTGACATACGAGAGTAGTGTCTGCATCCTGGTATTCATAACTGGAGGAAGCAGGGACATACGAGAGTCGTGTCTGCATCCTGGTATTCATAACTGGAGGAAGCAGGGACATACAAGAGTAGTGTCTGCATCCTGTTATTCATAACTGGAGGAAGCAGGGACATACGACAGTCGTGTCTGCATCCTGGTATTCATAACTGGAGGAAGCAGGGACATACGAGAGTAGTGTCTGCATCCTGGTATTCATAACTGGAGGAAGCAGGGACATACGAGAGTCGTGTCTGCATCCTGGTATTCATAACTGGGGGAAGCAGGGACATACGAGAGTAGTGTCTGCATCCTGGTATTCATAACTGGAAGAAGCAGGGACATGCGAGTCGTGTCTGCATCCTGGTATTCATAATTGGAGGAAGCAGGGACATACGACAGTCATGTCTGCATCCTGGTATTCATAACTGAAGGAAGCAGGGACATATGAGAGTAGTGTCTCCATCCTGGTATTCATAACTGGAGGAAGCAGGGACATACGAGAGTAGTGTTTGCATCCTGGTATTCATAACTGGAGGAAGCAGGGACATACGAGAGTCGTGTCTGCATCCTGGTATTCATAACTGGACGAAGCAGGGACATACGAGAGTAGTGTCTGCATCCTGTTATTCATAACTGGAGGAAGCAGGGACATACGGGAGTCATGTCTGCATCCTGGGATTCATAACTGGAGGAAGCAGGGGCATATGAGAGTAGTGTCTGCATCCTGGTATTCATAACTGGAGGAAGCAGGGACATACGAGAGTCGTGTCTGAATCCTGGTATTTATAACTGGAGGAAGCAGGGACATACGAGAGTAGTGTTTGCATCCTGGTATTCATAACTGGAGGAAGCACGGACATACGAGAGTCATGTCTGCATCCTGGTATTCATAACTGGAGGAAGCAGGGACATACGTGAGTAGTGTCTGCATCCTGGTATTCATAACTGGAGGAAGCAGGGACATATGAGAGTCATGTCTGCATCCTGGTATTCATAACTGGAGGAAGCAGGGACATACGACAGTCATGTCTGCATCCTGGTATTCATAACTGAAGGAAGCAGGGACATATGAGAGTAGTGTCTGCATCCTGGTATTCATAACTGGAGGAAGCAGGGACATACGAGTAGTGTCTGCATCCTGGTATTCATAACTGGAGGAAGCAGGGACATACGAGAGTCATGTCTGCATCCTGGTATTCATAACTGGAGGAAGCAGGGACATACGAGAGTAGTGTCTGCATCCTGGTATTCATAACTGGAGGAAGCAGGGACATACGAGTCGTGTCTGCATCCTGGTATTCATAACTGGAGGAAGCAGGGACATACGAGAGTAGTGTCTGCATCCTGGTATTCATAACTGGAGGAAACAGGGACATACGAGAGTAGTGTCTGCATCCTGGTATTCATAATTGGAGGAAGAAGGGACATACGAGAGTCGTGTCTGCATCCTGATATTCATAACTGGAAGAAGCAGGGACATACGAGAGTAGTGTCTGCATCCTGGTATTCATAACTGGAGGAAGCATGGACATACGAGAGTCGTGTCTGCATCCTGGTATTCATAACTGGAGGAAGCAGGGACATACGGGAGTAGTGTCTGCATCCTGTTATTCATAACTGGAGGAAGCAGGGACATACAACAGTCATGTCTGCATCCTGGTATTCATAACTGGAGGAAGCAGGGACATACGAGAGTAGTGTCTGCATCCTGGTATTAATAACTGGAGGAAGCAGGGACATACGAGAGTCGTGTCTGCATCCTGGTATTCATAACTGGGGGAAGCAGGGACATACGAGAGTCGTGTCTGTATCCTGGTATTCATAACTGAAGGAAGCAGGGACATATGAGAGTCGTGTCTGCATCCTGGTATTCATAACTGGAGGAAGCAGGGACATACGAGAGTCGTGTCTGCATCCTGGTATTCATAACTGGAGGAAGCAGGGACATACGAGAGTAGTGTCTGCATCCTGGTATTCATAACTGGAGGAAGCAGGGACATACGAGAGTCGTGTCTGCATCCTGGTATTCATAACTGGAGGAAGCAGGGACATACGACAGTCATGTCTGCATCCTGGTATTCATAACTGAAGGAAGCAGGGACATATGAGAGTAGTGTCTCCATCCTGGTATTCATAACTGGAGGAAGCAGGGACATACGAGAGTAGTGTTTGCATCCTGGTATTCATAACTGGAGGAAGCAGGGACATACGAGAGTCGTGTCTGCATCCTGGTATTCATAACTGGAGGAAGCAGGGACATACGAGAATAGTGTCTGCATCCTGTTATTCATAACTGGAGGAAGCAGGGACATACGAGAGTCATGTCTGCATCCTGGGATTCATAACTGGAGGAAGCAGGGACATATGAGAGTAGTGTCTGCATCCTGGTATTCATAACTGGTGGAAGCAGGGACATACGAGAGTCGTGTCTGCATCCTGGTATTTATAACTGGAGGAAGCAGGGACATACGAGAGTAGTGTCTGCATCCTGCTATTCATAACTGGAGGAAACAGGAACATACGAGAGTAGTGTCTGCATCCTGCTATTCATAATTGGAGGAAGCAGGGACATACGAGAGTCGTGTCTGCATCCTGATATTCATAACTGGAAGAAGCAGTGACATACGAGAGTAGTGTCTGCATCCTGGTATTCATAACTGGAGGAAGCAGGGACATACGAGAGTCGTGTCTGCATCCTGGTATTCATAACTGGAGGAAGCAGGGACATACGAGAGTAGTGTCTGCATCCTGTTATTCATAACTGGAGGAAGCAGGGACATACGACAGTCGTGTCTGCATCCTGGTATTCATAACTGGAGGAAGCAGGGACATACGAGAGTAGTGTCTGCATCCTGGTATTCATAACTGGAGGAAGCAGGGACATACGAGTCGTGTCTGCATCCTGGTATTCATAACTGGGGGAAGCAGGGACATACGAGAGTAGTGTCTGCATCCTGGTATTCATAACTGGAAGAAGCAGGGACATGCGAGAGTCGTGTCTGCATCCTGGTATTCATAATTGGAGGAAGCAGGGACATACGACAGTCATGTCTGCATCCTGGTATTCATAACTGAAGGAAGCAGGGACATAAGAGAGTAGTGTCTCCATCCTGGTATTCATAACTGGAGGAAGCAGGGACATACGAGAGTAGTGTTTGCATCCTGGTATTCATAACTGGAGGAAGCAGGGACATACGAGAGTCGTGTCTGCATCCTGGTATTCATAACTGGACGAAGCAGGGACATACGAGAGTAGTGTCTGCATCCTGTTATTCATAACTGGAGGAAGCAGGGACATACAAGAGTCATGTCTGCATCCTGGGATTCATAACTGGAGGAAGCAGGGGCATATGAGAGCAGTGTCTGTATCCTGGTATTCATAACTGGAGGAAGCAGGGACATACGAGAGTCGTGTCTGCATCCTGGTATTTATAACTGGAGGAAGCAGGGACATACGAGAGTAGTGTTTGCATCCTGGTATTCATAACTGGAGGAAGCAGGGACATACGAGAGTCATGTCTGCATCCTGGTATTCATAACTGGAGGAAGCAGGGACATACGTGAGTAGTGTCTGCATCCTGGTATTCATAACTGGAGGAAGCAGGGACATATGAGAGTCATGTCTGCATCCTGGTATTCATAACTGGAGGAAGCAGGGACATACGACAGTCATGTCTGCATCCTGGTATTCATAACTGAAGGAAGCAGGGACATATGAGAGTAGTGTCTGCATCCTGGTATTCATAACTGGAGGAAGCAGGGACATACGAGAGTAGTGTCTGCATCCTGGTATTCATAACTGGAGGAAGCAGGGACATACGAGAGTCATGTCTGCATCCTGGTATTCATAACTGGAGGAAGCAGGGACATACGAGAGTAGTGTCTGCATCCTGATATTCATAACTGGAGGAAGCAGGGACATACGAGAGTCGTGTCTGCATCCTGGTATTCATAACTGGAGGAAGCAGGGACATACGAGAGTAGTGTCTGCATCCTGGTATTCATAACTGGAGGAAACAGGGACATACGAGAGTAGTGTCTGCATCCTGGTATTCATAATTGGAGGAAGCAGGGACATACGAGAGTCGTGTCTGCATCCTGATATTCATAACTGGAAGAAGCAGGGACATACGAGAGTAGTGTCTGCATCCTGGTATTCATAACTGGAGGAAGCATGGACATACGAGAGTCGTGTCTGCATCCTGGTATTCATAACTGCAGGAAGCAGGGACATACGGGAGTAGTGTCTGCATCCTGTTATTCATAACTGGAGGAAGCAGGGACATACAACAGTCATGTCTGCATCCTGGTATTCATAACTGGAGGAAGCAGGGACATACGAGAGTAGTGTCTGCATCCTGGTATTCATAACTGGAGGAAGCAGGGACATACGAGAGTCGTGTCTGCATCCTGGTATTCATAACTGGGGGAAGCAGGGACATACGAGAGTCGTGTCTGTATCCTGGTATTCATAACTGAAGGAAGCAGGGACATATGAGAGTCGTGTCTGCATCCTGGTATTCATAACTGGAGGAAGCAGGGACATACGAGAGTCGTGTCTGCATCCTGGTATTCATAACTGGAGGAAGCAGGGACATACGAGAGTAGTGTCTGCATCCTGGTATTCATAACTGGAGGAAGCAGGGACATATGAGAGTCGTGTCTGCATCCTGGTATTCATAACTGGAGGAAGCAGGGACATACGTGAGTAGTGTCTGCATCCTGGTATTCATAACTGGAGGAAGCAGGGACATATGAGAGTCATGTCTGCATCCTGGTATTCATAATTGGAGGAAGCAGGGACATACGACAGTCATGTCTGCATCCTGGTATTCATAACTGAAGGAAGCAGGGACATATGAGAGTAGTGTCTCCATCCTGGTATTCATAACTGGAGGAAGCAGGGACATACGAGAGTAGTGTTTGCATCCTGGTATTCATAACTGGAGGAAGCAGGGACATACGAGAGTCGTGTCTGCATCCTGGTATTCATAACTGGAGGAAGCAGGGACATACGAGAGTAGTGTCTGCATCCTGTTATTCATAACTGGAGGAAGCAGGGACATACGAGAGTCATGTCTGCATCCTGGGATTCATAACTGGAGGAAGCAGGGACATATGAGAGTAGTGTCTGCATCCTGGTATTCATAACTGGTGGAAGCAGGGACATACGAGAGTCGTGTCTGCATCCTGGTATTTATAACTGGAGGAAGCAGGGACATACGAGAGTAGTGTCTGCATCCTGCTATTCTTAACTGGAGGAAAAAGGAACATACGAGAGTAGTGTCTGCATCCTGCTATTCATAATTGGAGGAAGCAGGGACATACGAGAGTCGTGTCTGCATCCTGATATTCATAACTGGAAGAAGCAGTGACATACGAGAGTAGTGTCTGCATCCTGGTATTCATAACTGGAGGAAGCAGGGACATACGAGAGTCGTGTCTGCATCCTGGTATTCATAACTGGAGGAAGCAGGGACATACGAGAGTAGTGTCTGCATCCTGTTATTCATAACTGGAGGAAGCAGGGACATACGACAGTCGTGTCTGCATCCTGGTATTCATAACTGGAGGAAGCAGGGACATACGAGAGTAGTGTCTGCATCCTGGTATTCATAACTGGAGGAAAATCCAAAATGCTCGGTGCTGACTAAATCCAACCTGTAGGAAGACAGTCCAGAAATTCAAACAAGAAAACCTTCCGGATGGATGCTGCTGTCGTAAAATTAATTTATTAAAACCAGAGACAGGTATAAAATCAAAGACACAAATACAAAGATGTTAGCGCTGGTGTAACCCTTCATCAGACAAAGCACAATCATCATGAAACATTATTTAAAACAAATTGAAGCCTATCAAACATTAGTAAAACACCCGCCTATTTTTCAGGGCGGTCTTTATAGGTATGACATCATTGAGGCCGGCCATCTATGGGCCATAAGTTCAATGATCCACCTAGATTCAATAAGTTCTGTTTGTTGTTTTATGTCCCGCCTCTTTTTATTCAGTGTGACATTCACTATAGCCCTGAAAGTAAAGGCATGTGTTGGAAATTCAATAACATGCCTACATAGTGCATTGCACATCACCATTTCTTATGGCTGACAGATGCTGTAACAGTCTCACTTTAAACATATTGTTGGTCTTGCCCACATAAAAACATGGGCAAGACCTACACTCAGCCAAATAAACTATGTTCTTCGTCCTACAAGTTGCTCTAGCTTTCAATTGTATATTTCTTCCTGTAATGTGGTGCACAAAGGTCGTATCCCTGTTAAGATATGGGCAAGCCTTACATGCTCCACAAGGTGCACTGCCAACCTGTTTAATAAGTGCCCTATCAGGCATACTACGCCCCTGCAAAGGATATCCTTTTATGTGGGCAAGACCAACAATATGTTTAAAGTGAGACTGTTACAGCATCTGTCAGCCATAAGAAATGGTGATGTGCACAATGCACTATGTAGGCATGTTATTGAATTTCCAACACATGCCTTTACTTTCAGGGCTATAGTGAATGTCACACTGAATAAAAGAGGCGGGGACATAAAACAACAAACAGAACTTATTGAATCTAGGTGGATCATTGAACTTATGGCCCATAGATGGCCCGGCCTCAATGATGTCATACCTATGAAGCCCGCCCTGAAAAATAGGCGGGTGTTTTACTAATGTTTGATTGGCTTCAATTTGTTTTAAATAATGTTTCATGATGATTGTGCTTTGTCTGATGAAGGGTTACACCCGAAAGCGCTAACATCTTTGTATTTGTGTCTTTGGATTTTATACCTGTCTCTGGTTTTAATAAATTAATTTTACGACAGCAGCATCCATCCGGAAGGTTTTTTCTTGTTTGAATAACTGGAGGTAGCAGGGACATACGAGAGTCGTGTCTGCATCCTGGTATTCATAACTGGGGGAAGCAGGGACATACGAGAGTCGTGTCTGTATCCTGGTATTCATAACTGAAGGAAGCAGGGACATATGAGAGTCGTGTCTGCATCCTGGTATTCATAACTGGAGGAAGCAGGGACATACGAGAGTCGTGTCTGCATCCTGGTATTCATAACTGGAGGAAGCAGGGACATACGAGTAGTGTCTGCATCCTGGTATTCATAACTGGAGGAAGCAGGGACATACGAGAGTCGTGTCTGCATCCTGGTATTCATAACTGGAGGAAGCAGGGACATACGACAGTCATGTCTGCATCCTGGTATTCATAACTGAAGGAAGCAGGGACATATGAGAGTAGTGTCTCCATCCTGGTATTCATAACTGGAGGAAGCAGGGACATACGAGTAGTGTTTGCATCCTGGTATTCATAACTGGAGGAAGCAGGGACATACGAGAGTCGTGTCTGCATCCTGGTATTCATAACTGGAGGAAGCAGGGACATACGAGAATAGTGTCTGCATCCTGTTATTCATAACTGGAGGAAGCAGGGACATACGAGAGTCATGTCTGCATCCTGGGATTCATAACTGGAGGAAGCAGGGACATATGAGAGTAGTGTCTGCATCCTGGTATTCATAACTGGTGGAAGCAGGGACATACGAGAGTCGTGTCTGCATCCTGGTATTTATAACTGGAGGAAGCAGGGACATACGAGAGTAGTGTCTGCATCCTGCTATTCATAACTGGAGGAAACAGGAACATACGAGAGTAGTGTCTGCATCCTGCTATTCATAATTGGAGGAAGCAGGGACATACGAGAGTCGTGTCTGCATCCTGATATTCATAACTGGAAGAAGCAGTGACAAACGAGAGTAGTGTCTGCATCCTGGTATTCATAACTGGAGGAAGCAGGGACATACGAGAGTCGTGTCTGCATCCTGGTATTCATAACTGGAGGAAGCAGGGACATACGAGAGTAGTGTCTGCATCCTGTTATTCATAACTGGAGGAAGCAGGGACATATGACAGTCGTGTCTGCATCCTGGTATTCATAACTGGAGGAAGCAGGGACATACGAGAGTAGTGTCTGCATCCTGGTATTCATAACTGGAGGAAGCAGGGACATACGAGAGTCGTGTCTGCATCCTGGTATTCATAACTGGGGGAAGCAGAGACATACGAGAGTAGTGTCTGCATCCTGGTATTCATAACTGGAAGAAGCAGGGACATGCGAGAGTCGTGTCTGCATCCTGGTATTCATAATTGGAGGAAGCAGGGACATACGACAGTCATGTCTGCATCCTGGTATTCATAACTGAAGGAAGCAGGGACATATGAGAGTAGTGTCTCCATCCTGGTATTCATAACTGGAGGAAGCAGGGACATACGAGAGTAGTGTTTGCATCCTGGTATTCATAACTGGAGGAAGCAGGGACATACGAGTCGTGTCTGCATCCTGGTATTCATAACTGGACGAAGCAGGGACATACGAGAGTAGTGTCTGCATCCTGTTATTCATAACTGGAGGAAGCAGGGACATACAAGAGTCATGTCTGCATCCTGGGATTCATAACTGGAGGAAGCAGGGGCATATGAGAGCAGTGTCTGCATCCTGGTATTCATAACTGGAGGAAGCAGGGACATACGAGAGTCGTGTCTGCATCCTGGTATTTATAACTGGAGGAAGCAGGGACATACGAGAGTAGTGTTTGCATCCTGGTATTCATAACTGGAGGAAGCAGGGACATACGAGAGTCATGTCTGCATCCTGGTATTCATAACTGGAGGAAGCAGGGACATACGTGAGTAGTGTCTGCATCCTGGTATTCATAACTGGAGGAAGCAGGGACATATGAGAGTCATGTCTGCATCCTGGTATTCATAACTGGAGGAAGCAGGGACATACGACAGTCATGTCTGCATCCTGGTATTCATAACTGAAGGAAGCAGGGACATATGAGAGTAGTGTCTGCATCCTGGTATTCATAACTGGAGGAAGCAGGGACATACGAGTAGTGTCTGCATCCTGGTATTCATAACTGGAGGAAGCAGGGACATACGAGAGTCATGTCTGCATCCTGGTATTCATAACTGGAGGAAGCAGGGACATACGAGAGTAGTGTCTGCATCCTGGTATTCATAACTGGAGGAAGCAGGGACATACGAGAGTCGTGTCTGCATCCTGGTATTCATAACTGGAGGAAGCAGGGACATACGAGAGTAGTGTCTGCATCCTGGTATTCATAACTGGAGGAAACAGGGACATACGAGAGTAGTGTCTGCATCCTGGTATTCATAATTGGAGGAAGCAGGGACATACGAGAGTCGTGTCTGCATCCTGATATTCATAACTGGAAGAAGCAGGGACATACGAAAGTAGTGTCTGCATCCTGGTGTTCATAACTGGAGGAAGCATGGACATACGAGAGTCGTGTCTGCATCCTGGTATTCATAACTGGAGGAAGCAGGGACATACGGGAGTAGTGTCTGCATCCTGTTATTCATAACTGGAGGAAGCAGGGACATACAACAGTCATGTCTGCATCCTGGTATTCATAACTGGAGGAAGCAGGGACATACGAGAATAGTGTCTGCATCCTGGTATTCATAACTGGAGGAAGCAGGGACATACGAGAGTCGTGTCTGCATCCTGGTATTCATAACTGGGGGAAGCAGGGACATACGAGAGTCGTGTCTGTATCCTGGTATTCATAACTGAAGGAAGCAGGGACATATGAGAGTCGTGTCTGCATCCTGGTATTCATAACTGGAGGAAGCAGGGACATACGAGAGTCGTGTCTGCATCCTGGTATTCATAACTGGAGGAAGCAGGGACATACGAGAGTAGTGTCTGCATCCTGGTATTCATAACTGGAGGAAGCAGGGACATATGAGAGTCGTGTCTGCATCCTGGTATTCATAACTGGAGGAAGCAGGGACATACGTGAGTAGTGTCTGCATCCTGGTATTCATAACTGGAGGAAGCAGGGACATATGAGAGTCATGTCTGCATCCTGGTATTCATAATTGGAGGAAGCAGGGACATACAAGAGTCATGTCTGCATCCTGGGATTCATAACTGGAGGAAGCAGGGGCATATGAGAGCAGTGTCTGCATCCTGGTATTCATAACTGGAGGAAGCAGGGACATACGAGAGTCGTGTCTGCATCCTGGTATTTATAACTGGAGGAAGCAGGGACATACGAGAGTAGTGTTTGCATCCTGGTATTCATAACTGGAGGAAGCAGGGACATACGAGAGTCATGTCTGCATCCTGGTATTCATAACTGGAGGAAGCAGGGACATACGTGAGTAGTGTCTGCATCCTGGTATTCATAACTGGAGGAAGCAGGGACATATGAGAGTCATGTCTGCATCCTGGTATTCATAACTGGAGGAAGCAGGGACATACGACAGTCATGTCTGCATCCTGGTATTCATAACTGAAGGAAGCAGGGACATATGAGAGTAGTGTCTGCATCCTGGTATTCATAACTGGAGGAAGCAGGGACATACGAGAGTAGTGTCTGCATCCTGGTATTCATAACTGGAGGAAGCAGGGACATACGAGAGTCATGTCTGCATCCTGGTATTCATAACTGGAGGAAGCAGGGACATACGAGAGTAGTGTCTGCATCCTGGTATTCATAACTGGAGGAAGCAGGGACATACGAGAGTCGTGTCTGCATCCTGGTATTCATAACTGGAGGAAGCAGGGACATACGAGAGTAGTGTCTGCATCCTGGTATTCATAACTGGAGGAAACAGGGACATACGAGAGTAGTGTCTGCATCCTGGTATTCATAATTGGAGGAAGCAGGGACATACGAGAGTCGTGTCTGCATCCTGATATTCATAACTGGAAGAAGCAGGGACATACGAAAGTAGTGTCTGCATCCTGGTGTTCATAACTGGAGGAAGCATGGACATACGAGAGTCGTGTCTGCATCCTGGTATTCATAACTGGAGGAAGCAGGGACATACGGGAGTAGTGTCTGCATCCTGTTATTCATAACTGGAGGAAGCAGGGACATACAACAGTCATGTCTGCATCCTGGTATTCATAACTGGAGGAAGCAGGGACATACGAGAATAGTGTCTGCATCCTGGTATTCATAACTGGAGGAAGCAGGGACATACGAGAGTCGTGTCTGCATCCTGGTATTCATAACTGGGGGAAGCAGGGACATACGAGAGTCGTGTCTGTATCCTGGTATTCATAACTGAAGGAAGCAGGGACATATGAGAGTCGTGTCTGCATCCTGGTATTCATAACTGGAGGAAGCAGGGACATACGAGAGTCGTGTCTGCATCCTGGTATTCATAACTGGAGGAAGCAGGGACATACGAGAGTAGTGTCTGCATCCTGGTATTCATAACTGGAGGAAGCAGGGACATATGAGAGTCGTGTCTGCATCCTGGTATTCATAACTGGAGGAAGCAGGGACATACGTGAGTAGTGTCTGCATCCTGGTATTCATAACTGGAGGAAGCAGGGACATATGAGAGTCATGTCTGCATCCTGGTATTCATAATTGGAGGAAGCAGGGACATACGACAGTCATGTCTGCATCCTGGTATTCATAACTGAAGGAAGCAGGGACATATGAGAGTAGTGTCTCCATCCTGGTATTCATAACTGGAGGAAGCAGGGACATACGAGAGTCATGTCTGCATCCTGGTATTCATAACTGGAGGAAGCAGGGACATACGAGAGTAGTGTCTGCATCCTGTTATTCATAACTGGAGGAAGCAGGGACATACGAGAGTCATGTCTGCATCCTGGGATTCATAACTGGAGGAAGCAGGGACATATGAGAGTAGTGTCTGCATCCTGGTATTCATAACTGGTGGAAGCAGGGACATACGAGAGTCGTGTCTGCATCCTGGTATTTATAACTGGAGGAAGCAGGGACATACGAGAGTAGTGTCTGCATCCTGCTATTCTTAACTGGAGGAAAAAGGAACATACGAGTAGTGTCTGCATCCTGCTATTCATAATTGGAGGAAGCAGGGACATACGAGAGTCGTGTCTGCATCCTGATATTCATAACTGGAAGAAGCAGTGACATACGAGAGTAGTGTCTGCATCCTGGTATTCATAACTGGAGGAAGCAGGGACATACGAGAGTCGTGTCTGCATCCTGGTATTCATAACTGGAGGAAGCAGGGACATACGAGAGTAGTGTCTGCATCCTGTTATTCATAACTGGAGGAAGCAGGGACATACGACAGTCGTGTCTGCATCCTGGTATTCATAACTGGAGGAAGCAGGGACATACGAGAGTAGTGTCTGCATCCTGGTATTCATAACTGGAGGAAAATCCAAAATGCTCGGTGCTGACTAAATCCAACCTGTAGGAAGACAGTCCAGAAATTCAAACAAGAAAAAACCTTCCGGATGGATGCTGCTGTCGTAAAATTAATTTATTAAAACCAGAGACAGGTATAAAATCCAAAGACACAAATACAAAAGATGTTAGCGCTTTCGGGTGTAACCCTTCATCAGACAAAGCACAATCATCATGAAACATTATTTAAAACAAATTGAAGCCAATCAAACATTAGTAAAACACCCGCCTATTTTTCAGGGCGGTCTTTATAGGTATGACATCATTGAGGCCGGGCCATCTATGGGCCATAAGTTCAATGATCCACCTAGATTCAATAAGTTCTGTTTGTTGTTTTATGTCCCCGCCTCTTTTATTCAGTGTGACATTCACTATAGCCCTGAAAGTAAAGGCATGTGTTGGAAATTCAATAACATGCCTACATAGTGCATTGTGCACATCACCATTTCTTATGGCTGACAGATGCTGTAACAGTCTCACTTTAAACATATTGTTGGTCTTGCCCACATAAAAACATGGGCAAGACCTACACTCAGCCAAATAAACTATGTTCTTCGTCCTACAAGTTGCTCTAGCTTTCAATTGTATATTTCTTCCTGTAATGTGGTGCACAAAGGTCGTATCCCTGTTAAGATATGGGCAAGCCTTACATGCTCCACAAGGTGCACTGCCAACCTGTTTAATAAGTGCCCTATCAGGCATACTACGCTCCCTGCAAAGGATATCCTTTTATGTGGGCAAGACCAACAATATGTTTAAAGTGAGACTGTTACAGCATCTGTCAGCCATAAGAAATGGTGATGTGCACAATGCACTATGTAGGCATGTTATTGAATTTCCAACACATGCCTTTACTTTCAGGGCTATAGTGAATGTCACACTGAATAAAAGAGGCGGGGACATAAAACAACAAACAGAACTTATTGAATCTAGGTGGATCATTGAACTTATGGCCCATAGATGGCCCGGCCTCAATGATGTCATACCTATGAAGCCCGCCCTGAAAAATAGGCGGGTGTTTTACTAATGTTTGATTGGCTTCAATTTGTTTTAAATAATGTTTCATGATGATTGTGCTTTGTCTGATGAAGGGTTACACCCGAAAGCGCTAACATCTTTTGTATTTGTGTCTTTGGATTTTATACCTGTCTCTGGTTTTAATAAATTAATTTTACGACAGCAGCATCCATCCGGAAGGTTTTTTCTTGTTTGAATAACTGGAGGAAGCAGGGACATACGAGAGTCGTGTCTGCATCCTGGTATTCATAACTGGGGGAAGCAGGGACATACGAGAGTAGTGTCTGCATCCTGGTATTCATAACTGGAAGAAGCAGGGACATGCGAGAGTCGTGTCTGCATCCTGGTATTCATAATTGGAGGAAGCAGGGACATACGACAGTCATGTCTGCATCCTGGTATTCATAACTGAAGGAAGCAGGGACATATGAGAGTAGTGTCTCCATCCTGGTATTCATAACTGGAGGAAGCAGGGACATACGAGAGTAGTGTTTGCATCCTGGTATTCATAACTGGAGGAAGCAGGGACATACGAGAGTCGTGTCTGCATCCTGGTATTCATAACTGGAGGAAGCAGGGACATACGAGAGTAGTGTCTGCATCCTGTTATTCATAACTGGAGGAAGCAGGGACATACGAGAGTCATGTCTGCATCCTGGGATTCATAACTGGAGGAAGCAGGGACATATGAGAGTAGTGTCTGCATCCTGGTATTCATAACTGGTGGAAGCAGGGACATACGAGAGTCATGTCTGCATCCTGGTATTTATAACTGGAGGAAGCAGGGACATACGAGAGTAGCGTCTGCATCCTGCTATTCTTAACTGGAGGAAAAAGGAACATACGAGAGTAGTGTCTGCATCCTGCTATTCATAATTGGAGGAAGCAGGGACATACGAGAGTCGTGTCTGCATCCTGATATTCATAACTGGAAGAAGCAGTGACATACGAGAGTAGTGTCTGCATCCTGGTATTCATAACTGGAGGAAGCAGGGACATACGAGAGTCGTGTCTGCATCCTGGTATTCATAACTGGAGGAAGCAGGGACATACGAGAGTAGTGTCTGCATCCTGTTATTCATAACTGGAGGAAGCAGGGACATACGACAGTCGTGTCTGCATCCTGGTATTCATAACTGGAGGAAGCAGGGACATACGAGAGTAGTGTCTGCATCCTGGTATTCATAACTGGAGGAAAATCCAAAATGCTCGGTGCTGACTAAATCCAACCTGTAGGAAGACAGTCCAGAAATTCAAACAAGAAAAAACCTTCCAGATGGATGCTGCTGTCGTAAAATTAATTTATTAAAACCAGAGACAGGTATAAAATCCAAAGACACAAATACAAAAGATGTTAGCGCTTTCGGGTGTAACCCTTCATCAGACAAAGCACAATCATCATGAAACATTATTTAAAACAAATTGAAGCCAATCAAACATTAGTAAAACACCCGCCTCTTTTTCAGGGCGGTCTTTATAGGTATGACATCATTGAGGCCGGGCCATCTATGGGCCATAAGTTCAATGATCCACCTAGATTCAATAAGTTCTGTTTGTTGTTTTATGTTCCCGCCTCTTTTATTCAGTGTGACATTCACTATAGCCCTGAAAGTAAAGGCATGTGTTGGAAATTCAATAACATGCCTACATAGTGCATTGTGCACATCACCATTTCTTATGGCTGACAGATGCTGTAACAGTCTCACTTTAAACATATTGTTGGTCTTGCCCACATAAAAACATGGGCAAGACCTACACTCAGCCAAATAAACTATGTTCTTCGTCCTACAAGTTGCTCTAGCTTTCAATTGTATATTTCTTCCTGTAATGTGGTGCACAAAGGTCGTATCCCTGTTAAGATATGGGCAAGCCTTACATGCTCCACAAGGTGCACTGCCAACCTGTTTAATAAGTGCCCTATCAGGCATACTACGCTCCCTGCAAAGGATATCCTTTTATGTGGGCAAGACCAACAATATGTTTAAAGTGAGACTGTTACAGCATCTGTCAGCCATAAGAAATGGTGATGTGCACAATGCACTATGTAGGCATGTTATTGAATTTCCAACACATGCCTTTACTTTCAGGGCTATAGTGAATGTCACACTGAATAAAAGAGGCGGGACATAAAACAACAAACAGAACTTATTGAATCTAGGTGGATCATTGAACTTATGGCCCATAGATGGCCCGGCCTCAATGATGTCATACTATGAAGCCCGCCCTGAAAAATAGGCGGTGTTTTACTAATGTTTGATTGGCTTCAATTTGTTTTAAATAATGTTTCATGATGATTGTGCTTTGTCTGATGAAGGGTTACACCCGAAAGCGCTAACATCTTTTGTATTTGTGTCTTTGGATTTTATACCTGTCTCTGGTTTTAATAAATTAATTTTACGACAGCAGCATCCATCCGGAAGGTTTTTTCTTGTTTGAATAACTGGAGGAAGCAGGGACATACGAGAGTCGTGTCTGCATCCTGGTATTCATAACTGGGGGAAGCAGGGACATACGAGAGTCGTGTCTGTATCCTGGTATTCATAACTGAAGGAAGCAGGGACATATGAGAGTCGTGTCTGCATCCTGGTATTCATAACTGGAGGAAGCAGGGACATACGAGAGTCGTGTCTGCATCCTGGTATTCATAACTGGAGGAAGCAGGGACATACGAGAGTAGTGTCTGCATCCTGGTATTCATAACTGGAGGAAGCAGGGACATACGAGTGTCGTGTCTGCATCCTGGTATTCATAACTGGAGGAAGCAGGGACATACGACAGTCATGTCTGCATCCTGGTATTCATAACTGAAGGAAGCAGGGACATATGAGAGTAGTGTCTCCATCCTGGTATTCATAACTGGAGGAAGCAGGGACATACGAGAGTAGTGTTTGCATCCTGGTATTCATAACTGGAGGAAGCAGGGACATACGAGAGTCGTGTCTGCATCCTGGTATTCATAACTGGAGGAAGCAGGGACATACGAGAATAGTGTCTGCATCCTGTTATTCATAACTGGAGGAAGCAGGGACATACGAGTCATGTCTGCATCCTGGGATTCATAACTGGAGGAAGCAGGGACATATGAGAGTAGTGTCTGCATCCTGGTATTCATAACTGGTGGAAGCAGGGACATACGAGTCGTGTCTGCATCCTGGTATTTATAACTGGAGGAAGCAGGGACATACAAGAGTAGTGTCTGCATCCTGCTATTCATAACTGGAGGAAACAGGAACATACGAGAGTAGTGTCTGCATCCTGCTATTCATAATTGGAGGAAGCAGGGACATACGAGAGTCGTGTCTGCATCCTGATATTCATAACTGGAAGAAGCAGTGACATACGAGAGTAGTGTCTGCATCCTGGTATTCATAACTGGAGGAAGCAGGGACATACGAGAGTCGTGTCTGCATCCTGGTATTCATAACTGGAGGAAGCAGGGACATACGAGAGTAGTGTCTGCATCCTGTTATTCATAACTGGAGGAAGCAGGTACATACGACAGTCGTGTCTGCATCCTGGTATTCATAACTGGAGGAAGCAGGGACATACGAGAGTAGTGTCTGCATCCTGGTATTCATAACTGGAGGAAGCAGGGACATACGAGAGTCGTGTCTGCATCCTGGTATTCATAACTGGGGGAAGCAGGGACATACGAGAGTAGTGTCTGCATCCTGGTATTCATAACTGGAAGAAGCAGGGACATGCGAGAGTCGTGTCTGCATCCTGGTATTCATAATTGGAGGAAGCAGGGACATACGACAGTCATGTCTGCATCCTGGTATTCATAACTGAAGGAAGCAGGGACATATGAGAGTAGTGTCTCCATCCTGGTATTCATAACTGGAGGAAGCAGGGACATACGAGAGTAGTGTTTGCATCCTGGTATTCATAACTGGAGGAAGCAGGGACATACGAGTCGTGTCTGCATCCTGGTATTCATAACTGGACGAAGCAGGGACATACGAGAGTAGTGTCTGCATCCTGTTATTCATAACTGGAGGAAGCAGGGACATACAAGAGTCATGTCTGCATCCTGGGATTCATAACTGGAGGAAGCAGGGGCATATGAGAGCAGTGTCTGCATCCTGGTATTCATAACTGGAGGAAGCAGGGACATACGAGAGTCGTGTCTGCATCCTGGTATTTATAACTGGAGGAAGCAGGGACATACGAGAGTAGTGTTTGCATCCTGGTATTCATAACTGGAGGAAGCAGGGACATACGAGAGTCATGTCTGCATCCTGGTATTCATAACTGGAGGAAGCAGGGACATACGTGAGTAGTGTCTGCATCCTGGTATTCATAACTGGAGGAAGCAGGGACATATGAGAGTCATGTCTGCATCCTGGTATTCATAACTGGAGGAAGCAGGGACATACGACAGTCATGTCTGCATCCTGGTATTCATAACTGAAGGAAGCAGGGACATATGAGAGTAGTGTCTGCATCCTGGTATTCATAACTGGAGGAAGCAGGGACATACGAGAGTAGTGTCTGCATCCTGGTATTCATAACTGGAGGAAGCAGGGACATACGAGAGTCATGTCTGCATCCTGGTATTCATAACTGGAGGAAGCAGGGACATACGAGAGTAGTGTCTGCATCCTGGTATTCATAACTGGAGGAAGCAGGGACATACGAGAGTCGTGTCTGCATCCTGGTATTCATAACTGGAGGAAGCAGGGACATACGAGAGTAGTGTCTGCATCCTGGTATTCATAACTGGAGGAAACAGGGACATACGAGAGTAGTGTCTGCATCCTGGTATTCATAATTGGAGGAAGCAGGGACATACGAGAGTCGTGTCTGCATCCTGATATTCATAACTGGAAGAAGCAGGGACATACGAAAGTAGTGTCTGCATCCTGGTATTCATAACTGGAGGAAGCATGGACATACGAGTCGTGTCTGCATCCTGGTATTCATAACTGGAGGAAGCAGGGACATACGGGAGTAGTGTCTGCATCCTGTTATTCATAACTGGAGGAAGCAGGGACATACAACAGTCATGTCTGCATCCTGGTATTCATAACTGGAGGAAGCAGGGACATACGAGAGTAGTGTCTGCATCCTGGTATTCATAACTGGAGGAAGCAGGGACATACGAGAGTCGTGTCTGCATCCTGGTATTCATAACTGGGGGAAGCAGGGACATACGAGAGTCGTGTCTGTATCCTGGTATTCATAACTGAAGGAAGCAGGGACATATGAGAGTCGTGTCTGCATCCTGGTATTCATAACTGGAGGAAGCAGGGACATACGAGAGTCGTGTCTGCATCCTGGTATTCATAACTGGAGGAAGCAGGGACATACGAGAGTAGTGTCTGCATCCTGGTATTCATAACTGGAGGAAGCAGGGACATATGAGAGTCGTGTCTGCATCCTGGTATTCATAACTGGAGGAAGCAGGGACATACGTGAGTAGTGTCTGCATCCTGGTATTCATAACTGGAGGAAGCAGGGACATATGAGAGTCATGTCTGCATCCTGGTATTCATAATTGGAGGAAGCAGGGACATACGACAGTCATGTCTGCATCCTGGTATTCATAACTGAAGGAAGCAGGGACATATGAGAGTAGTGTCTCCATCCTGGTATTCATAACTGGAGGAAGCAGGGACATACGAGAGTAGTGTTTGCATCCTGGTATTCATAACTGGAGGAAGCAGGGACATACGAGAGTCGTGTCTGCATCCTGGTATTCATAACTGGAGGAAGCAGGGACATACGAGAGTAGTGTCTGCATCCTGTTATTCATAACTGGAGGAAGCAGGGACATACGAGAGTCATGTCTGCATCCTGGGATTCATAACTGGAGGAAGCAGGGACATATGAGAGTAGTGTCTGCATCCTGGTATTCATAACTGGTGGAAGCAGGGACATACGAGTCGTGTCTGCATCCTGGTATTTATAACTGGAGGAAGCAGGGACATACGAGAGTAGTGTCTGCATCCTGCTATTCTTAACTGGAGGAAAAAGGAACATACGAGAGTAGTGTCTGCATCCTGCTATTCATAATTGGAGGAAGCAGGGACATACGAGAGTCGTGTCTGCATCCTGATATTCATAACTGGAAGAAGCAGTGACATACGAGAGTAGTGTCTGCATCCTGGTATTCATAACTGGAGGAAGCAGGGACATACGAGAGTCGGTTCGCATCCTGGTATTCATAACTGGAGGAAGCAGGGACATACGAGTAGTGTCTGCATCCTGTTATTCATAACTGGAGGAAGCAGGGACATACGACAGTCGTGTCTGCATCCTGGTATTCATAACTGGAGGAAGCAGGGACATACGAGAGTAGTGTCTGCATCCTGGTATTCATAACTGGAGGAAAATCCAAAATGCTCGGTGCTGACTAAATCCAACCTGTAGGAAGACAGTCCAAAAATTCAAACAAGAAAAACCTTCCGGATGGATGCTGCTGTCGGTAAAATTAATTTATTGAAACCAGAGACAGGTATAAAATCCAAAGACACAAATACAAAGATGTTAGCTTTGTGTAACCCTTCATCAGACAGCACAATCATCATGAAACATTATTTAAAACAAATTGAAGCCTATCAAACATTAGTAAAACACCGCCTATTTTCAGGGCGGGTCTTTATAGGTATGACATCATTGAGGCGGGCCATCTATGGGCCATAAGTTCAATTCCACCTAGATTCAATAAGTTCTGTTTGTTGTTTTATGTCCCCTCTTTTATTCAGTGTGACATTCACTATAGCCCTGAAAGTAAAGGCATGTGTTGGAAATTCAATAACATGCCTACATAGTGCATTGTGCACATCACCATTTCACTTATATGCAACAGATGCTGCAACAGTCTCACTTTAAACATATTGTTGGTCTTGCCCACATAAAAACATGGGCAAGACCTACACTCAGCCAAATAAACTATGTTCTTCGTCCCACAAGTTGCTCTAGCTTTCAATTGTATATTTCTTCCTGTAATGTGGTGCACAAAGGTCGTATCCCTGTTAAGATATGGGCAAGCCTTACATGCTCCACAAGGTGCACTGCCAACCTGTTTAATAAGTGCCCTATCAGGCATACTACGCTCCCTGCAAAGGATATCCTTTTATGTGGGCAAGACCAACAATATGTTTAAAGTGAGACTGTTACAGCATCTGTCAGCCATAAGAAATGGTGATGTGCACAATGCACTATGTAGGCATGTTATTGAATTTCCAACACATGCCTTTACTTTCAGGGCTATAGTGAATGTCACACTGAATAAAAGAGGCGGGACATAAAACAACAAACAGAACTTATTGAATCTAGGTGGATCATTGAACTTATGGCCCATAGATGGCCCGGCCTCAATGATGTCATATTTATGAAGCCCGCCTGAAAAATAGGCGGTGTTTTACTAATGTTTGATTGGCTTCAATTTGTTTTAAATAATGTTTCATGATGATTGTGCTTTGTCTGATGAAGGGTTACACCAAAGCGCCAACATCTTTGTATTTGTGTCTTTGGATTTTATACCTGTCTCTGGTTTTAATAAATTAATTTTACGACAGCAGCATCCATCCGGAAGGTTTTTTCTTGTTTGAATAACTGGAGGAAGCAGGGACATACGAGTCGTGTCTGCATCCTGGTATTCATAACTGGGGAAGCAGGGACATACGAGTAGTGTCTGCATCCTGGTATTCATAACTGGAAGAAGCAGGGACATGCGAGAGTCGTGTCTGCATCCTGGTATTCATAATTGGAGGAAGCAGGGACATACGACAGTCATGTCTGCATCCTGGTATTCATAACTGAAGGAAGCAGGGACATATGAGAGTAGTGTCTCCATCCTGGTATTCATAACTGGAGGAAGCAGGGACATACGAGAGTAGTGTTTGCATCCTGGTATTCATAACTGGAGGAAGCAGGGACATACGAGAGTCGTGTCTGCATCCTGGTATTCATAACTGGACGAAGCAGGGACATACGAGAGTAGTGTCTGCATCCTGTTATTCATAACTGGAGGAAGCAGGGACATACGAGAGTCATGTCTGCATCCTGGGATTCATAACTGGAGGAAGCAGGGGCATATGAGAGTAGTGTCTGCATCCTGGTATTCATAACTGGAGGAAGCAGGGACATACGAGAGTCGTGTCTGCATCCTGGTATTTATAACTGGAGGAAGCAGGGACATACAAGAGTAGTGTTTGCATCCTGGTATTCATAACTGGAGGAAGCAGGGACATACGAGAGTCATGTCTGCATCCTGGTATTCATAACTGGAGGAAGCAGGGACATACGTGAGTAGTGTCTGCATCCTGGTATTCATAACTGGAGGAAGCAGGGACATATGAGAGTCATGTCTGCATCCTGGTATTCATAACTGGAGGAAGCAGGGACATACGACAGTAGTGTCTGCATCCTGGTATTCATAACTGGAGGAAGCAGGGACATACGAGAGTCGTGTCTGCATCCTGGTATTCATAACTGGAGGAAGCAGGGACATACGAGAGTAGGGTCTGCATCCTGGTATTCATAACTGGAGGAAACAGGGACATACGAGAGTAGTGTCTGCATCCTGGTATTCATAATTGGAGGAAGCAGGGACATACGAGAGTCGTGTCTGCATCCTGATATTCATAACTGGAAGAAGCAGGGACATATGAGAGTAGTGTCTGCATCCTGGTATTCATAACTGGAGGAAGCAGGGACATACGAGAGTCGTGTCTGCATCCTGGTATTCATAACTGGAGGAAGCAGGGACATACGGGAGTAGTGTCTGCATCCTGTTATTCATAACTGGAGGAAGCAGGGACATACGACAGTCATGTCTGCATCCTGGTATTCATAACTGGAGGAAGCAGGGACATACGAGAGTAGTGTCTGCATCCTGGTATTCATAACTGGAGGAAGCAGGGACGTACGAGAGTCGTGTCTGCATCCTGGTATTCATAACTGGGGGAAGCAGGGACATACGAGAGTCGTGTCTGTATCCTGGTATTCATAACTGAAGGAAGCAGGGACATATGAGAGTCGTGTCTGCATCCTGGTATTCATAACTGGGGGAAGCAGGGACATACGAGAGTAGTGTCTGCATCCTGGTATTCATAACTGGAAGAAGCAGGGACATACGAGAGTCGTGTCTGCATCCTGGTATTCATAACTGGAGGAAGCAGGGACATACGAGTAGTGTCTGCATCCTGGTATTCATAACTGGAGGAAGCAGGGACATATGAGAGTCATGTCTGCATCCTGGTATTCATAACTGGAGGAAGCAGGGACATACGAGAGTCGTGTCTGCATCCTGGTATTCATAACTGGAGGAAGCAGGGACATACGAGAGTCGTGTCTTCATCCTGGTATTCATAACTGCAGAGGCAAAACTTAAGCGAAGCTCAGGAACAGGAACTAAGATGCATATGCACTGACAATGACGCGGGTACATTTGCATGTAGAGGTGATGGAGTATTTCTTTAGTATATTGTCAGGTATTTGGAATTCCTTTTTGTCCATGAAAGTGACATGTGTTCTGTTTTAAATGTTACTTTATTCTGCAGTATTCCTTACTGCTCACCTTTCTTTGTAGTTCCCTTTTCCCATTCGTCACTACATTTTTTTATTTTTTTGTCCCTATGGAACAGACCCTTAGCTGTAACTGATGCCTTATCTGTACTTCAGATGACAGTAATTGCTCCTGACCCCTAGCCCTATCTCAATACTTTTTCCTACTGAAACATCTCAGTTCAGTATCATACTAACAGTTGTACTGATTTTTGTTTTATGCTCCACCCAGGCCTCACTCCCTACCTGTTACACCCCCACTACTTGTAAGCTTACAATGCATACCCCCAGTATCATTCTATGCTTAAGGCCCTCCGCAGTATAGGCAGCAGGTAAAATACCAGTTTGTTTCTTATTCTCCCTATTGCAGAACTTTTTTTTTCATTCAGATGAGGAAATAAAATGTTTCAGAAGTAAACGGAATCACATTCAGACCTGACTACAGCAACACAATTTTGATTTTTTTGTCAGTGACTCACCCTTGTTAAATAAATGTAAATGCATTTCATATAATGTCTTTAAATAAGAACTGTTTGCATAGACTGAGTAGATCATTTATTATGCTGTTATTGGAAAAAATCCATTGTGTGATCAGTGGAAATTAGTGTAACAAACAGAGGGGTCTAAATGCAGAGTGATGTGTAGGCTATAATACAGTAAGGATTCCTGGCTTTCAAATCAAAGACTTCTGTGTACCAAGTAAATAAAATACTGTGGCTTTCAATAGGTCTGGGAAATGACAAACTCAAAGCTGGCTGGGAATGTTATGTAGGGCTCACGACAGAATGTTTATTTTGGCAGATGTTAATTCTCATAATGTTTGGTATTTCCGTGGTTAACTTTATACTTGGGCACAGCCACATTCTAAGAATATTGGTGCTTTATAACAGTGTGACAGATTTTATGTTGTTCTGCAGAATGTTTAAAGGTGCTGAGAGTTTGTTGAAGTATAAACATACTACAAAAACTAATCATAATATATAAAGAATGGTCATTGCTGGCAGACTGTCTAAGATAATTTACCTTGTTTTAGCTTTCCTGCAGCATCTCAGAAATGAGTGTCCTTGTCTAAGTTCAGTTTTGCATTCATATCAGCTACATTTCTGATTCATATGTATTCTCTTGTGTGTTGCATTTTGTATGTTACTTATATAAATCATATGGCTGATGGACTCTGGTTCATCTTTTTAATATTTTTCTATAATTATAAAAAAATGTAACATTATGCAGTTAGGGCTTTCTAATAGAGGGTACCTTATACCTTAAATCAAGAGATAATTGCATGTTGCATTGATTAAAGGACCTTGGGTGAATGGTCAGTGATAACCTAGACATGTGAAAGCAGTTTTTAGAAAATACTATTGCATTAGTAATGTTAGGTAAGTTTCTTCCAAACACAGCATTGTTCTTATATCATTACATAACAGCGTGGGTAGACTGGTGCTAAAATGTGGATCTATATTTTGCTATTGTAGCAAGAGGGATTCAAATAAGTTAGGCAGAGTTCACACGTTCTATCCTAAACAACTGGCTCATTTTTACAAAATTAACTTATGGAATAAAATTTTGGTTACTTAAATTACACTAATTTCATTATGGATTATGAAGCAGAGACTTGATTTGCATTAATAGATGTTACCAGAATATTTCCCTGTTGGCATAAGTTTTACCTCTCACAACCTTTGTACAAGAAGAATAACTTCCTGAATCCCTTCAACACCAGGACAGGGAAACTTTGTTACACTTGATTTAGTTTAGTAATTTTAAATACTGTAGCTGTTTTGGAACGTTTAAAGTGGACCTGAATTTTTCATAAAGGACAGTTTGTTTAGTCAGATGGTGGGAGCCATCTTGGAAATTGTAGTGATTTTTCTTGTGAGAGAAAGTTAATTGCTGCCATTTTCTGTGTGCGACTAAGTATGACTGATTCTCCCATAGTTGTTTGATGGTTGGTTCTCTGGTATTTTTTGCTTTGCTTAGTTGATATGTATTTCACAGCTGTGCACTGAGCTGCACTCTGAGTGGTGCTATCACAGTTATAGATGAATTGTGGGTAGTGAGTGTAGTTTCATTTTTTCACTCAAGTCAGTGCTACCAAACTGCCATTCACTATCCTCGCTGACATTTGGCATGACTGTGGCCAGGGCAGTATTATTTTACACTTATCTTTGCTTGTATGCCCTGATTTGCTTCTAGGGACTTAGGAAGATCATTTTGCATCAGAATTTTCATCTCCCTAAAATCTGTGTCTTTATGCCAAAACAGTAAATGTCAAAATCCATAACTGGTGCTAAAATATTACATATACAGTCTCCTTATTTTGCAGGAAAATACCTTTCCTCTGAAGCTGTTTATTTTTAAAATGAGCAATGTCGGGGTTTTAAAAAGTGACCCCAGTTTGGAACCGTTGTCTCTTGTTTAAAGGCCTACAACATTTATTTCAAACTTCTTAAGCTTCTTCCTTCATTCTGAACTGTTTACTGCCACTGATTCTGGGGAGAGCAAGCTTCCCACACTTTTGCAAAAATATAGATACCCAATTCTAAGGTCGGATGAATATGAAAAAGGGAGAAATCTGCCACAACAAAGGAGAAACAAACAAAACTGACGGGCAGTGTACATCAGCAGTGACTTCCTTTGGAAAAGCAGCACTTGGCATTCTGTTCCATGGTGTCTTGTGTCCCAAGCACCCGCTGCTTGAGAAAAAATAACTTTGTGACAAGCAGAAAAGCCATTTTAAAGGGATACAAAAGTATCCCCTTCTATTTGAACCATTCATATGACTCTGACTGTTCCTGCTATGGAAGATTTTTTTTTTCTTTTTTGATTGTCTTTATGTCAACATGTACATTATTGAGGGGCTACATATTGGTAATGCATTGTGTTATGTTGTTAATTTATCCTTGATATTTTGACATTTGCAAAAGAATAAGGTGTTATCAAAAGAGACATGCTGTAGGATTTTCTTATTAACTAGTACAACAGAGAAAACCGATAGCATATAATCTCAACACTCTTTACTCATAATGTTATGCTGAAGTCTGCATTCAATCTCATTAACCACTAAACGGTAATCTATATATTTTGTATTGCATTTTGCAAGACACTCCAATTAGAAATGTAGTACTATAGTTTGCCACCCTAAGTACAGCATGTGTTTAGAGGACTTTGTTAGGTCTTCATTTATAAGCCTTGTTAAATTTTTTTTCCACAAAAAATATTCCCTTTTTACAATACAGCTGCCTAGATATCTATTAATTTAATGGAAGAATTATGACAATTGTTAATAATGCAAATATTACATAAAGATTTTTGCTAGCAAGATGTGCATTTTAACATACTCAACCTATAGTGCCATTTTTGTATATTTCCAGTTCATACCATTACTGACTTATGGCATCCAGAACATTTCTAGGTATGTATTCTTTAACTAAGTGACTTATCAGCTAATAATAGGCAGTATTAAAAAGTACAAAAAGTTATTAACAAAATGATACTAAGATTGTTAGTCTAGGCAGCCCCACAGTAAAGAAATTAATCGATACATTTGTCACTTATTATTCGTATTTTCATAATTATGTTCATATTTTCAAAACTGACTGACCTACCTGTTGTTGAGAGGCATGGTGTGAAATGTCATGGTGGGAAACAGGAAAATTCATTGTTACTATCCATTTATATCACACTATACCTAAGATATTGCTAGGTGTTTGTTAGCAATTATGGAAATAAACAGTACTTCGATACATACTTAATACTTCAAAAGCAAGTAACTTACAAACTGTTGCATGACATCAGGTGAAACTGTAGTTATTTTTGAAGAAAACTGACTTTGATACTTGCACTATAAGTTGCACATATTTAGTTGCAGTCAATGTTATTTACATTGCTAATTTTACAATTAAGTATATGCTGTCATATTTCTGTAAACATCTCAAAAAACATGCATTCATAGAGGAATTTCGTGTTGTCATGTGAAAGCGTATGTCTGATTCACAGAAATATTCTAACAGTATATCCGTAGGTAGTACTGTTTCCAAGATACAACAATTTGTTTGTGAAATTTTAACAAAAAATATAATTTGGGGCTTCTGTGCTTTGCAGTATATATATTTATTTATTTGATATTTGTTTAAAAGGAAAATCTGACTGGGCCAGAAAGTGCCCATTTTTAGCAGAGGCCTGGGAAGAAAAGCTTCACAATCACACTCTTTCAAAAATCAGTTACAGATACTTTAAATCACAAAGTATCATGTTTCATTACAAAACATGTGAGTGAAAAAATGTTATAATGAGAAAAGCATAGAACATATGTTTCATTGTAGAGTGTAATGAAAAACAATAACATTTAGTTGCAGAAAATATGTGAGGAAAAACTCATTAGTTATATTACTTGTAACATAGATTAGTATGTGGTAAATGAGACCTGAGACAATTTTAATAAGATATTTGAATAGATATCATAGATTACATAATTAGAGACAGTGAGGTGAAACCCGAGTGATGTCTTAGTATGAGAAAGGATGTTTATATTATGGTTACAGAAGAAAGACGGATGGAGAGAAGGAGATTATTAGAAGAGTGTAGGTAGGGTGTCTTCTGGTAACTTAGGTGAGTAGGGAGGCAAGAGAAAGAGGCAGAAGAAAGGTCTTCAGAGAGGAAGTGGATTAGGTAAGGTAAACAAAAGAAAGTTGTGGAGTGGGAGGCTGGTGAGCGTTGTAAAGTGTGAAGTAGGTTGAAGGGGTGACTGAAGTATAGTGAGTAAGTTCAGCCAGGATTGACACAGGAGCAGGTCCAAGATTTTGTAAGGTATTCTTTTAGGGAGCATTTAAAGATGGGTAGGTTAGAAATAGTTCTGTTGTTACAGGTAGGGAGTTATTTTTCTTATCCTTGGGATAATAATTTGTACTTTGACATAGCTCAAGTGCAAAGTGGTTTGCCACTTTTTACTGGTCACTGTAATGTAATCAATCCACATGGGATGCATCTTATAAATCTGTAAGCACTCCTTTATCCATGAATGTGGGATGCTGTCAAATGCATTTTTGTTATGTATCCATGCCGAACTTAGATTCTTCATCTTTTTACAGTTCTCCATTATGACTTTAACAACAACTGATCCTTTGTTCCATATGACTCTTTTGTGACCCATTTGTTCTATTGTCATAATTGAGTTTTTTTTTCCCCTAAATGACTATAAACTCTGTCGGCAATACTTCCAGTATATAATTTGTATACTGTTGAAAGCCAAGTTATTGGTCTTTATTTTTAGGATGGCTTGCAGGTTCACTCTTAAGAAGGAGGATATTTTTTGCTGTTGTTAACCAGGGTGATGTCTATTCAAAATGCACATATAAATAATTCTTACTCAGGCTAAAACTTTTCTGTATAGATGTTATTATCTTTAGCCAGAAGTTAAGTATTGAGTCTAGGCCTGGGGTTTTTCAGTCAGGAGCTTTTTTTTTTTAATTTGTCTCAAGTTCTCTGTCCACTCCATCTCCTTCATGCCATTTCATATCACGTGCATTAGAATGCCTTACTGTTTCTTTAAATTCTTCTGTCCATTCAGCATCATTATTATGTTCAACAGGGTTTTCATAAATATTTCATGAAAATGTAATTTCTTTTTGTTGGTGGGGGTGTGTTTCTTTTGCATTGTTTCTCAGTTCTCTAAAACCTTTTTGGATCATCAATTAATTGCTTATTTTGTACTTTTTCTTTATATTTATCTGCGTATCTTATATATGTTTTTTCTGCCTGAGCTGATATTGTTAGTTTATTATTAGCAATAGTAAATGATAATTCCTGGTCCATTTTTGATACTGTGCATTGCATTGCTTTTACCATATCTATGTTTCTAAGTATTTTTGATGATATGTTCCCTTTGCTATACTCTCCTAACAATTATATTTCTTGTTTTAACTGCTTTATAGGTTTCTCTATTTGATGCTTCCATGTTGGCATTTTACTTGTTCCCTTCCTTTCCTGTATTGCTCTGTTTTTGAGGTGACACTTTATCAGTTATTAATTTAGCTGCACAGTAACATACCTTATTAATCCTTTATATCACTTGAATTTCTCTTAATGCTATTAATTACTGTGCTCATCTGTTTTACCAGTCCTCTAACCCTTTGGGTTTTGATTACTTTCTGTAATCTAATTCTTTCATCTGTCTTAATATGTCTATCCATCTCTATTAAATCAAGCAGGTCTTCATTTAGATCATTTTCCTCTGGACAAAGAGCATCCTCTCTGGTTTCTGTTTCTTATAAGTTTTCTACAGAAAGTTCCAGAACACCTTCCTGTCATAGATCCTATTCAGACACATCTTGCTTCATCTTCTGCTTCTACATGTGGGAAAGCAATTGGTTCATCACTCCATAACATTACCTGTGTCAGAGTTGCCAATGTTTCCTACTCCTTCCCTTACTGTACAACTTCAACTGGTCTTCCATATTGGTCTCTAACAGCAGGCTTCAGAATATCGCCGTGTGACAAATCTTCTTCAGATGCTTCCTGCTCCACCTGCTGCTCCTTAATCTGAGGACCCATTGTTCCATCATGTTGTGACATTACTTGTGCTGGATTCTCCACATTAAATGTGTCATATCACAAGTAATACAAAACTTTGTTTTCTATTTGTTTACCTTCTACCTTACTAATCCTCGTTTTTGCATTTCCAATTTGTTTTGCTTATTTTTTATATTGTGAAACATTTCATATCCAGAAGCCTTTGCCTGTATTTCTCTTGAAATGTCGTTATAGCTACTTGTTTGTATTGTTTAGTTTGGCTTTCACTTTTGCATAAATATTGCACTATAGCAGATCTCCTTTTCTTTCCCATGTCCATGTTTCTTTTTTATACCTGTCAAAAATCTCTGGGTTTTGCTCTTTATATTTTCATACTTCCCCTTTCGCTTCTTTTTCATAGATCTATTGTATTAATGAATACAAATATTATTTTCAAGCTTTTACAGTTTTTCACATGCAGATACTTTGCACTAATTTCTCTCAATCTTTCTGCATATCTGTTAGCTAGAAATTCTGGCCTTCTTTCATATTAATAAAAACAATACATATTATTTTTTATCCTCAACAGTCCACTTTGTCATCCCAATGCCTCTTTTTTGGTCTATCAGTTTTTGTGTATTTTTTTTTTGTGTGGACTACTTCCTCCTTCTACAACAGAGGGGTCATCTCCCCATGGGTCTGTCCCAACCTTGTGATAGGAATGTTTCCATGTCTACATGTATTGTTCCCACAATTTTATGTCTTGATGATTCTACATGTATTGTTCCCACAGTTTCTATTTATTGCTCCTTCCCTTTTCTACAGCTCCCTCTACAAGTTATTTTATCTTTTTTATAATATTCAGGACTTCAAATACAGTTAGGTTAATAATTGTTTTTTTTTTTCTTTTTGGCAGACAACAGAATCTTAGGCCTTACCATATATAAGCAACTCAGATCATGTGTCCTATCTCAAAAGAATAATTTCCTTTGTTATAGGCATTTACTCATCCAATATTTCTGACAGAGCATTCTGTAAAGATTTTTTTAAAGTCTGCAAAACACTCTCAAAGCATATATTCCCAGTTACCTCTTTCTTCCTCATCACACCTCCAGCATTTGCCATCCAATTTTTCTCTTGGCTACTCCTGTTAGGAATGACCACAGTTGATCATCTGTTTACATCTCTTCCTGTCCTCTACATTTTGCTTTGTCACACCAACCACCTGTCCTCTCTCACCACATCCATAAACCTTATACTAGACCTTCCTCTTTTCCTCCTACCTGCCAACTCCATCCTTGCATTCTTCTCCCAGTATACCCAGCATCCCTCCTCAGCACATGTCCAAACCTATGCAATATCAAATCTCTGGCTTTGTCTCCAAACCGTTCAATCTGAGCTGACCCTCTAATATACTCATTTCTAATCCTGTCCATCCTCATCACACACAATGCAAATCTTAACATCTTTAAATTTGCCACGTCCAGCTCTGACTCCTGCCTTTATGTCAGTGGCACCGTCTCCAACCCATATAACACAGCTGGTTTCACTACCATCTTATAGTTCTTCCCTTTCACTCTTACTGATACCCATCTGTTCAAAAATCACTTCTGACACTCTTCTCCACCCACTCCACCCTGCCTGCATTCTCTTCTTCACCTCTCTTCCACACTTACCGTTACTCTGAACTGTTGATCCCAAGTACTTAAACTCATCCACCTTTGTCATCTCCAATCCCTGCATCCTGACCATTCCTCTGTCCCCCTCTCATTCACACACACATATTCTGTCTTAGTCCTGCTCACCTTCATTTCTCTCCTCGGTAGAGCATATCTCCATCTCTCCATGGTCTCCTCAACCCGTTTTCTACTCTCACTACAAATCACAATGTCATCTGCAAACATCATAATCCATGGGGGCTCCTGTCTGATCTCATCTGTCAACCTGTCCATCACCATTGCAAATAAGAAAGCGGTCAGAGCTGATCCTTGATGTAATCCCACCTCCACCCTGAAAGCATCTGTTACTTCTGCCACAGATCTCACCACTGTCACACTGCCCTCATACATATCCTGTACTACTCTTTCATACTTCTCTGTCACTCCTGACTTCCTCATACAGTACCAAAACTCCTCTTCAGGCACCCTTACATATGCTTTCTCTAAGTCGACAAAGGCACAATGCAGCTCCTTCTGACCTTCTCTATACTTCTCCATCAACACCCTCAGAGCAAACATCACATCTGTAGTGCTCTTTACTGGCATGAAACCATACTGCTGCTCACTAATCATCACCACCCTTCTTAACCTAGCTTCCACTACTCTTTCCCATAACTTCATGCTGTGGCTACTCAGTTTTATCCCTCTATAGTTACAACAGCTCTGCACATCTCCCTTATTCTTAAAAAATGGTACCACTACATGTCTTCTCCATTCCTCAGGCATTGTCTCACTTTCCAAGATTTTGTTAAACAATCTGTTCAAAAAAACCACTGCCATCTCTCCTAAACACCTCCATCCCTCCACAGGTATGTCATCTGGACCAACAGCCTTTCCATTCTTCATCTTCTTCATAGCTGTCCTTACTTCCTCCTTGCTAATCTGTTGCACTTCCTGATTCACTATCCCCACATCATCTAACCTTTTTTCTCTCTCTCATGCTCTTCATTCATCAACCCCTCAAAGTACTCTTTCCATCTGCTTAACACACTTGCCTAACTTGTGAGTATGTTTCCCTCATTATCTTTTATCACCCTGACCTGCTGCACATCTTTCCTAGCTTGGTCCCTCTGTGTAGCCAATTGTTATAGGTCCTTTTCTCCAAGCTTAGTGTCCAACCTTTCATACAACTCCACCATATGCCTTATCCTTTGCCACCTCTCTCTTCACCATATGCCTCATCTCCTTCTACTCCTGTCTACTTTCTTCAAATCTCTGTCAATCCCACTCCTTCTTTGCCAAACTTTTTCTCTGTATACTCGCCAGTACTTCCTCATTCCACCATCAGGTTTCCTTGTCCTCTTTCCTCTCTCCAGATATCAAACTAAGCACCTTTCTAGCTGCCTCCTTTACCACCTCTGCTGTGGCTCCCGGGCTATCCAGTAACACTTCCCTGAACTCCACCTTACATTTATCTTTTTTCAGCTTTCACCATTTGATCCTTGGCACTGCCCTCACTCTCCTCCTCTTCTTCTTGATCACCACCATCATCCTACAGACCACCATCCTATGCTGTCTAACTAAGCTTTCAAAAATACCACTCCATGAACCGACTCACCAAGGACAGAAAAACACACTGAACAACTGAAGAAATGGTCACCATCCACTTTTACTGTGTTCCTAGTACTTCAGCATTAAGCCTTCCAGGGAAAATCATGTACAAGAATGATGTACTTTATATACATTTCACTACATTCATTATTCAATTCAATTATACAATAGTTGATCAAATAATCAGTGAATCAAGAAAGTAAAAATTTAAAGTGCATCCTGAACAATAAAGTGCTTCAAAAACATTTAAAGTGCATCAAAACGTATAAAGTGCAACCCATTACATTCCTATTGCATTTAACATTATAATTTTAAGAAGTTCATACAAAAGCACTTATGCATCTCTAGATTAACAAATACTAAAACATTTTACCCTACAATGGTTGATCAATTAATCAGTGAGTCAAGAAAATTTAAAATGCATCCTGAGCAATTAAAATGCTTCAGAAACATTTAAAGTGCATCAAAAAAACTTTTAAAATACATGTTCATACAAAAGCACTTATACATCTCTAGAGTAACAAATACTAAAACATTTTGCCCTATAATGGTTGATCAATTCATAGGTTCATAGGTTCATAGGTAGGTACTAGGCTATCGGCCCTGCGGCCTATACAAGCCCAGCCAAAAAGGTACCCTGGCTTTTGCCACCCAAGTAAATTATTTTCCTGTGTCCCTGTCGAGCAGACCCACAGAGGTGATCCCCGGGGTGAATTTCTCATCCAATCATCAAGATTTTTCTTGAAGAGTGCTAATGAGGAGCTTTGTTTGATATAGATAGGTAGTTTATTCCAGAGTATGGGAAGTCTCTGGGACAGGAATCTATCCCTCCGTTATGTTCTGTTTATTGTGGTGACAAGGTTTAGGTCCCTAGAGCGTGTAGCTTAGAGGGATTGGGATTTCTTTAAGTGGAGCATGTCCAACAGCTCTGGGTTTGACATAGCTTTGTATGTTAGGCAGAGATCACCTCTAAGTAGGTGATATGCGACGGAGTAAAGCTGGAGTTTTTTGAGATGGTCTGCATAGGGCATCTGTTTAAGGTGAGTAATCCTCTTTGTGAGGTGGCTTAATGGTTAAGGAGTTTGCCTTACAAACACAAGGTGCAGGGTTTGAGTCTCACAAGGGATAATTGGCTAAGCTTCAAATGGCTCGCAAGGGCAGTTAGCTTAGTACTAATTTATGAACCTATGAACCTATTTCTGTGGCCTTTCCAGTTGTTGTAGATGTCTTGTGAGGTACATACCAAAAGGGGCATTGTACTCCATGATGGGTCTAATGAGTAGAGGGGGACAATGAACTCTTTTTTTTCTGGATGAGAAACCTTTTGTGATGAGGTGTGCCACATAGAAGGATTTCTTGACTACTGTGGCAATGTGATTATCAAAGGAGAGACTACTGTCCACCTGTGTCCCAAGGTCTCTTATCAAACTTTTGGTGTTAAGTATACTACCACCTATGTTGCAGTAAATCAAGAACATTTAAATCTAAAGTTCATCCTAAGCAATTAAAGTGCTTCAGAAACATTTAAAGTGCATCAAAAAACTTTTAAAATGCAACCCCTTGCATTCCTATTTCATTTAACTTAATAATTTAAGTGCCATACACCTATGCATCTTTAGATTAACAAATACTTAAATATTTTACCCTATACATATAAATCATTCATCCTATATGTCTATGCATTTATAAAATAATGCATACTAAAACATTTAATTATATACATGTAAATCCAACTCCATATTAAGCCCATGGGGCCACAAAGTTCCAAAATTAATAATATATCTACTTTCCATCCTTAACAAAATGCACCCATATTCCATGCCTTGTACTAAATAAGGTTTGTTTAAAACAGAAAAAAAAAAATAAACTGCTAGTGTTACCATTGTGAACAGAGTGGAAAGGCTGGGCCACAGTATTATTAAGCCTAACATGCCTCACATCCCCCAAATGCTTCATAATTCTTTCACCATTCTTCTGGGTTGGCCTATGTACCACTTTGCAGGTAGACAATCACATCAGATGGCATAAACAACCCCACTGGTACTGCAATTGTAAGATCCCAGGGTGATGAACTTCTTTCCATTAATCAAAGTAGCTGAAATGTTCTTGACTTTGACACACACCTTGCACCTTCCACATCTAAAGGTGCCTACGTCCATCCTACTTACCCTACTGTTGAATAATTCCTTCAGGTTATGAAATCTACTATGAGAAAAAACAACCCTGCCCTTGAAAATGTTGCCGACTTCCTCATCCTGTTGTATGATAGGCCAAAACCTGTGCACTAATGCCTTCAATGTAGCTGAAAAAGGGGAAAATTTATTAACAAAAAATATATCATCCTTGCCCACTTTATGATAATCTCCACACCCATGATGTGTTCCTCTCTGACTAACTGATCAACCATTGTAGGGTAAAATGTTTTAGTATTTGTTAATCTAGAGATGCATAAGTGCTTTTGTATGAACTTCTTAATAATAATAAATGAAATAGGAATGTAAGGGGTTGCACTTTATATGTTTTGATGCACTTTAAATGTTTCTGAATCACTTTATTGTTCAGGATGCACTTTAGATTTTTACTTTTTGACTCACTGATTAATTGATCAATTATCGTATAATTGAATTGAATAATGAATGTAGTGAAATGTATATAAAGCACACCATTCTTGTACATGATTTTTCCCTGAAAGGCTTGATGCCAAAGTTCTAGGAACACAGTAAAAGTGGATGGTGACCGTTTCTCCAGCTGTTCAGCGTGTTTTTTTCTGTCCTTGGTGAGTTGGTTGATGGAGTGGTGTTTTATGTCGGTTACTGGGGCTTCGGTTGGTGGAGACATATCCAATTCCAGCTCCAATTCAGTAACTACCTTTCTTTCCTGTACAGAAATGTGGAGAGAAAGGGATGAGAAGGCGGCTGCTTCTAATCTGTGTCCTGTAATGATGGACTAGAACGTTTTCTTGTAAAGGAGGTGTCTTTATGATACCCAGTTGCTGGAAAAATATATCAGCATGAATTTAACCCCTCAGGGTTTAATGGTGGACAAACTTCCAGCTTCTAAATATCTGAAGCTGAAGCTGATTTATTTGAGGAATGGAAGAATATCTCTTTACAGTGTACTTTAGGGTGGCTTAAAGTACTTGTCAAATGCAACAGTAGACTGCATGAACAAGTTAGAAATTCAATTTTGGATCTGCAGGATGAGCTTAAGGGGGAAACTACAACTGCCATATTTAATAATAAAATGAAGGACATTCATGTGAGAGTGGGCAAAGCTAAGGCAGAAATGCTTGAAAGGAAATGAGTAAACTGGACAGAGATGATCATGATTATAGAAACAACCTCATCTTTCAGTGGCAGAGAAAACCTAGGCAGAGCAGGTCCACATTAAAAAATAAGGCTATGAGGTCTCGAAGTTCGTGAGAGTCATCCTTTTCATCCACAGAAGCAAGCAGCAGCATCAACAGCAGGAAAAGTGTTTCATTTGAGGAATTGAGTGAAGGAGGTGTCCAGCAGGGTGAGCAGAGCAGTGGTCAGAGAGTGAGCCCACAGCAATCGAAAAGCAAGCGCAACCGGAGGTGGCAGAACAGGAAGAAATAAAGAAAATCAGTGAATTGGACATTTTTGACCTAACATTACTAATGATGTTGTTGTCACATGTAGTGAGGAGCATAATAACAGGTATAATGTAAATAGTTCACATTTAGTGAGTCAAAGTGAAATGTTAAATATTATTAATCTATTAGATTTGCAGTTAGATGATAACATGTATAGTTTACTTTTGAAAGGAATGAAATTTGTGCCAACATATTTTCCAGCCTTGGCAGACATAATGTTAGAAATATGTGCTTTTTGTCATAAACTACATTTAAAGACATTTTTTTTCTAAAACAAATTCAGAAAACGCAAATGGTAATATAATGTGCAGCATTGATGAAGATGAGGAACCATTGCTAGATTTGTCACTGCGACAGAACCCACAGGGTCAGAGTTGCTGGAGCCATGTCAGACTCAAAGCCTGTCACAAGTGGTGTCCCACAGGGCTCAGTCCTGGGTCCACTCTTGTTCGGCATCTACTTTTCTGAAGTACAAGCAAACACAGGAGGGTTATGGCTGACAAAGTTTGCAGATGACTGCAAACTGGGCGCCATAGTCGAAAACACATCTGACACAGATATCCTCCAGAAGGGCCTCACAGAAATGGATAACTGGTGCCAGAGCCATGGCCTGAAGTTAAACGCCAAAAAATGCATAGTCATACCCTTCGGGAAAAACAAGGTTACCCTAGCTACCATATAGGTGACAATCCACTGAGCACAGAAAAAGTCATCAGGGATCTGGGGACCCAAGTTGACAGTAGTCTTTCGTTTGACACTCATGTTGCTAAAGTAGTTAGGAAAACCTTCTATATCGCCCACCTGATCATGAAGGGATTCACATCTAGATCAAGGGAGGTCATCGTCCCCTGTACTCATCACTCATTAGACCTATGATTGAGTACAATGCCCGTTCGAATGTATCTGACCAGACACCTGATGCAGCTTGAAAGGCCCCAAAAGTTCCTCACCAAAAGGATAAAGGGTCTCAAAATATGTCTTATGCTGCCCGACTGAAAGAACTCCAGCTTTATTCAGTCTCATACCGCTTGCTCAGAGGTGACCTGTGCCTGACATATAAGGCCATGTCAAACCCAGATTTGATGAATATGCTTCACCTCAAAAATCTAGATCCCTCAGAACCACAAGGGCGGAGACTTAAACCTTGACACGGTTATAAATAGAATGTGCTGGAGGGACAGATTCATCACCCAGAGACTCCCTATGCTGTGGAACAAAATCCCGGTACATGTGAGGCAGAGCACCTCGCTGGCCTTGTTCAAGAGGAATCTTGACCAATGGATGGGAGATCGCAGATATACCCCAGGGATTACTTCAGTGTCACTGCTTGACAGAGGCACAGAAAAATGATAGGCATAGTTTTTATTCAAACTAAAGGGGTGGCGAAAGCCACATAACTATGGGCTAGGCTTATAAATGCCCTTGGGCAGATAGCCTAGTATGAACCTATGAACCTATGAACATGAGTCAGTGGATATTTTTGGTTATGAACAAGAGCTTGAAAGTAATAGGGACAGTGTTGGGGATGGTTTTTCATATTACACTGGCTATGGAAAATTTAGTATATCTAAGGTTCCTTATGTTAGCACTTCCGCATAGAACTGTCTCAGCCATAATAAATTTTGAGAAGGTGTTATACAAACAGTTGCAAGTTGAATATAAGAAGTTTCATGACAGTTATAAGCCCCATAATTTGAAAAAGCATGAACAGAATGCATTAAGGCAGTTAAGAAGCTTGAATAAAGATTACGTTGTTGCACAGGCAGATAAGGGGAGTAACTGGGTAATAATGTCTAGAGTGAAATATAACAATATGGTGAAGGAATTGCTGCAGGAAGTTGGTGTTTATGAACACGTGCAGTCAAATGTTTTGGCTGCATATGACTTGTTGCTGGAATTACTTGAAAAGGGAGAGAGACTGGGATTTTTTTCCACCACTGATGTCAAAAAGTTACATGTAAAATATCCTAGAATGGCTGCATTTTTATGCCATTCCCAAGGTACACAAGGACTTAACAAATCCCCCTGGGAGACTCATAGCATCAGGGGTGGGGGGACATCTCCAGAATATTGGTATTTTTCTGGAAGAACAGTTGAAAAAGCATTTGAAGCAAGTCCCTTCACACATTAGAAATGGTAAAGAGCTCACAGACATTTTGGGAGGTACTGAGTGGCAAGAGGATTATTTCTGGGCAACTGATGATGCTAAGTCCTTGTATACCAATATTTCTCTTCAGTGGGGTCTGGAAGCAGTAGCCAGACTATTGGGGGAAGGTCCCAGAACAAGTTATATTTTACAGCTGTTGTAGTTTGCACTGACACACAATGTATTTAGTTTTGAGGACATTTTTTTCTACAGAGAACAGGAACTGCTATGGGGCCATCCTTTGCCCCATCTTATGCCATAATTTTTATGTTTTTTTTTTTAGGAGAGCTGTGTTTATAGGAATACATATTTTTTTGGAAAATGTTATAGTTTTCAAATGCTATATTGCTGATTTGTTTTTTATATGTAGAGGGGAGATTAGTCTTTTTCAACAGTTCATGTTGGAACTAAATCAGAATCAGTATGGTATCACAGTATCCTATCAAACTCATAGACATAAGATACACTTTCTAGATTTGGAGTTCTTTGTGGATAAAGAAAGCTAGTGTCTTTTAAACAATTTTATAAGGAAACAGTGGCTAATAACTTTTTGAGTGCAGACAGCGTGCATCCAGAACATTTACTTGATTCTCCCCCTTATGGAGACTTCAAGCGCATCAGTGACAATGTTCGTGACCGAACCACATTGGATGGGGAATTTAACATTGTTAGATGCAAGTTGGCGAAGAGAGGGTATTCTAGCCAGGTGTTAAATAGGGCTGAGGAAAAGGTGAGAAAGAAAATTGCTGGTCTGAGAGTATGGAGTCATGCAACACATCATGGGTGTGGAGATTATCATAAAGTGGGCAAGGATGATATATTTTTTGCTAATAAATTTTCCCCTTTTTCAGCTAAAGTTAAATGCAATAGGAATGTAGGGGGTTGCATTTTAAAAGTTTTTTGATTCACTTTAAATGTTTCTGAAGACCTTTAATTGCTTAGGATGCACTTTAGATTTAACTTTTCTTGACTTACTGATTAATTGATCAGACATTGTAGGGCAAAATGTTTTAGCATTTGTTAATCTAGAGATATATAAGTGCTTTTGTATGAACTTATATTTTAAAAGTTTTTTGATGCACTTTAAATGTTTCTGAAGCATTTTAATTGCTCAGGATGCACTTTACATTTTCTTGACTCACTGATTACTTGATCAACCATTGTAGGGTAAAATGTTTTAGTATTTGTTAATCTAGAGATGCATAAGTGCTTTTGTATGAATTTCTTAAATTGTAATGTTAAATGCAATAGGAATGTAAGGGGTTGCATTTTAAATTTTTTTTTGATGCACTTTGAATGTTTCTGAAGCACTTTAATTGCTTAGGATGCACTTTAGATTTAAATTGTCTTGACTCACTGATTAATTGATCAACCATTGTAGGGTAAAATGTTTTAGTATTTGTTAATCTAGAGATGCTTACGTGCTTTTGTATTAACTTCTTAAATTATAATGTTAAATGATATAGGAATATACGGGTTTTTGCACTTTATATGTTTTGATGCACTTTAAATGTTTCTGAAGCACTTTATTGTTCAGGATGCACTTTAGATTTTCACTTTCTTGACTCGTTGATTAATTGGTCAGTTACTGTATAATTGAATTGAATAATGAATGTAGTGAAATGTATATAAAGCACACCATTCTTGTGCATGATTTTTCCCTGGAAGGCTTGATGCTGAAGTTCTAGGAGCACAGTAAAAGTGGATGGTGACCATTTTTCCAGCTGTTCAATGTTTTTTCTAGCTACACTTTGTCCTGTCACCATTTTACAGTCTCCACTCTCCTTCAGACTGGCCATCCTACATAGGATATAATCCACCTGTGTGCATCTTCCGCCACTCTTGTACGTCACCCTATGCTTCTCCCTGTTCTTAAAATACGCATTCACCACAGCCATGTCAATCCTTTTCACAAAATCTGCTACCACATGATCTTCTGCATTCCTCTCCTTAACACTGTATCTACTCATCACCCCCTCATCCCCTCTGTTCCCTTTAGCAACATGCCCATTGAAATCTGCTCCAGTCACCACTCTCTCGCCCTTATGTACACTGTCCACCACTTTATCCAACTTGCTCCAAAATTTCTCTTTTTCATCCAGTGCACACACAAATTGCAAAGCATATGCACTAACAACATTCATTATCACACTATCAATTTCTAGCTTCATAAACATCACTCTGGCACTCTTTTCACCTCCAAAACACTCTAGATATACCGTTCCTTCAGGATAATTCCTACCCCATTAATATTCCCATCCACACCATTATAGAACAGTTTGAACCCTCCTCCAATACACTGGTCTCTAGCATGCATGACATGTCAACCTTCCTTCTCTCCATCATATCAGCAAGCTGCCCCCCTTTACCAGTTATACTGCCAACATTCAAAGTTCCTACCCTCACTTCCACACTCCTAACTTTCCTCCTGTCCTCCTGCCTCTGTGTATGCCTTCCTCCTCTTCTTCTCCTTCTTTGGCCAACAGTAGCCCAATTTCCACCAGCACCCTATTGGCTAACAGTACTGGAGGTGGTCGTTGTTAACCTGGGACTCAACCGATCTGGTATGGAAACCTATATTGTTGTTCACATATTAGATGCTGTAAACATTTTACACCAGGGGCCCTTCCTGACATATCCCCCCCCTCCATTTATCTGGGCTTGGGACCAGTGCGAAGAAATACACTGGTTTGTGCATCCCGCATTTGCTATCTACCTGAGAGCAAATTTATTGAAGTCTGCTTAGGGTATAAAAATACAAATATAAACACTTCCAAGCAAAGATCCTAAACCTTCTGGATGTTGTTACATACTTAGGAGCCTCACATTTGCTTCCCATTGTTCTCTTGTAACTTGCTTTTCCATTTTTCTTTTCAATCTTTTCTAAACTGCCTCTGATTGATTCTTGTAGTTATACAATATTTTAATGCTGTAACAATTATCCACTTTTTAACAGCAGCTTGTGTTCTAGATTTAATTAAAAACTGTCTGAGCAGGTCTTTCATTTAGGATTTCCTAATCCCTTTCTGTTTACCTATGTCAATCCCTGATAGGAAAGGCAGTCTCCAGCCTGCAGTCCAAATGATTTCTTGGCCTTGTCCCACACTATTACCTTTGCCTCTCTAGTTATTTATTCCCAATGTCTTGGTTATTTTGCCAGTTTCATCCAGTAAATGCTAGCCCCCACTTGCCTGTTTTATATATCATTGCTGCAGTCATCCATTTTGGCAAAACCTCCTTTTTCCATTCTCTTTTTGGGTTAGTTCTTAGAATACTTTCTGCTGCTTTATCAATAAAATGTTCCATTTAGTTGTTATTAATCTCCTTAAGGATCTGTTCACAAAACCCCACTCTTTCTCTCTTTCTTTGTGTCTTGAAATTCCCCCTGTTTCATCATCATCATTTTCCATTTTGAATTATAACCTTCTGCTTGTGTTATGTATGTTGTTGTTTGTCTTTCGGCTTTTTCCTGGTTAGGGGTCACCACAGCGGAACTCTGGTCCACTAATGATTGGCAGTAGATTTTCACAAATGCAGAGGTGCCAGCTCGATGTTCAACCTTCAACGAAGGCACACCCATTCACGCATGTCTTTCGAATGCCCACCCAACAGCGGGGAGGACATGCAGACTCCACACAGAAGGGACTCCCTGCACTCCAGCCGAGAATCTAATGGGAGAATCTCTTGCTGTGAGGCAACAATGCTACTGCTGCACCACCTGTGCCTTAATTCTGTAACTCTAAAATATCCATTAAAACTAGGTAATCCTATATCACTTTGTTCTTTTGGAATGATCACTTTATCCCAATTAAATGTTCCCTCTTCCCTCCCAGATAAATTCCTTCAATTCTTTATTAATTATTGTCTACAACTTATGATACATATATAAAACTAAAGGGGCTAAAGATATTTTCACTGTTTGTTTCTATCTGCATCGATAGACAAGAGCTTCCAGTTTCACAGTTTTTCTATTATCTTTTGATTAATCTCTTCCCACCTGTCATTAGCTGCCATAACAGAAGCCTTTTACTTCATCTTGTCATGCCCTCCCCCATAAATATGGTTATTGATGAACCAATTCATTTGTGGGTACATTATTTACATCTATAGCCTTTGGTGTACCTTCATTAATTTTATATCTCAAAAAGATTTGAAACTGTCTCAAAATGTTCCACAACACTGAGATGTCATTTTCTGGATTTATAAGGTATAAAGAAAAAAAAAACATTGATCCATATTGATTATTTTGCCCACACCTTTGCCATTCTTTTAGTTAGTATAGACATAAACATGTTATAGTCATGGTTTAATATTGAAATGGGTCTAGCTGAATTTAATGGGTCTTTACCACTTTTAGGTAATATAGCCATCACGGCTTTCTTCCAAGATGATTGTGCTTCCCCTCCTTTTAAAATACTGATAAATAAAATATTCCAGATCTTCTATCATGTCTCCCATCCTAACTTCCACAGGAATGCCATCTGCTCCTGGAGACTTTACTGAAGATCGATTATACATCACCATTTTTTTCTTATGTTCTCCTGTCTTAACTATTAGCTGTTAAGCCTTATATACTTCTAACATTGGCATAATTAAGTTTCAATACATATTTCCATTTGTGCTCTTTCTTTATTTCCAAATTTCTCTGCTTTATACAAATTTTCATAAAAGTTTTGAAATGTCTATAGTACCTCTACAGGCTCACTCAATTTAAGAACAAAAATTAAAATTTTTTATTGAGTAAGTCATTGTGCTAAACGTTTTTTTTACTCTGGAGTTATTATCAAAAAATAGTTGCTTCACAGCAATCTTTCTAAACGTATGCATATTATCCAGATTCTCCCTTATTTTCTCTAGCAATGTGCAGTTGCACCTCTTCTTTTTCAGTGAGATTCCCCTTATTCTGCAATATTTCAACCTTTGTCAACCCTCTAAGTAATTCCTATTACTTCTTAACTATATCTCTTTCTCTTTTATTTCTACTCTATTGTTAAACTTCATTTTTATTTTATTCCACTCACTAGCTATAACTTCTGAAGATAGTTATATCTTCCCTAATAACACTTGAACATTTTCTACTACCCATTCCTTAAACTGCTTTCTTTTTAACAGGTAGATGGGAAAGTACCCGTATAACATTTTTACTTCATTACCCCACATTTTTATTTTGTTTTTTATTAGTGCATGATCTGAGACACGTTGTTGGATGTATGCTAAAGCTTTCAGTCAAGTGCCCACGTTCCTCTGAAATATAATTTCTATCTAGTATAGCCCTGTTATTGTAATATTGTAATATGTAAATTCTGTCTGAGTTCTTACTACTTTCATCAGAAATATACCCTTGTTTGTATATTTTCACTTCTAGATCCTCCTGGCACATTTTCACTATTAGAAATCAAGTTCCAGTCCCCATGTATAAGTAAAATTCTGTGCTGAAATCTGATTATTTCTCCCAAAATGTTTTTATGTTACATAATAGCAGTTTTTGGTGGAACATAAATACATGGCAGTGTAGTCATCCTCCCTTGCCAACAGCCCCTTAACCTACTGATATTGTCTTTTTCCCTCTTCTGTTACTATTGGAGACCATCTGACAATTAGTATAATTATTCCCATTTTCCTTTGCCCCTGATAGCCTGCTGAATATCCATCATTTCTTTGTGAGATTCATGTGATCATTTCTTTCCAAATGCAACTCCTGCTGCATTGCTATTTTCTCTCTGCATTTCTTAATATAATTCAATACTCCCTTCCTGTCTATACCTGTGAGGCCATTTACATTTATGATAATATGGATAGTGTAGCCATTATGATAAAAAGTTGTTCCCACCTACTTTACATGTCAGTTTTTCTGAATGTGTAGTTTCACCTTTCACGTTACATGCACTAATCTTTGGCAGGCTAATATTTTATACAGTTGTTTCTTCTCATTTGCATTGGAACCTATGTTACATTTTTCAAGGCTTTTTTGTTATAATGAAAACCCTCAATCAAAAAACTAAATACATTTTCAAAACACACCCATTACCAATTAATTTAGAACAAATGCAAAAAACTATATACATCTTCAAAGAATGAAGTTTAGCACTTCAGATAGGAACAACTGCCCCGAATGGGCAGCTGTAACCACAGGCATTAATTAACCCAAAAATAAGGTTACCCATGCTAAAGTAGATGCTACAACCTGTGTTTCCAATTACACTGATTGCTGTCTCTTCTTGTTGTATTTCTATTCCCCTCTCAGATGTGAAAAATAGTTTGCATGCTTTCAAAAAAAATATTAACTTTTAACCCAAAGAAAAAGGTTCACTGGCTATCTTTAAAAACTAAACTGTACACTATTCTGTTAAATGCATTAACATAAGAAACAGCTATTGAGGCTGCTATCTCTTATTCACTTCCCATGATTTCAGACGTTATTTTTCACTGAACTGCATACCATTGTGTCTTTAAATTTTGCAGTTCCCTCAGCAAAGAATGCTTGACACTCTCAAGTGTAATTGCTTGCACCCACAGATAGTCGCCATGTAAAATTAATCAAGAATGAATCTTTGTAAATTTCATTCAGAACAGAATGCACATCTGCCTTAGCAGCAGACTTCTTGGTTCCTACTGAACAGTTGCTAATGGGAAAATAGCAAGCTAATATCTTTGCAGATGTAAGAAGCTTGTCATTTTTCATGGCATTCATCATTTTGTCTTATTTTTCAATCCTACCTGGTTACAAAAACACACTTTGCTTATACCTTAAAAGAAGGGAATTAACCTATACATTCACCCTTGTAAAAATAATAGAAAATATCTTAATTCTACATATAATATTTTGTGCACTTTTACATCTGACCTCCCCCCACTCCAGTAGCCCAATAAAATAGGTTGTTAGCATTAAATTTGCTTTTATCCAGACTTTCTTCTCTTGTTATACTGCAAATCCTGTATTTTATAGAACTAAAAATGTACTTGTTTACTTTAGTATCTTTAATACACACAACAGTTGCTGAAGAGACTACCCCCACACATTTAAATTACCCTTGACTACACAAAAGAAAAAACTGCTTTTCTGTATATAACTTGCAGTTTATATCATGAAATGTTTTATACAGATGCTGATAGGAACAGAATTGTTTTACTTTCTGTGATTTTCCTCTCTTAGTGTCCTTCTGAGCATTGATAACATTAAGTGGGTATATGCTTTACCATCCACCCTCAATTTTAACAAATTCAGCAAAGTTCCAGTCTTTCTCAGCCACTTTTCTTGCAAAGCCATATTTCACAAATGTGATCCATGCTTTATAGTCCCCCATTTATTCACCAATTTCAGTTTTGTTGGTCTTCACATTTTCAACTCCATCTCCCAGCATCAGACTCTGGTTCAAGTCCAAAGTACTCCTGATTCTTCCAGTCAACTCCAATGCTTTTTTCTGTGTATCAAGCATTTTTCTTTGGAACATTGGAAAAGGTTTCACTGGTAAAGTTTTTCTATGTCAAAAGAATGAGAAGCAGAGTCCTCTTCTGTCTGCTGGCTCACTTTTTGTTGAATAAACAATAGAACTAAAAATAGAACTACATATGTACTTGTTTACTTTAGTATCTTTAATACACACAGTTATTGAAGAGACTATCCCCACACATTTAAATTACCCTTCACTGCACACCACACAAAACTGCTTTACTGTATATAACATGCACCTTATATCATGAAATGTTTTATACAAACACCTTTTGGGTTAAAATGAATTATTTTGATAATAAGGTAGTTTGGTCTTGTACCTGTCTTTGTTTTATATTTAAAATGTTTTTTAAAAAATGTTTTAAAGAAAAAGGTGGTTGGACCTTTAAGACACTTAAGGAAGTGATGTAATTATTGCATTCTTTTACTGGAGTCTTTTTAAACAGAGCTGTTACTGTGGGTGTAGTCTGAAGAAGTTCACATATGGTTTAAGTGAACAAAAGTGCTTATTTTTATTGAAATAAAGTTTATTGAAGGATTGACTGACTTTTCTGCTGAATGTCAATGTTTTCCAGACCTGTAGCAGTATTTTGGATTATTTTATAGTTTGTGTGGTGAAATCGGAAGTTTGTGTTCTTTGGGATCTGCTATGGAATGAGAGGGCTTAGCAACTTCTCAACAGTTATTCTCTGAAAATTTAACAACACAACAAGAGAGAACTATGGATATTCAGGATGTAAACTGATCAGTTGGGAATCTGACTTTATTGTTGCAGCAGCTGACAAAGAGAGTGGATACTTTGACACAGTTATTGAATCCTACTGCAAGTGAGATACCTCCAGGCCAGCAGCACCAACAAAATAGTAAGAACCTTTTTTATCCTATATTTTATAAAAAACAGCTCCCCTAACAGACAACAAAATAATGCTGGGTTTGATAAGAATGAACATGCTAACAGAAATGTTGGTAACATTGAGGGTGGAGCATATATGGTTTTAAATACTCCCTCCACAATTAACCCTGCCATGGGAGAAATTTTGAATGGTAATGGTGGACAAGGAGTGAATCCATATGTAGAAATATAAATGAATCTTGGTAGTTTACCATTACCTAATTTAGGATAATTGCTTAACAAAGATGTTGATCTAGATATAGGAATGACTCTGCCTAACCACATGAGTGGCACATTACAAGAAAAGTTGGATGAACTGGATTATAAACTATTTAAGTGTAAAAAATTACAATTAGAAAATACTTACTTTAAGGAAAGTGTCAAAAAATAAATGGGTACCTAAGGGGCTGTGGTTGTGGCAGTTTCCTGCTGGCCTCATATAAAACTTTCCTTTACACCAGGATTTGCTTATATTACTTGATAGACATGGTTGTGAGTATTTAGAAGTATTGATGAGACATAAATCTAAATTGATTGAGTCATTGACTGCTGAAGTGCAATGGTTAGAAAATACTATTAAACAGGATGATGCCTGTAATAGATATGTTTCTGAACATAAAATAATCTATTTGTGTATTGTACAACAGCTGAATAAATTAAAAGAGAAAAAAAAAATTAAAAATTGGAGTGGAATGACAAAGCTTATGGCAGTCCTCCTAAATCACAGGCTTGGGGAAGGAGATTTGAGATACGGAGCCAACCAAACCATGGTAACTCCCATGAGAATGTACATGATTATGATGGGGGAGAGTCCAATGGAGCTAATAATATAAGAAGATCCAGTGAGGTGGAGCAGGGGACCCCTCTACCTAACAACAGGAATCCCCCAACACTAAGGTGTTCGGAGAAAATTAGACACAGGAACAATGGACAGAGGCAGACAAATAAAAAATCAGGTTTTTCACAATCCCACATTACAGAATCAATTAATAGTGAGGAATTTTCCATGTATCAATCACAACAGGTACTATTAGCGGGGACCCTGTGAGCAAACTTAAGTATGGAGGAGGAAGAAGTAGACGTCAATAATAGTAGTGAGATGGAATTGTCTACACCTTGTAAAATTGTTATGAATGAAGTTGATGATTTTAAGATTTACAATTTTTCTAATACTCCACTGGACCAAAAGGTGGCCAATTTTTTAAATAAAGGGTTGACCATTGTTCCTTCTTCAAGGGCCAACTTGGCTAGCATGTTGATAGATGTTAAAAGTTTCCTGTGGAAATTGAATTTGAAGCTATGATTTGGAGCGAACTTCAGCAGGCAACAGGACTTGCACGTAACTAGTACTTACAACCCCCCCCCCCCCTGGATCCAACACTTCTATTTGAAAAGATTTGTGATCTTGATGTAAGAACAATGTTGAGTGCTGGAAGAAAGGAAGAAATCAATATGAATGAAGAAGAATATTTCATTCTGGAATATTTGAAGTGTCAAAATATAAGGATAATGAAACCTGATGGGAGTAGATTGGTAATTATGGACTGGCACAATTATAATGAACGAATGTACACAATTTTGAACACTGACACATATGAGGAAGTGCCATTAAACCAGTTGAGTGGAGCTTATCACAACATAAAAAGTACACTAGAGGATATGTTTATAGAAGACAGAGTTGATATGGATATTTTCAGCTACTTGAATGTGACTGTCCCAGTAACACCAATTATATTTGGAGTTCCCAAGATTCATAAAGATTTGAATAATCCATTGATGAGACCCATCATCGATTGAAGGAATTCGATCACATATGCATGTGCTAAGTTTTTTTACATAAAATTGAAACCCCTCCTATATGCAGAGTCACAGATTTGTAAGGATTTTTGGCCCTTCCTGGAAATCATTAATGGGATAGATTTTGACACAAATGATTTTCTGCTTACAATTGATGTGAAGGACTTATATTCTGTGATTCATCAAGATACAGGAATGGAATGGATGGCTGACTTCCTCCTAGATAAGGGTCTCCCACACAAACAGATTAAACTTTTCGAGGAACTCTTCAAGTTGGTTTTGCATAATAACTATATTTATTTTGATGGGAAGTATTTCCTACAGAAGTCAGGGCTGGTGATGGGTTCCCCTTGAGGGGGCATCTTTGCCAACATTTTCATGGCTGTGTAAGAGCATAGATTTGTGTTGGACATTCCCTCCATCAGGATGAATATTAGAACTTACATCCTTTTTTTGGATGATATATTTATCATATGGAAAGTAGATGGGGGGATATCCATCAGTTTGTCCAATACATTAACAACACTACCCTTCTTGAAATTCACATCTGAACATCATCTTGAAAGACTTTCCTATTTGGATGTTTCATTAAAAAAGGACAATGAAGGTCAGAAATATACTTCTAAAATCTATTGAAAAAGCTTGTATTGCAACACTTTCCTGCACTTTACAAGCTCCCGCCCTTTTCACCAGAAGAGATCTGTAGTGAAAGAACAACTAGTCCGGGCAGCCAGAATGATTTCCTTGGATTTTGAATTCCATCAAGAATGTCCTAACTTTTGTACGATGATTCTACGAAGATGGTATCCAGAATCGTGGGTTCAAGATTTGGTGGAGGAGGTGATGTCCAAAAGATCAATTGGTAATTTCAAACCAATCCTCTTTATCGAAGGAAATCAACACCAAGATGAGGAAGCTACAGTGAGGACTCCCAATTCTGAACCGTCTGAGGTGAGTCCATTGAAAGTGTTTGGCACAAGTTTCATTACCACCTTTAACACCAATAGCCGGGTCCTGAGGTCCATTTTTAATAAGAATTGGACATTGTTATATGATGATGTGGAAATATGTGATAAAATCTAGGAGATTCCTCCATTAGCATGTAGGAGGGTCCAGAAGCTGAAAGCATTTTTGGAACAGAAAAAAACAGGTTCACTAAGAGGAAGGTCTGATATGACAAAATGTGGAGCCTACTCATATTGTAAGTTCATTTATGAGGGGTTCACATTTCAGGTAAGGGATGCTACCTACCATATTAAGGGTATTTTTTTTTAACTGAATCTGAACAAATTGTCTATTTAGCACAGTGTCAGAAGTGTCCCTGTTTTTATGTGGGGAAAATTGAGCGGAAACTTAGAGACCATATCTATGAATATGAATATAGTATTAAAAAATAAATTTATCTAACAACTTAGCTAAGTATGTGAATATGAATATCATTTTTTTTTAAATATTTGATCATTGATCATGTTCAAGTAAAGGTGAGGGGAGGGCCTTGGGAACTTTATTTGCAAAAGAAAGAGTTAGTATGGCAACTAATATTTAATGCCTATTTTTATCCAGGGTTGAATGACTATTGCAGTATGAAACCTATTTTAGCATTAAAAGCTTTGACTAGATAGGTAATATTTTAAGTTAGTGTTAACTACCTTTTGGGTTAAAACAAGTTATTTAAATAATAAGGTAGTTGGTCTTGTACCTGGTTTTGTGTTATATTTAAAATGTTTTTAAAAATGTTTTAAAGAAAAGGGTAGCTAGACTTTTGAGACACTTGAGGAAGTGATGTAATGATTGTATCCTTTTACTGGAGTCTTTTTAAACAGAGCTGCTACTGTGGGTGAAAAGTCTGAAGAAGTTCACATTTGGTTTAAGTGAACAAAAGTGCTTATTTTTTATTGAAATAAAGTTTACTGAAGGACTGACTTTTCTGCTGAATGTCATTGCTTTCTGGACATGTAGCAGTATTTTGGATTATTTTGCTTTCAAAAAACATTAACTTTTAACCCTAAAAAAGTGCACTGGCTGTCTTTAAATAAAACTAAATTGTACACTGTTCTATTAAATGCATAAACATAATAAAGCAGCTAGTGAGGCTGCTATCTCTTATTCACTTGCCATGATTTTAGACTTTATTTTTCACTAAACTGCTTATGATTGTACTTTTAAATGTTGGATTTCCCTCAGCAAAGAATGCTAAGCATGCTCAAGTGTAATTGTAATTGCTTGCACCTGTAGATAGTCTCCATGTAAAATTAATCAGCAATGAATCTTTGCAAATTTCATTCAGAACAGAATTTACATTTGCCTTAGCAACAAACTTCTTGGCTCTTACTGAACAGTTGAAGATGTAAGAAGTTTGATATTTTTCATGGCTTTCACTTTTGCTTATTTTTCAAGCCTACCTGCTTACAAAAACACTTTGCTTATAGCTTAAATGAAGGACATTATCCTAGACATTCACCCTTGTAGAAGTAATAGAAAATATGTTAATACTACATAAAATATTTGGTGCACTTTTATATAGGTTCATAGGTTGGTACTGGGCTATCTGCCTGAAGGCATATATTAGCCCAGCCATGTTGTGCGGTATTCACCTCCCCTTTAGTAGTTCTCTAGACCCTTGTACTAGCAGCTAGTACCCTTGGCCCCTATCTAGTAGTGCTGCTGGTGTGATCCCCGGTGTGAACTTTCTGTTACCCATCCACTCATCAAGGTTCCTCTTGAAGAGTGATAGTGAGGGGCTCTGTCTTATGTAGATCGGGACCCTGTTCCATAGTAAGGGAAGTCTCTGCGAAGGGAATCTATCCCTCCAGCATGTTCTATTCATTGTTGTGTTGAGGTTTATATCCCTAGAGCATGTAACTCGAGTAGATTTGGTTTTGCTAAGATGGAGCATGTTCAACATTTCTGGGTTGGACATGGCTCTGTACGTTAGACAGAGATCGCCTCTGAGAAGGCGGTATGCAACAGAGAACAGTTTTAGCTTTTTCAATCGTGCTGCATAGGGCAACTGTTTGAGGCCAGTAATCCTCTTGGTTAGGTACCTCTGTGGTCTCTCCAGCTGCTGGAGATGTCTAGCCAGGTACATTCCAATTGGTGCATTGTACTCAATAATGGGTCTGATGAGGGAAGAGTAGAGGGGCACCATTACATCCTTAGATCTTGATGTGAACCCTTTTGTGATCAGATGGGTCACATAGAAGGATTTTCTAACCACTTTGGCAACATGGTTATCAAAGGAAAGCTGACTATCTACTTGGGTCCCTAGATCCCTTATTTCTTCAGATTTCAGGGGATTATCTCCTGTGTTGTAGTTTGTGAGTACTCTGTTTTTTCCAAAGGGGATTACTACGCATTTTTTGCATTTAGCTTGAGACCATGGCTTTGATACCATGCATCAGTCTCATTTAGGCCCTACTGGAGGATCTCCATGTCGGCCGGAAACTCTATTATTGCACCCAGTTTGCAGTCGTCCACAAACTTAGTCAGCCACAGCCCTTTCATGCTTGCCTGTACTTCTGAGAAGTATATGCCAAACAGGAGGGGCCCCAGGACAGAGTCCTGAGGCACACCGCTCATTACTGGTCTGGATTCGGACATAGATCCTGCTACTCTTACTTTATGAGATCTGTCTGAGAGCCAGTTTGCGATCCATCTTGTGACGTAAGGGTTTATGCCCAGGCTGGTGAGCTTATCAATAATACCTGAATGGGGAATGGTGTCAAATGCTTTAGCAAGGTCAAGGTATGCCATGTAATCCCATCCTCACTCCAGTAGCCCAAGATCACAGTATGTTAGCATTAAATTTGCTTTTATCCATCCCTTCTTCTCTTGTTATACTGTAACTCCTATATGTCATAGGACTAAAAATGTACTTGTTTACTTTAGTATCTTTAATACACACAACAGTCACTGAAAATACTACCCTCACATATTTAAATTACCTTTAACTACACACCACACAAAACTAACTTACTGTATATAACATGCAGTTTATATCATGAAATGTTTTATACAGATACTGATAAGAACAAAATTGTGTTGCTTTCAGTTATGTTTCCCCTCTTAGTGTCCTTCTTAGCATTAATGACATAAAGTGGGTACATGCTTTACCATCCACCCACAAGTTTAATGTCAGCAAAAGTCCAGTCTTTCTCAGCCACTATTCTTGCAAAGTCATATTTCACAAATGTGAGCCATTCTTTATAGTCCCCCATTTATTCACCAATTTCAGTGTTGTTGGTCTTCACCTTTTCAACTCCATCTCCCAGCATCAGACTCTGGTTCAAGTCCAAGGTACTCCTGATTCTTCCAATCAACTCCAATGCTTTTTTCTGTCTATCAAGCATTTTCCTTTGGAACATTGGAAAATGTTTCACTGGTAAAGTTTCTCTATGTCAGAAGAATGAGAAGCAGAGTCATCTTCTGTCTGCTGGCTCACTTTTTTTGTTGAATAAATGTTTTCATTTCCCCCTTAACTTGTTCTGCATGAAAAATGTCCTTGATCCTACAGGAAAAAATATTTTAAGGTAATTTGGATACAACAGTTCAAATCTCACACCTGCATCTCAACTTTCCCTGATTGCTGGGATGAATGTGCTTTTCCTTTGCCTGGTGGAGTGAATAATCATTTCCCACAAAAACTTTCCTGTCTCTACTCTTTAATACTTTTCCATTCTGCCATATTTTTGTCAGGATCAACTTTTTCTAATGCTATGGTTGCATCTTTACTATACAGGTCTTGACTGCTTTCCCATGGCCAGGGTTCAAGCAAACACTCAATGTTTCCTTTTAATTAACAAATCTTGCTGTGGAATATCAGTCCAGTTGATAATTTGTGCTGTCATAAAATTAATAGTCTGTTTCTTCCAGTTTCTCTGATATAGCAGAACATCTTAGTTTTTTTCTCTGAGTGCTCTGTCATCTAACTTTACCATTTTTGGAACAGCTATTCTTGAAAAGTCTTCTACTCAGCCATCCTTTTCTTCTTTTCAACCTCTGATTTTTGCAGTTTTATCAGTTCTTCAGAATAGCAAGTTAAAGTTTCTTCTATTTTTTCCAGTCTTTAATTTGAGGTGATAT
>NC_056736.1:698559322-698664322 GCF_019279795.1 Protopterus annectens
TCTGGCCAATCACTGGCAGACCACAGAAGGCACAGTTATGAAGTAATGAGAGACTACCTATGTCCCTGCACAAGGCGGCATAAGGGGAATGTCCCAGGTATATCTGTGAGTCAGCTGCAAATAGCTTCCATATCATATGTGCACTCAGCTCACCCCACCATCATCCACAGGTTTATCACAGGTCATATCCCTGCTGTTGGGAATGAGTACAGCATGACCCCCACTTCTGTATGGGAATACGCACAGAATGCAGCATGCTGAAGAAGTGTTCTATGCAGGTGTGCCCCTACTCCCTAGCTGTAAGCAGCACCCTGCCAGCATCCAGACCAGTGGATTAATATGGACAGGAACTATTGCCATTAATACCTCCCACACTTACCCTGTCACCCCAGGGGAATCCAGTGGTTTGCAGCCAGGGACTGTAGGAGTGACAGAATGCACTAGCCTGCTACAGATGGCCTGCATCACTACCAAATGCCCTACAGTCCTCTGTCAAAGGCCTGTGCCTCACCCGTACTGCCAATGTTTGTTATCTCATGGGGTCCCAAATAACAACATAACACTGTCCACAGAACACAAATGCAAGGTCATGTCTACAAATCCCAGTAGCATGCCCACCATGTCCTACTGCATGAACTGTGGACCAACCCCTAAATAAAACTGGTATGAAGGGACAACTATAGGGATACTTCGCAGATATCACTTGCATAATGTTAGGAAGAGGATAGAATAACAGAGTGGGGGGGGGTGTAGAAGCATGGAGGGTGTGAGGTCTGAAACTCTGATGTGTGCCCATACTACCCCTGCCTGCAAACCCAGTAATGGGTGGCTACAAACCCGCTTGTAAACCACAATGTGAAGGGGAACTGACCAGATATATGAGCCCTGCCTCTGGGTAACCTGGGTGAATCTGTACAGCTGAGAGGTATGGCCACAGCAGGATATGGCCATTCTGTTATGTTGATAAATGTACAAGCAGGGGATCCTCAGCCACCACAGTACCAAGGTGCCAGACCATTTACACAGATCCATCAGCAAGTGTCTGCTGCTACCCCCTCCAGAATAGCATGAGTGTGTAAGAATATGTAGGCTGCAGACCACAATACTGTATACAGCTTAATTCATCTTGTATTTCCCTGAAAATAACTGTGAGCTAGTAAGTATACCTATTGGTAGTTGATGACATAATACATCACAGTGTAAAACAGCACATGTCTAAATATCTCTTCTAACACCAACCATGTAACACAAGCAGCACCGACAGCAATAGTAACAGTATCCCACTATGTGTCACCCATTGTGACTCCATATTGTCAACCTATCTACAGATATCCTGCAGAAACAGGTTGCTAGCTGTAGGTGCAGAAGACAAAATCCTGGACTGGAGTACAACCTACCTGGAATGGATTCACACACTCAATACAGAAGGTTATACTGGGCATGCTCCTACACTTAGGGAAATTAAGCCCATATCTGACAACAAACAACAGAAGGTCATACTGGGCATGCTCCAACACTTAGATATGTATAGTCCACTGTTGTTGTCAGACATGGGCTTCATTTCTCTGTCAGTCGCAGATGTCTGTGCACACACACACCACATTGCAAACTATTCATGCTTTACAAACACATTGGATTGGAATACTCATACATGTCCAAGGCCAACACACTATAATAGGTTGAATATACACACACAGAGATGTTGGGAAGAGAGAAGCAGACAGTGACAAAGAGATTGCCATCATGAGTCCTGTCCCACCCACCACACATCCAATTGGCCAATATCACATGATGTGCTGATGTCAATCACTGTAGACATTTATTTTTGGTAGCCCACAGACCTATAGTATCCGTGGGTGCTTGTGATAACTGTGTAACATGATAGTACAAATCAGTATTTATCTAGCATTTGTATACCCAGTCCTGTCAAATGTAAAGTTGTGTGTGCCTGAATGTTGTGTGTGTGTTCCCAGAGGAATGGTTTATGGCCCATTCACACACACTGCATGTCCCATAGCCCAGGTTACCACTCATGCTGATGTCAGTCAGCTTGAAATAACCCTCTGGTGAGTTATCAGCCACATAATCTCTGTGGAGTGTGTGATAACTGTGTAATGCTGTAGTGTAACATACTAGTTAGGTAGGAGTACTAATACCAGACATGAAAACTATGAAACTCTTTGTGTGTCTGTATGTAGAGATTAATGGTTTTGAGGTCATTTACAGTCACTACACCTCCCATTGTGCTACTTAAGCAAGCCTGCTGATGTCAGTCACCTTGAAATACCCCTTTGGACTAGGGCTGGCTCTATAAGCTCTGTGGCATATGTGATAACTGCGTAATGCTATAGTGTAACATATTAATCAGGTAGGAGTTTTAATCCCCAACATGGCAACTGTGAAACTCTGTGTGTGTGTGTGTGTGTGTGTGTGTGTGTGTGTGTGTGTGTGTGTGTGTAGAGATTAATGATTTTGAAGCCATTCACAGTCACTACACCTCCCATTGCCCTACTTAAGCAAGCCTGCTGATGTTAGTCACCTTGAAATACCCCTTTGGACTAGGGCTGGCTCTATAAGCTCTGTGGCATGTGCGATAACTGCGTAATGCTATAGTGTAACATACTAATTAGGTAGAAATTTTAATCCCCAACATGGCAACTGTGAAACTCTGTGTGTGTGTGTGTGTGTGTGTGTGTGTGTGTGTGTGTGTGTGTGTGTGTGTGTGTGTGTGTATAGAGATTAATGATTTTGAGGCCATTCACAGTCACTACACCTCCCATTGCCCTACGTTAGCAAGCCTGCTGTCAGTCACCTTGAAATACCCCTTTGGACAAGGGCTAGCCCTATAAGCTCCATGGCACATGCAATAACTGCATAATGCTGTAGTGTAACATACTAATGAGGTAGGAGTTCTAATCCCAGACATGGCAACTGTAAAAGTCTGTGTGTGTGTGTGTGTGTGTGTGTGTGTGTGTGTGTGTGTGTGTGTGTGTGTGTGTGTGTGTGTGTGTTTGGGTAGACATTAATTATTTTGAGGCCATTCGCAGTCACTACACCTCGCATTGCCCTACTTTAGCAAGCCTGCTGATGTCAGTCGCCTTGAAATACCCATTTGGACAAGGGCCAGTCTTCTAAGTTCTGTGGTGCATGCCATAAATGCGGAACAATGTAGCAGCAGTAACTGCAGAGGTATGGGTTTGAATCTCATCTGTTGCAAGTGTTTGTGTGTGTACTTCAAAGATGTTGGCCCCATTTACACCCAGTACACATCTCAGAGCCTGACTTTAGCAGTCCTGCAGATATCATTCACCTTACAAGTACCTGCTGCCAAGCCTAAACCATGGCAGGTCAGTGGTGCATGTGATAAATGCGGAACATAATGGTCCGTAAAAATTGTTCAATAGAGGTTGGAACCTCACCCCTGGCAAGTGTAAATGTGTGATTAGGGTAAAATTAATTTTGGGACCTGTCACCCACTATATCACCCAATGCCAGTATTTACAAAGGCTGGTGATGTTCCTCACCTTAGAAGTACCTTGGGACAATATCCATCCAATAAGCTCTGTGGTGCATGCAATAAATGTGGTACACTGTAGTAAGAATACACAGTTAAGTAGGGGTTTGAATCTCAGTACTGGCAAGTGTGTGTGTGGGTGTGTGTGTCATCAGTAGCTGTGATTGTGTAATGACAGGATGCATTGTGGGGCGGGTTTTGCTAAATTATTATATTGAGGACCTACTATATGTCACAATGTCTACCTTACAAGGACAACAGATGTCAAACACTGGAGAGGCTGGTGTAGACAATCCTTAGCCCTACTATGTATTGGTGAACAATATAGAAAACCCTTCTATTACTCAGAGAACACTCTCCACCCATGTCTCATGCACAAACACACTTGGCTAGGCAACAACTACTATATTGGTAGTTCCCTGCATATTGCCCACAGATAGTAACCACGGTGTGATTGCAGTGGACTACATGCCGGTTGACCACAACAGTGTCCTGACATCAGAAAGTACTGTGATGTGTAACATCTCCTGACTGAGGTTGTGTTATCCAGCAAGTAAAAGGACATGGCACCCTGTTCCATCCCTACAATAGGACAAACCAAATAAATTACCAGTGTGGTCCAAAGGTCTGTAAGGTAAAATCCAAAAATCCAATAAAACAAAACCAGAGAGACCACCACGGCTAAGGCTTCCAATTATAATAAAACAGAAACATCAGTTTAAAACATACAGAAGGATAAGCGCTTTCACGTAGTTGACTACGCTTCATCAGATCCTAAATAACACTGCTCAAAAGACACAGTATATACCTTCTTGATACTAAAACAAATGCACCAATTACAGCTTATTAAACAATCAAACAGCAACTATTTAAAAGCAGTTGAAACCAATAAAACAATCAGGACTTCTTGATTTTTCTGCTGCCCCTTGCTACTAATTTGGGTTTTATACAGACAGCAACATTAAGTCCTGGATATAAATGAGCTTACATCCTTAGAATCCATCTAAGTTCAGTCCTTTCTAAAATATTATTCATATTGCCCCCTCTACAACTCCCCCCCATGAGACCCATAGTCTCTGGTGGAGGATGGGCTAAAGAAAATTTGTCTGTCTACGTGGAAAGTGTACTGGGACCCTTGGTGCAGAATATTCCCACTGTCCTAAGAGATACCGTTCAGTTTCTGAATGGTTTGGACACATTTGGCACCAATATTGAAGGTAATAAATATGTATTGGTAACTCTGGATGTACAAAGCCTATTTACATCTATCCCCAATGATTATGGTATTGAGGCAGTTAGACATGTTTTGAATAATAAGCACCATATAGAAAATGATCAAGTGGTTTTGGTTTGTACTTTACTTGATTTGCTATTAACCAGCAATGCTTTTTTTGTACAATAAGGATTTGTTTTTACAGTGATGGGGTGTCGCTATGGGCACCCTGTGTGCAAATTCTTATGCCAACATGGTTGTCCATTATTGGAAAGTACAGCACATGTTTAACAGCATTTATAATCCACATATTAGGTTCTACAGATGTTTCGTGGATGATGTTTTTTGATATGGGATGGGGGGGTTCCCCTCTTATCAGAGTTCGTCACATATTTAGAGTCCACGACTGATTTCCTAAAGTTTACCATGGCAGTTTCCATGGATAGGGTAGATTTTTTTAGATGTTACCATTTATAAAGAAGTCACAGGCAGTTTTCGAACTATGCTTTTTCAAAAATCTTGTTGGAAGAATAGTCTGCTTGATTATACTAGCATGCACCCACGACCTGTTTTTCCTATGATTGTTAAAGGACAATTTATAGGATAAAAAGGATATGTAGGAATGAGGGTGATTTGAATGTTGAGGCAGATTCATTAGAGTCCTTGTTCAGAGACAGGGGTTATGTTAACACAAAGAGTACGGCCATTAGAGATGAGGTAGTAATGACTGATACTCTTAGTCAGTCTAATCATGGGAATGTGAATACGGCCATTAGAGATGAGGTACTAATGACTTGACACTCTTAGTCAGTCTAATCATGGGACTGTAAATATCACTTCTAATAAGAGAAGAAAAAGAGATAGAAATGAGAAGGTTTGTTTCATGACAAATTATGCCAATGATAATTCTCTTATGTGAAAGGTTCTTGAAAGCAGTTGGCATTTGTTAATGGTTGACAGGGTTACTGTTGACATTATAGGGGATACACCTGCCTTTGTATACAAAAACAACAGGAATTTGAAACTATTGCTTTGCAGAGATAGTCACGATAAATCAGTAGAAAGTTTGCCTTTTGGCACCTTTCCATGTTCGAAATGCAGAATGTACTGTACTATCAGTAGGTCTCAGGTTTTTAGACGTCCCAACCTAGACTTTGAATTTTCACCTAGGTTTCATGCTGCTTGTGAAACTAAGAACCTAGTATTTTTAGCTAATTGCAATGAGTGCAATTGTTTCTATGTAGGTAAGACAGTGAAGCATTTAAAGGACAGGATTTACGGTCACTTATATGATATTAGAAATAGGAATGTACAGAATGCGTTAACTAAACATTTCATTGAGAATAACATGCACACTTTTAGTTTTAGGGTGTTGCAGCCCTTATAAATTACTACTAGAGGGGCAATAGGAATAATATTTTAGAAAGGAGTGAACTTAGATGGATTCTAAGGATGCAAGCTCATTTATATCCAGGACTTAATGTTGATGTCTGTATAAATCCTGAATTAAAAGCAAGGGGCAGCAGAAAATTCAAGAAGTCCTGATTGTTTTATTGGTTTCAACTGCTTTTAAATAGTTGCTGTTTGATTGTTTAATAAGCGGTAATTGGTGCATTTGTTTTATTATCAAGATGGTATATGCAGTGTCTTTTGAGTAGTGTTATTTAGGATCTGATGAAGTGTAGTCAACTATGTGAAAGCGCTTATCCTTCTGTATGTTTTAAACTGATGTTTCTGTTTCATTAAAATTGGAAGCCTTAGCTGTGGTGGTCGCTCTGGTTTTGTTTTATTGGATCCCTACAATAGGCAAATAAATGCTTGCAGTGGTCCTTTTGCTGGGGCAGCTGCAGTGGTGCAGTGGGTAGTGCTGTTGCCTCACAGCAAGAGGTTTTCTAGTTCGATCCTCGGCTGGGGTGCCTTCTATGCAGAGTCTGCATGTCCTCCCTGTGGTTGCATGAGTTTCCTCCAGGTGCCCCGGTTTCCTCCTAAAGACATGCTGTAGGTGGATTGGACACTCTAAAATTGGTTTTGTGTATGTGTGTCTTCTGTGGAAGTTTGGGTGCCTTGCTGGCAACTTGACACTGTAAAACTCCACCACCAATCATGAGTGGACAGGTGATCTGCTGTGGTGACCCCTAACCGGGAAAAGCCAGAAGAAGAAGTGTTCCTTTTCTATGTTCCCCACTGGACACCTGCAACAACTGTACAGTCTGCAAATGTAACCCACAATGGGAATACCATGCCTTATACACATGCCCTGCATGGACAGGTGCCACTAACTCCACTGAATACCTGTATCATGCTGTCAATGTAGGTGCAACCATGACCTCCAGGGCTCCCCAAATGAAGTCAGGAATGCTACATCAGAAGATAACAATCTGTACACACAACATGCCCCAGAGACCTCAAGTACACTTCCACACGTCAAAGAACATGCATGTGGGACATGTGCACAACCCAGACACTGTCCATGCTATGGAATATAGCTCACATACATGGGAAGTAGTGCACATCACTGGCCACCCACAATAGTAACCCAGATGAGTGGATGGTGAATACACTGCCCACCTGTGGGGACTACTCCAGGGACTACACCTCTGAGCCACACTGGAGACCATTGCCATGTGGCCCGAAGCCAAGGTATTCCCTTTGCCTAGCCTTGTATTGCTGTCAGGCCCATCCACCTACTAGACACCTGTAAAGCAATGAACCTATGCATCTCAGTACTGGCAAGTGTGTGTGTGTGTGTGTGTGTGTGTGTGTGTGTGTGTGTGTGTGTGTGTGTGTGTGTGTGTGTGTGTGTGTGTGTGTGTGTGTTGTGGAGATGAATGATTTTGAAGCCATTCACAATCACTACACCTCCCATTGGCCTACTTTAGCACACCTGCTGATGTCATTCACCTTGACATAACCCTTTGGCCATGTATCAGCTGTATAAGCTCTGTGGCGCTTGTGATAACTGCATAATATTGTGCTGTAGCAAACTAGTCAGGTAGGGGCTTGAATCTTGATCCTGTCCACTGTGATGATGTGTGTGTTTCCCTGATAGAGTGTGTGTGTGTGTGTGTGTGTGTGTGTGTGTGTGTGTGTGTGTGTGTGTGTGTGTGTGTGTGTGTGTGTGTGTGTGTGTGTGTGTGTGTGTGTGTGTGTGTGTGTGTGTGTGTGTGTGTGTGTGTGTGTGTGTGTGTGTGTGTCTCCATTGACACCTGCTTTTGTGGACATTCACATGTACTACACTTCCCTTATCCCTTCTTTAGCACTGTTGCTGATGTCACTCACCTTCAAAGATACCTTTGGATAGCTCTTCAACATGTAAGCTCTGTGGTGCATGCAATAACTGCATAACGCTATAATAACAATACATAGTCAGGTAGGGGGTTGAAACTCAGTACCGGTAAGTGTGTGTTTGTGCGTGTGTCATCAGTATCCTAATGGGGTGAGTGTGTATTCACAGGATCCATTGCAGTGTGGGTTTTGCTACATCATTATATTGAGGACCTGTATGTCCCATTGTCCACATTACAAGGCCAACAGTTTTTAAACACTGTAGAGATTGTTGTTGGCAATCCCCAGCCATAAATGTGCACAGCCATGTGCAATTACTTATATGACAGTATGGGTTAGTAAACACTATAGGCAACTGTTATAATACCCAGATATCACTCTCCACCCATGGATCATACACAAACACACTTGGCTCTTGCTCTCTTACATCCTTCCTTTCTTACTTTGTCTTTGTCTCTGTCTCTCTGTCTCTGTCTCTCTCTCTCTCTCTCTCCCCCCCTCTCTGGTGGATGTGGAAAAGCACATCTGTTTTGCATAGGCAGCTGCTTGAGTTTTGTAAGGAATGCTCATGATCAGCCTGTGCATGAATTGCAGACCCCCCACTTGCTAATACATGTGGAACAGCTGTGGTATCATTCCTGCAGCCAATTGCATGGAAACACACTCCTGTAACTAAGAACTTCATGTGGGTGTTGGCCCTTTTCCTTCACTGTGAGCAGGACTTCATGTGGGTGTTTGACGAACAGCATCACAGAGGGTAGTTGGAAATACCTTTTACAACATACACTCTGGAGACAGGCCAGCAAACAGGAGGCGGATGTTCCAGACATGGGAAAGAATGTAAGTATTGCTGTTCTACATTTGAAGTAATGTTGGTTTAACAGGGTTTGTGGGGATATGGCTGTTCTACATGGTTTAAAGTCTGGCATGACAATGTTATGTGGTTGAGGAAACTCTCACCTGTAGGGCATTCTGCAGACTGTCCAAAGTTTAGAGTCTTACATGTGTTGTGTTACTCACACATTTCTGATCTTTAGATGTGCAGTAGCATTCTCTGATGATTGCAGTCAGTACATGGTGACATCCATGAGTTACTGACTTCATATCCCTCAGAAGAGATATGTCACAACAAACCCTGTTACACCAGGACATTTCTCAGGTTATCACAGCAATAAGTCAATATTGGTGCTGTGTTTGTGCCTCTGTCCCCCAAATCTGTCACCTTTTTTTCATATGTCATGTAGTGAGAGGCGCATATGTACAGTACATCATTATTTACTGACATCAAACCTGGTAACAAGCCAGTGAGATATCAGAGGGCTAGACATGTTATGTACAGTAGGCCTCTTAATTGAGGACAAAACTTGGACATTCTGTTGTAGTATGTACAGTAGTGAGGTCTGTGTACTTATGGTGATTGTTGACAGAGTGTGTATTGTGAATATGTTACTTGGCCTGTGTACAGACTGTGGTAGATGTCATTGTTCTTGATCCTGTTCTACCTGATGCTGCATGCTGCTCCAGTTTATGGTACCCTATCAGCGTACATGTTTGTAGGACCAGACTGACACATGTCTCATACCACAGTCAGGCATCAGACTACACTGTGTATTGGCCCAGTATATGTAGGGTTACTGTGTGAGTGGCTCATATTAGGGTGGTGTTGTCCACACAGTACATGTACTGTAATATTACTTAGGCTTACCATAATGTGACTGTGTTCAGATTGGTTGTGGGTATGCACTTTCACAGAGGTGTCTGTTACTCCATGCTGTTACATGCCTGTAGTACCTGTTATATTTGCAAGTACATGTATATTCCCCCATAGGAAACTTGGGTCAATGTTGTGGCAGTCTGCCTGTAGTTTGCACAGTGCTTTGTGACATGCCTAGCAGCTCAGTGTATTTACCTAGTGTGATGTTATGTCCAGATATTTGTCAGATGAACTGTTGCCTGGGCCACCATAACTGCTGTGTATATCTGAAAACGCAGTGGGATGGTGAAAAGATATATGTCACTAAGTAGTGTGAAGTATGTGGGCTTAGGACTTTGGTTCCTCTTGTTAATATGTGTTAGGACAGACAGGAGTGTGTGAATGCATCAAACTGTGTGAGCTTATCTATTCCAGTATTTGTGTGATATCCTCATTTACATGGCTGTAAACATCCACTTTGTCAGGCTTGGTCCACACATCTTGCACTAAGGAGTTCTGTGTATACCTCTGCACTGACCATATTGTGTCAGACTAATGGCTTTATTGGTCATATCTCTGCTATATTCCACAGGATCATTACTGTGATTTGTGTGGTATTTCACTATGATGATCTTATGATGACTGTCAGTAACCGATGGCATACATGTCAGTATCAGAAGTGACTTCCCACACAACATGTCTGTTAACACAACCCTGTTACTGTAGCAACATTCCACATTTATACCTGCAATACTTACACGCCATCCCCTTGCAAAGAGAGGTTGTGACTATTTGGTGCAGAGGTATGGAGGTATGACTCCAGTACAATGTTATTGGCATAGGTTTTATATATATATATATATATATATATATATATATCTGTGTGTGTGTGTGTGTGTGTGTGTGTGGGGGTGCGTGTCTACTTCATTTGCCCTAACTTCCAGTTGACTGACACCCATTTGACTGACCCCATTTGACTGAAATTTCATTTGATTGACACTTCATTTGACTGACAAGTATTATTGGTAGTCTCCAGAGCACTCTAAGGCAAGTGAATGGAATATGTCCCCTTCCCCACTGTAGTGCAACCCTGGAGTTAGAATATATAGTTAGGGGGGTGTGGGGGCACAGCCCCCCACAATGGGGGTGTGGGAGGGTGTGGGAGGTGAAGCCCCCCACTTAATTTCATATTATATTGTGTGGTTTTGCTTTAATGTAGCTTAGTAAAGCAAATGTAAGTGAGGCCTTCACCCCCCACAGCCCCCTAACTATATATTCTAACTCCAGGGTCGCACTACAGTGGGGAAGGGGAGATATTCCATTTACTTGTCTTAAAGTGCTCTGGAGACTGCCAATAATACTTGTCAGTCAAATGAAATGTCAGTCAAATGAAGTGTCAGTCAAATGAAATTTCAGTCATTTGGTCTCAGTCAAATGGGTGTCAGTCAGTTGGAAGTTAGGGCAAATTAAGTAATGAAGTGTCAGTCAAATGAAATTTCAGTAATTTGGTCTCAGTCAAATGGGTGTCAGTCAGTTGGAAGTTAGGGCAAATTAAGTAGACCCATATATATATATATATATATATATATATATATGTTCAATACTATTCAGTATGTGTACTGACATATATATTTGAAAAAACAACTATCTTCATAGCTGTGATGGCTTAGTGGTTAACTGCTGTAACTGTAGTGTACAGGGTCCTGGGTTCAAGGGCTGTTTATTTTGTTGCTAAGCAAAACAAGGACTGTTGGATACAGAGTGGATAAGGTAGTTTTGAGCAGCTTTAAGTGGGTTTGTGTGGGTTTGCCAGATGGTAAGCGCTGCTAATGTATGGTTAAACCAATAGGCACTTACACCGTGTAGACTTCTCTTACCAGTGAGCAAATGTGCTTAGCAGTTACATTTAAGTAATTTATAAAAAGCAACAAAAAGATAGCTACCAAGGCATAAATGCTCCTAACACTTGAAGAACACTGAATAATAAAAAATAAAAAGTATAGGAGCAAACCAAGGCTGATAATATGTATCAACATATAAAAACAGCAGTCCAAAGAGCTGTACCAAGCAAAAAACTCTGTTTGTTATAAGTAATATGTAATTAAATTTTATATGTTTTAATAATGAAATATCTTTTTACAGTTAGAATAGGAAGTGATGTCATGTTTCAATTTGTATATATTGACCTCAGTTTTAATGAAAATGTATAAAGGTTTGAGGAAGCCCAGAAGGGTGAGAGCGCTTGCCTATTTGTTCCCAATAAATTCCATGGTTCATGAATTTCCTGTGTGGATTTATAACAAATGGAGTTTTCTGCTTGGTACTGCTCTTTGGACTGCTGTTTTTATATGTTGATACATATTACCAGCCTTGGTTTGCTCCTATACTTTTTATTATTTTACATTTAAGTAATGCTTACACCTGCTAAGCATAGCACAGCCCTGGTAACCAGTGATCACATTCCAGTCTGATGAAATAGCATGGTAATGACATCTTTAGTAAGTGTATTCAATTCCATGTACATAACATGCTTCTATGTGCTGTCATCACAGTAGTAAGGTGTGTAAGTATACTGTCTGGGACACCTGAGTATATATGGCTAGCACAACAATCTTTTCCTTTTGTATGTGTTTTATACATGGGTAGAATCCCAAGTTATATACAGTCACACTTGCATGTCGTGTATCATTACATTAGTACTGTTAACCGTGCTTTTCCAATTTAGAGTAGATTGCATATTCTAGTACTGGAACCATACACCGCTGCATGCAAAGCTGGACTCTGAGTACTGACTATCATGTTCTTGGTGTGTGAACTGTATGTTATTAAGAACTTGCAACTGGATATTGATCTGATATGTGGATATTAACTGTAAACTACTATGTGTATAGGACATGTCATTGAGGGCTACTGTCATGTAGTAATGGCATACCTATCAATGTCAGACGTCTAGCTGTCAAAACATTAATCCTAATGCATAACCTGCTGGCTAGCTGATTTCTGTCTGTCCTCTGTGCAGATGTGCAGATGTCAGGTATCCATCTGGGCTGCTCACAGGCAATCTATGCTTGACTGACACTGGCATGTCTGCCCAGCTGTGTTATGAATGCCACAGCTAGGAGAACCCACCCTGTATGCACCACATGCCAGGGGTACCTCAACTAGACTACCACATTTAGCAGAACATGCTTGGGTGCAGGTCTCCAACCCAGACACTGGCCATGTTATGTAATATATGTTGCATACATATCAATTGTAGCACCTCACTGGCCCTCTGCAAGAGACAACCAGATGATTGGATGTTGCATTTAACTGTTACCCTGAGGATCACTCACGTGGCATCAGTTGATAGATGGCCTGCTGACAAATGTCAGGTGGCATGATACCACTGTACCCACATCCTCTACTCTTCTCATCTCTCCATGGACAATATCCTGGTACACACCTAGGAACACCTGCACCTATGGACCCCAGTACTGACAAATGTGTCAGTGTGCACTGCTGAGAATAATAGTGTCTGTGTGTTTGTAAACCTGCAGTTGATAATACCCTGAGGACCTCCTCACACACTACACCCCCCATTGCCATAGTTAGAAATGGCTGCTACTGTAATGGACATTAAATGTACCTTGTTAAACTCTTCACCCTATGGGCTACCTGGAGCTTGCAGTACCAGCACAACACTGTTGCACAAATGGCTATACAGGCATGAGTCCTGGCAACTGTGTGTATGTGTGCAATTGTGTATATTTGTAGGATACAGCATTCTGAGGCCATATTCTCCAAATACAATACACCTGGCCATACAGTATAAGGCATAGTGATGTTGCTGACATTAGGAGAGCCATAACAAACCATCACCCTACTATCCCTGTGGCATGTGCAATAAATACATATCCCTGTAGTAGCACTGATGAGATAGATAAGAGGTTGTATTGCAGTCCTGGTCAATGTGTGATTGTGGGTATGTCAGAGTATTATCATGGGTTGCAGTGAGTAAAATATCCAGTGTGTGGTGTGGGTGCTGGGTATACTGTCTTTACACAATGGTACCCCTAGTACATGTCCCAAGGTCCACTGCATGAGAACCACTGTCACCATTAAGCATACAGGTAAATGAGAACACTATCCATCCCAATGATGCATGTGCTGTGTGCAAATTATCTGTAACAAAATTGACTCACTGACAAGGTAGTTAGCCCTGATAAACCCAGGTCTCTCAGATGTGTCTATGACTGTTATATGTTTGTCAATGTGCATGTGACAGTATGGCATACTATCTATTGTCCATTAACACCCAGTACATCCTCCATTACAATACTGTACAAGGCCTGGTGATGTTCCTCACGTAACAAGAAACTTGGGACACACCTCATCCTTAAAGCTGTGTGGTGTGTGCAATTAAGACCAAACACATTAGTAGCAATATGTACCTAGGTAGGGGTTCTACTCTCAGTATTGCCAAGGAAGTGTGTGTGTGTGTGTGTGTGTGTGTGTGTGTGTGTGTGTGTGTGTGTGTGTGTGTGTGTGTGTGTGTGAAACAGTCTACTTCAGTTTGCAGAATATACATGTCCCAGAAGGTCAACTGTCCAAGAACTGACTGGCAAATGCTAACATTTCAAATGAATCATGTCATGGAAATTCATTCCACCAAAACTAGTAGTACATGTGTAAATGCCCTCTTCCCCATTGTATAGCTGTACAGCGATACTGGAGTTGGTATATATAGCTGGCTAATAAAATAAGTAACAAAGGGCCACAGCTCCAGAGGCAAACCAAAACTTTAATCTGTGAGTGCTTTCATTCACTCAAGTCAAATGAACTTCTTCAGACAAATTCAAACATTAAGACCCCTCTTTATATAACCAAGAAATCACATGACCAATAAAATGCATTACATCACAAGTTTAAAACTGATTGTTAAAAGGCATACACATATTTATAAAGATATTTATATATACTTTAAAAGAATTTTTAAGCACAAAGTGGAGAATTATTAATATATAAAATGCACTCAAAAAGGTGCATCCATACAAACCTATAAGTACATAAAATATTATATTATCTTATAAGAACATTCTATACTGAATTTTGTAAATTTATTCAGCGTAATAAACTTTTAAGCTTGAGTAAACACATAACAGAACACTGCTCATTAAGGTCTGGATAACTATGCACATTTAAGGTAAGTTGCCACCATAACTCTTGTCCTTTGAGTAAAAGGGATGTATGCCCAACTCTAGAGCCCTCCATCACTTTTATATATTAATAATTAGAATGTGTCTGAAGAAGTTCATTTGATTTGAGTGAACGAAAGTGGTCACAGATTAAAGTTTTGGTTTGCCTTTGGAGCTGTGGCCCTTTGTTACTTATTTTATTAGTGCTTTATTTGTTGTTTTTTCGCTGGTCAGTTCATATATAGTTGGTTGTCGATGTTGTGGACACAGCCACCCTAATTGGGGTTATTGTTGTGTGGAGACCCACACTTAGTCTGCTATAATACTCTATAGTGTATGTTAACAGGTTAAGTAGTTGTCACTCACACTCTGTGTGGCTCTACACCACCCCACACCCTCCAAAGTATAGGGCTGTGCCACCCACACCAGCACACATATGTTTACCAATGCCAGGATTGCACTACATTTGGAAAGGGGACATATACCCTGCCAGTACCATTGTCGATGACATTAAAGTAGCAGACTGATTATTTACTGATGTGATGTTTTGCTTATTATGTCTTGGTGGAATTACATAGGCTAAAATGGGTTCACTGCAAAATGAAGTGCATCCATGTTCATAGGTTGGTACTAGGCTATCAGCCCTAGGGCCTATACAAGCCTAGCCATAACAATTCCCTGGCTATTTCTTCCCACATTATTTACTTTCCTGGACCCCTGTCTAGCAGGGCGACTGACGTGATCCCTGGGATGAATTTCCTTTCTCCCATCCAATCGTCAAGGTTCCTCTTGAAGAGGTCCAAAGAGGCACTCTGCTTGACATGTATGGGCAATCTATTCCAGAGTCTGGGGAGTCTCTGGGTCAGGAACCTATCCCTCCAGCATGTTTTGTTTATTGTGATGACAAGGTTTAGATCCCTAGAGCATGTAGCTCTGAGGGATTGGGATTTCTTTAAGTGTAGCATGTCCAACAGCTCTGGGTTTGACATGGCCTTGTATGTTAAGCAGAGATTGCCTCTGAGTAGATGATATGCGACAGAGTATAGCTGGAGTTTTTAAGGCGGTCAGCGTAGGTCATCTGCTTTAGGCCTGTGATTCTTTTAGTGAGGTATTTCTGAGGCCTTTCCAGTTGTTGCAGATGTCTTGAGAGGTACATACCAAATGGGGCATTGTATTCTATAATGGGTCTAATGAGGGATGAGTACAGTGGGACAATGACCTCCTTTTTTCTGGATGAAAAGCCCTTCGTGATGAGGTGTGCCACATAGAAGGATTTCCTGACTGTTGTGGCGATGTGGTTATCGAAGGTGAGACCACTGTCCACCTGTGTCCCTAAGTCTCTTATCACACTTTCTGTGTTTAGTGTACTGCCACCTATATGGTAATTCATGGATACATGTTTTTTCCCCAAAGGGGATAACAATACATTTCTGGGCATTGAGCTTGAGCCCATGGCTCTGGCACCAAGCATCTGTTTCTGTAAGGCCCTTTGGTAGAGTATCCACATCATTTGGGGATTCAATAATGGCTCCCAGTTTGCAGTCATCTGCAAACTTTGTTAGCCAGAGTCCCTTAGTGTTGACCTGTACTTCAGAGAAGTAGATGCCAAACAAGAGCGGCCCCAGGACTGAACCATGAGGTACTCCACTTGTCACTTGTCTGGAGCTGGATTTGGAGTCGGCTACTTTTACAATGTGGGTTCTATCAGTAAGCCATTTAGCAACCCATTGGGTGACATAGGGATTAATGCCCAACTTAGTAAGTTTATCTATGATTCCAGAGTGGGGGATGGTATCAAAGGCCTTGGCAAGGTCTAGATAGGCTGTGTGGACCACCTTACCCTTGTCCATGGCTCTGTAGACTGATTCAAAGAAGTCAATCAGGTTCAGGAGACAAGATCGGCCCTTCACAAACCCAAACTGGGTGGGGTCCAGTGTTTGAAGGTTGCCAATGTCTTTGTTTATAAGTTCCATGATAATATGCTCCATGGCCTTGCAGATAAGGCTTGTCAGACTGATGGGACGGTAGTTTCCGGGATCCAAGGTGGATCCCCCCTTGTGGATTGGGATAACTGTAGCTCTGTGCCACTCAGTGGGCACGAAACCTGAGGTGAGGCTATGATTAAACATGACACTTAGGTGAGGTGCCAGTTCATATTGTAGTTCATGTAGTACACAGCCCGGGATGTCATCTGGTCCCATGGATGCTGTATTCTTGGCTTTAGAGATTGCGTTTTGTACCTGTGGGGCCATTATTACTGGAATTTGGCAATCTTCCGGTATTGAGATGGGCCATTTAGGGGGTGAGAGGGGGTGAAGTTGGCACTGAATCGATCTGCCAGGATATTGGCAATATCCTTTGGATCAGTATATTTAATGCCATTCTGTTTTAGCTCAGAGCAGATCTGAGCATTGCCATTTAGATTCTTGACATAGTTATAGAATGCTTTGTGGTTGTCCTTGGAATCTTTGGCAATTTTATTTTCGTAACTAGCTTTGGAGGATTTTATGAGGCATCTCAGTTTCTTACTGAGGCTAGTAAGGGAGTTTTTTGCATCCTGGGATTTTCCTCTTTTCTGCAAAAGTTTCTTCCTTTTGTTGTAAAGTTTGTTTATGGCACGGGACCACCAGATTGGCTTCCTTTTTTTGGATGAGAGCATTTTGGTTCTATTTGGGATGGCACGATTCATGCATGAGTGGATGAGCTCGTACAGTGCCTTAGTGTAGGATTCAGCAGTTGAACTTTCAGTTCCCGTCTGCATGGGTGTTATGAAGTTTGTCACTTCTGACTTGAGTAGCATGAAGTTGGCTTTGGAGAAGTTTTTTATGGTGGTTTCTTTACTGGGGGTGGGGTGGGATGTGGATGTTAAGGGTGATTAGCTTATGGTCAGACCTGACTAATGAGTGGATGACCATAGGTATGGAGCATTGATTTCCCATGTTGGTAATGACCAGGTCTAGGATATTGGAGCCCCTGGTGGGACTATGGATTAGTTGATCCAGGGCATTGGAATTTATGAATTCCAAGAACCGTATAAAGGTGTTGGGACATGAGTAGTTTTCCCAGTTAATGGCAGGGTAGTTAAAATCACCCAGTATTAGGGTGTTTGGTTCTATCTTAATATTTTCCAGTATGTTTAGAAAGGTGTAGTGAGAATCTTGGGGTATGGTGGGGATCTGTAGCAAGCTACAATTTGGATTGCAGTCTTACCTAGTGTTAGTTGCACTTGGAGAATTTCAGACACATTGTGTTGGCCAACTAGCCTGGTGGTGTGAATATCCTTGGTGAATATTGACACTCCTCCACCTTTAGTGTTTCGGTCCTGGTTTGGTGGCGAAAAGTGTGGTAAGAGTTGTAGCCTGGTATTGCAGGGGTGCTCTCTGGAGCCTTGAACCAGGTCTCAGTTACTGCACAGATATCGATGTTCTCCATTTTTAGGAGTGCCTCGAGAGAGTGCATTTTGAGGTTTAGACTTCTAGCATTGAGTAGCATTACTTTCAGATTTTGCATGCTTGTACCTGTTACGGTGGTGGTTTTGTCCTTTGAAGTTTGCCTAAAAAAGGCACTATAGGGTGGCAAGAGCCTTAGCCAGTAACCTGAATCCCAGGGGTGACAGGTGCAGACCATCTCTGGCAAAGCATCATGGTCTGTCAATCATGTCATCCCAGGCAGACAGATAGTGGATCCCCTTTGAATGACACCATAAGCTTAGCCAATTGTTGAAGTCAATCATTTTATCCTTATATTGTGGTATCATTCTGGGCGAAGGCAGGATGCTACTCAGGGCTAGGGTCATACCTGCCTGGGCCACATGATCCAAGAGCTCTTTCATGTCTCTTTTCATGTAGTCCAGGGAGGTACGTCTCAAGTCATTCACTCCAACATGGACAATGACAGAGTCATATTTGTACTTGTTGTGGAGTGACTTGAGTGCATGCGTTATGTGGCGGATCCTGGCACCCGACAGGCAGCTGACTGTAATTTTCTCCTTATTCAACCTGGTGAGAGGGACATCAGTGTGCCGGACTATAGAGTCACCTATGACTAAAGTGTTAGGGACATTGTCTTGCCTTAGGGGCTGTTGCTGGGTGGCACACTGGTGTTGTGAACTATGTGACACATTGGTTGTGATTGGTGTTTGTTTGCGTTTCAGCTTCAGTGGTCTTTGTTGCTTGGGCAGGTTACAGTTAAGGGCCTCTGCATATGCAGATTTAGTGTTGCTATATGTGGGTGTCTGTGTACATGAGGCAACTGCTGCATTGCAGCAACAGTAGTCTCTGTGTGTTGCATCCACATCAAAGCCTGTGTGTGTGTGTGTATGTGTGTGTGTGTGTGTGTGTGTGTGTGTGTGTGTGTGTGTGTGTGTGTGTGTGTTATACACAAACATGTGGTGTGTGCCACCCAGTAAACTTACCATTGTCCACTGTAGAAGTGCTGCTGACATCAGTCACCATGCACTCACCTGTATACACCCCTCAGACCTATCAGCCATGTGGCACATGCAGTAACTCTTATACAGTCCTGTTACTTGTGTTCAGCTGTACCCAGGATATGACACAGTCAATGTGTCACCACAGTGCCATAGCCATTGTAGGAAACAACAGCAGACCAACATCCTGCAGTACCCAGGATATGACATGGTCAATGTGTCACCACAGTGCCATATCCATTGTATGAAACAACAGCAGACCAACATCCTGTTGACACATAGACACCTACAACACAAACTGAATAAATTATGGAGACCACTATCAGTCAGTGTTAATAACAGCTATAATGCATCATGGCTGGACAGCTACACATCCTGACATGTAATTATTAAAATTTCCTGCTGAAAACATGTTACACAGCATTACATTGCTACACCTTAATACATTCAGCCTGTGCATCAGAACCATATTAGCCTGTCCCTGCAATGATGGTATGGATGACAGCGATGTGGCACAGGTATTATCATATGCACAGGGTGTGTTATGGGTTTGCCAAAGATCTAGGCTGAGCTACTTGTTGACATCATGTGTGTGTTAGAGGGTTTTATTATTAATTGGGCTGTGCAGATGTGGTGTTTGTAGGTATAGAGGTGCCCTGGCTGTGTTGGAGAAGGGTGTGTGTGTGTGTGTGTGTGTGTGTGTGTGTGTGTGTGTGTGTGTGTGTGTATGTATGCACACAGCCATGTGGCTGCCCTATACAGGGGTTTGTTGGACAGCTGCAGACCGTACTTGTCAGGGTGTGCAGTTCACTATCTCCGGGCACTACCAGGTACAAGGCCAGATATGCTACTCTCCCCTGATGATGACAAATATCCTCTCGATCTGGGTCCCTGTTGGGGACCAGCCAGGGCCATGTGCATGTGGCTTGCTGTGTTGTGGTGTGGACAGCATCCCCCTGCAGTGCTGGTGCTGATACTGCCACTACGGAAACAGCTCTGACTTGTTGCATGTTCACGTAGACCTCCACCTGTTGGTGTTGCTGACCTACATCCACATGGCTGTCACCCTACTCCCACCATATGCTCTAACATGGACATTACACAGTTGAGGATTCCCACCATCTCACCCAACCATTTATCCAGGGCCAATGCAAAATAATGGTGGACACCTGCACGATCACGGATGTTGTCAATAACAGCAGAATGAGTAGCCCTCTGGAGCCTCAGACCCTGTATGGTATAACATTCCATACGTGCCTGTGCCTCCATGATGGCCCAAAACATGAGTCTGGTGACACCTGCTGTGCCACTTCTGCCAGGGGCATGATGGCCAGCAGCCCTCCTACAAGCACCCATGTACATCTGCCTGTGTGGTACCTTGCCAGTCATCCAGCTATGGCTGCTGTATACAGACACACTTGGCATAGTCCCCACATTGTCCTGTCCCATGCCACCACCCGCCAACTGTCCATCATCTATGGCCACTGGTGATGGGGTATGTATAGGGAATGTGACTGTGTGTGGGGAATGGGGCAGATAACAGTGGGATGTCGACCAATGCCACAGCTTCAACCCCTGACAACCCTGTCTGTGCCTCACCATACCTATCATCATTGTCAGAGTCTGTATAGACACTAACATCAGTTTGCCTGCAGGAGGGACCCTGACTCACCTTGCCACCTGTGAGGGGAAAACAGAAAACGTACTTGCCTCTACACACACACACACACACACACACACACACACACACACACACACACACGCACTTACAGGTGAGGTGCCACAAAGATATTATGCAGACCCCTCATTACTCAACTGTCAACATGCATGACATATGGCACTCAACAGCATGCACTGCAGCTATACTCAGTCCCTGTTACCAACATTATACATCTCTGTGATGCATGAGTTGTGTTAATAGGTGATGCTCCTTCCCCTGGAAAACACTGCACCCATGTACACAGTATTGCTGTGCACCTGTTCAACACCCTGCCATGTACTATGCACCACACCTCACAAGTGTACTCACCATTGGTGAATGTGTATATGTGTGGCAGTTATGTTTACTCTGTTGTTCACAGCCCCTATCTGTTTGTCTGACACATACATGGGTTGATATGAGGACAGATGTCAATAGTGAATGCCTGATGTCCGGTTTGCAGATCTCATCATCGGCAGTGCATGTATGAGCAATAAAATTAAATTATATTGACAACCAACAAAGTTTACTCTGGCTATGAGGAGTGTACACACCCTTATTGACATGCCATCCTCTTCACTGATATGCCATGGGGCCACAATACTGCATATGTTAACATTACACACACCTGATATGTGACATATAGCCTGTGCAATCAAATGCAGTATCAAACAAATGTGTTAGTTGTGCAGATGTTGACTGGGATGCATACAATATGTGGGTTGCATAAGTGTGCACACCCTTAACATGATGGTTTGCTGCAGCACCTGTTAAGTGAATTACAGCAGTCGCTTTTCCTGGAAGGTGTATACTAGCATGGCCTATTTTCATTTGCCATTATTTGGTCACTCTGCCATACAAATGTCCCCCAACTCTGTCAGATTGCAAGGTCAGCTCATGTGCACAGCCCTTGGAGGTCACACAGTGCCTTCACTATTGCTGTGGAGTCAGGGTTATGTCTGGCACAATGCATGACCTTGACTGTGTTCAGATACAGTCATTTTTAGTGAGCTTTGGATGTATGCTTCATTTTACTGTTGTGTTTCAGGATGACACCCCTCCCCATCCTCAGCCTTTTTGCAGATGCTTGACAACTATGGGCCACACATGAGTGTCATTTTGCAGTGACCCAAATTCAGAACACCATGTCTACTGGCCTAGTTCCTGCTAATGAAAATCAAACCTACAGGTGTACACTGGCACCTGCAAGGTATAGATGGGGATGGTGGGCCTGAGGTAGTGTGAGGTGTTGCTTGTGCAGCACATGTATCTTTATTAATACTATCTGTAGGTTTCAGCCTTGGTCTCGGAATACCATTACACATTGCAACACATGCCTTTGGGAGACTTGATGTTATGCATATGCTACCTGTAAAGAGCCCTGGATGATGTCTCCTGTGGAACAACTCTTCCATCTGATTACCCCAATCCATAGGCCACACTTATACAGAGTCCAGGTAATTGCTGACACAGGTACTGCACAGGCAGTACTTGCTAGACATTCCTGCAAATCTCTCAGTGTTGCTGCATGTGTCTGGGCAGCCTCTGTGACCAGTTTGCAACATATGTTGTCATCTGTCTTGGATGGGCATCTGTTTATTTTCTACACTAATGGTGTCCCATACTTCATCGTCACGTACATGCTTGTCTGCACTGTTTGCCATGGTATATGCAATGGCAAGGTGAGGCTATGTCTCCCACTCCTGAGTGCTACCTTTTGGATATGGGATCCATTCCATGGTTTGTAAGATGTGTGCAAGCCACGGCTGCCTCTGTTGCAGGTGAGTGGGCAAATGTCATGGACATACTTCTTGAACAGCAGACCATTACTTGGTGCAACATTGAGGACCCGTACTTGATGGAAGGTGCATACTCAAGGCGAGTGAATGCTGCAGTACCTCAAATGCTGCTTCCACAACATGTTATTTGGAGTGTGTGCACACATATGGTTTCATTGTCTGTTAAGGTATGTATTCCCATATTTGTTGTCCTAACATAGGATTACCTCTTACACATTCATTGTTCATGTTAGCATCACATTACAGGTTGTATAAGTTGTGGAATGTGGTATTATGATATTCCGTTGTGTAGATCTGTATCAGTTGCCATTGTAATACTGGTATATACACTCACTGTTGTAGCCACTGTATAAGGGTAATGTTTCAGACATGTCCCTACTGTAGGCCATTTGTCCCACCATTATGTTCATCTCTGTCCACACATCTTGCACTGACAGGTTGTTAGTTATACTGCAGGACTCTTACATACCCTTCAGATATGCAACCATGCAACCATGGTGACCACTGTGATGCAGTGCAGTTAACAGCAATGATAAGTGAACATGTACAGCATGCATTATGGGTAGGTGTGTTAAATGTGTGCATGGCAAATGCCATGGCCATAACATGGCCGGTGTATTGGCAAACTTGAACAAAAGACCTCCATACTCACCAGCTACAGGCTGCAACCCTAGATGTATATCAGAGGGACCTACATAGTTGTGTGAGAGATGTGATGTCAGTAGCCACACCTGTGGCATTGGTATAGGGTGGGAGCAGCATTTCAGTACATGAACAGTACAACCCCACAATACTACACATTATGCACATCTGTTTATTACTACACTGTAGCGACTGACTATGAGGATGGATAAGCAGCAGTGGTCTACTAATGTGCCCTGGGGCCTTGCCTGCACACTCCTCGTCCATTTGGTGGGTAGCACCCATCTCCATAATGTTATCTTCTGGTTCTTGAATTTGCTGGCGAGTGGGAGCCCCAAGGCTGGTGAGGAGCTCCTCCACATGTGTCAGTGGGGGCAGGATGGCATGTCCCCCACCTGTGGCTAGCTGGTCCCTCCTAACTGCAGCAGAATGCTGATGGGCATGGCAGATGAAGTCAGTGCAATGATGTCGCACCTGCTCATAACTGGGGTTATGCAGGCTGACATTGTTTACCCTGTGGATGAGCTCATTCCATAGAGCAGTCCTCTCCCGCAGATCATGGCCTGCACACCCAAAGAGAGTTCCATGGTGATGCACCATGAAGTTGATGAGGATGTTATTCTCTTGTGGAGTGAATGCCAGCAGTTGCTCTCTTGATATGGTACCTGCAAGACATAAACATGAAAAAAGTTCTGAGGACATCATACTGCAAGGATTTAACAGTTGTTAATTGACACCCCCCACCATATCTGCAAAAATAATCTGAACAGACACATCAATGGGTATGTTTACACCAAACCTACTGTTGGGACATATATCCTATTGTGCAACAAATATTGAAATGTGTTTCTATTCATGTTCCATGTTGAAACACTATCTTTGGTGGCCTGTTGCTAACAATGTAATCTGCATGCTCTTATAATGGCCACTGTGGTTCCATATATGCATGTGTTCTGTTTGCTGTGCAACTGTTCCAAATCTGCTGTTTTGGGTTAATGGGAATATCTATGCATGCTGTTATAACTAATCCTGAATTGTGTTGACTATTACTACCCATATATGTTCTAAAGCTGCAACACAATAGCATGTCTGGAAAGGCTGTCCCCAGCAGAACCACCTCTCCCACCTCTTCTGGCTATGGCACCAGGCCACAGCACGTCTGGGACCCAACCCATGACCACCTCATTTGCTGGTCGTGCACTACCTTCAGAAGGAACCTCCTCAGGGGATGGTGCTTGTCCCCCCCTGAGTGCGTGCACAGACAGGATCCTGTAACCTGAAGTCAGGTCCAGGGTCTGGTGCATTGGGATCTCTGCAGAGAATTGGGGGATCTGCTATGCCACCTTGAGACCATCATGACACAATTAGAGGTTCAGCCTGCCACTCCTGCTCATCCCCCAGCACAGCCACCTTCAGGGCCGTGAAGGTGGAGTAGTGACTGCCCATCAGTGGGGACCTCAGTCCCACTGTTTCCATTTGGGGGCTCATGAGCTTCCAATTTCTAAACACCCCTCCCTGTCTAAGGTGTTTACCCACCACATGTGTCATATACTGCCCCTGTATGCTGTCTTGTCTTTCTTCCGAACCAGCCTACCTCCCCAAATATACCTACTATCCTTCCCTATCATCCCACTTTCACCTTAACAAAAAAGGTCAATCTGTTCCCAACAAAAATTCCACACCACACATAGCTGTCCATTTCGCACCAGCTTACAACTGCTTACAGGTGCCTTAATCGCTGTGTATCCAACAGCCCTTGTTCTGGCCAGCAAATAAATTAAAAGGCCTTCCAAGTGTTTAACCCAGGACCCTGCACACCATAGCCACAACAATTTACCAGTAAGCCATCTAAGTTGCAGATATGTGTGATGTTTTCTCAAACATATCATGCAGCACAGTCATTCAACATTAGGGGAAATATATGTATGTATGTATGTATGTGTATATATATATATATATATATATATATATATATATATATATATATACATGTATATATCTATATATATATGTGTGTGTGTGTGTGCGTGTGTGTGTGTGTGTGTGTGTGTGTGTGTGTTGGTATATATGTACACATACACGTCTGTATATATATATATATATATATATATATATATATATATGTGTGTGTGTGTGTGTGTGTGTGTGTGTGTATATATATATATATATATATATATGTGTGTGTGTTTGTATATATGGAGTGCCTTCAGACATCAGGTTCACACTTTGAACCTCCTTCCTCAACTGCTGCACTGTTCTGCCTTTCTACAAAACAGAACATCATATGTGGACACAGCCTAACATTAGGGGGGATATATAGGGACAGATCATAGATAGGCCTATTATAAACCTATGAAATTTGTGCATGATACATTTCACATTAGCATGAATGTTCTGAAGATGGTGGGGTCTGATACTCATGTGTCTATCATGACTTCATTACTTCCATCTTCAGCTATTTGCCAGACTAATATACATGTTTCAAGGGACAGAAAAAACACTATGATGGCTTACATCTTGTCATTCTGTGCAGATCCACACAGTTGACAGGTATGGCCCACAGGGCCAGATGCTATGTCCATAGCAGTTATTCAGCAGAACATCATTACAGCAAGTCTTGATGGCACATATCAAGTTTTCAAAATCATCTGTCCCATTCTAATAGACAGAGTACTACATTCAATTACATGCTGACATGTTTCACATACCTGTTTTATTAGTATGCTCTTGTCTGTGTTGCACTTTAGGATGTCTCCCTTGTTTGTTTGTTTTTTTATTTTTAGTATTATTTTTGTTTTTAATATTATTTCTGTTTTTTTTTTTTTTTCTCTCTTTCTCCACTACAGGGATTGAGCTGGTTTGAATAGGTTGCAGCATGGCTTTTGTAGATGATGCCTATGATCAGGTGATGGCCTCTGCACCAGTTGGTGTTCTCCACTTGCTAACTGCATGCATCCAGCTGTGTAGGACTTCTAATAGCCAATGTCATAGCAACCCACAACTATAAATGATTATATAATGTGGTCATTGTCCCTTTACCTTTCCTGTATGGAAGACATCCTTACTATGTGTGGGCAGCAGTGTTACAGACAGCAGGTAGCGATACCTCTTACAACAGGACTTGTGGACACAGGCCAAATACATGTTTGCATAAGCTTCCAGACCTATGGACAGTGTGAGCATTGCTGTTATATGCATTGAATACTGCTGGTTTTACAGGAATTATGTGTACATGCTAGTTTTGTATGCAATGCAGTCTGTCTGCATAGCTCTCAACTGTGGGCCAATCCACACGATGGCCAGAGGATTTGCTGTTATGTTTTGTCTGTTCACCACACAGGACTTGTGTCTGACATAGCAATGACATTATCTCCGTTGATTGCTATCAGTACATGGCAACATCCATTTGTGTTTCTGACTTCATATTCCTGCATAAAGGTATGTTGCAACCATTCCTGTAACACCCACAACTTTCACAGAGTATAACACCAATATTGCAGATGTGGCCCTGTGTTCCAGCCTGTGTCCTCCACATATATACCAGGCTTTGTCCAGATGTCATGCAGTAAGAGATTGTTAGGTAATGACCTGCCATTATTTAGTGCTGGCATTCCTGCTATCATTCCAATGATGTTGTGGACTCCCACACAAATTGTGGGGTAGGGTCCATATATATGAGGGCAACAGCTGGACAAAACGTGTGTGACCTTGTACAGTCCGGAGGACAGTGTATGGAAAACACTGTTATATGCCCTTGTAAGACATTTTGTGGGGAGGGGTATTAAATGCTTTTTAACCTAGGCTGTTACAACATGTGAGGGATATCAGTGTAAAGAAACACTGAGGTTTATGGCTGTACATTTTCATACATTTCACCATGGGAACAGTGGTGGGCTACAGCTTACTGTCTTACACACAGTTCTGTTTGTCAGTGTGATAGTAACATTAAGGTAAGCCTTGTCATGTAACATATACATTTACATTGTGACAACTAACACTTTTCCCTCTAGGGGTTGAGTACAAAGTGTAATTGTAGACTGCTGAACTACATCTGTAATTAAGTGTTGATTGGTTCTTATCTTCAAGGCAAGTGTTTTTTTTTTTTACTGTTGTACTACTTGAAGGCCTTAGCCTGGACAGCAAAGTATATTATGTTTTTCACATTACTGTATCAAATGTTTTGTTTGAGCGTTGCATTAATCAGTTATTATGTATTTCAAACACGTAACTGCTATAAGAAAAGGCATAAACAATTAAAGAGTACACAAATAAACATTTCTGTGTAATCAAACTTGTGTGTGGTGTCATGTCCTTTGCATTTTGTGTGGGTATATGTCTCATGCAATAATTCTCATTTGTAGGAATGAATCCAACACTGGCCATTTTAAAAGGTGGCAAATGTAGGAATTATGGCTGTTTGATATACTGTGCACCCTTTCTCTCTATATACACACACACACACACACACACATATATATATATATATATATATATATATATATATATATATATATATATACATACTCTTCTTATACATATTTATAAGTACTAATATCTTTATATGTGTATATGTGCATATACATATATATATATATATATATATATATATATATATTTATTTATTTATTTTACATTTGTTAAGCGGGCTAGTCCAATTGGATACATGGCCATTTTCAGTGGAGGCCCGAGGAGAAAAGATCCACTATCTAATGCAAAGTAACAAGAGTACATTCAAAGTACATAGGCAGTTTAAGACACAACTAAAACAGGCATTCGAAATACATAGGGAATTTAAGACACATCTAAAACAGGCACTTAGGCAAGTTTTTCAGTAAGAGAATACATAAAATATTAAATTTCTTCAGTACAGGTATATACAATAAAGACATAAGTAATTATGTAGTTTGAAGGATAAAAATAGAGTTAGTAGAAAATAATAGTTTGTAGTTAATAGAGTCAATTTCTTAGGTAGAAATGAAAAGAGAGATGGAGAAATAGAGTTGGTATACAGTGCAAAGGATGCAGGAGAAGGTAGGAGGTATGTGCTCAGCTAGGGAAATTGCACGAGCAATATATATATATATATATATATATATATATATATATATATATATATATATATACACACGTATATATATATGTATACATATATATATATATATATATATATATATATATATATATATATATATATATATATATATATATATATATATATATATATATATAAATATATATATATATATATATATATATATATATATATGTACCAGCAGGTAAAAATATGTATATATATATATATATATATATATATATATATATATATATATATATATATATATGTGTCTATGTGTGTGTGTGTTTATATCATTGGAATGTTTAATGCTTCCACATTGTACATTCCTTATAGTAGACTGACTGTTCTGCATGATATGTTGCAGATATTATCTTGACATCTTACAGCTGAGATGGCTTACTATTAAGTTGTTGTGGGTGTGTTGTGCAGGGTCCTGGGTTCATGACTTGCAATTGATGGTTATTGTGTTGCAAGGCCTGTCTGTTCAGCTGTGGAAGTAGGAGAAATGTCAAGAGATCCCTAATTTGGGCTCCTTCACCCCCATTAACAGTGCGTTTGGTCAGATGTTTTGCAGTGAGAGGTTCAGAGTGTGGTTCCAATGTGCGAATGCAATACACATTTATGTATATATATATATATATATATATATATATATATATATATATATACATAAATGTGTATACACACACACACACACACACACACACACACACACACACACTTATATATATATATATATGTGGTGGTCATTCTGAAGAAATCTTGATATTAAAGAAGACGAAAGCACTAAATAATACAAGAGTTGCTGATGTTTTCCTTTTAATTCTTTTTGAATGCTTTTGTGTCATGAAGTTCATTCTTAGTGAAATTTATCTTCATTTTAGTGTGTTTTTTTAACAATTTTATATATATATATATATATATATATATATATATATATATATATATATATATATATATATATATCTACACACACATACATACATCTGCATATGTAAATACATTTCCCCTACTGTTGAATGAATGTGCTGCATGATATGTTTGAGAAAAGATCACATTTATGTACAGCTCAAATGATGTAGTGGTAAATCACTGTGGCTATGGTGTGCTGGGTCTTGAGTTCATGACTTGCAAGGGCTGGTTATTTTGTTGCTTGGCAGAACAAGGGCTGTTGGATTCAGAGTGACTAAGGCACTTTTAAGCAGTTGTAAGTGAGTTTGAGTAGGTTTGCACAAAGGTAAGCAATGCTACCTTCCAGTTAAATATGCTTACAGCCAGTTAGTCAGAAAATTGCTTATTCTGTGTAGGCATTGCTTACCACCACGCAAACAGACTTAAACCCCCTTACTGCTGCTTAAAAGTGTTTACTCCCACTTACCATCGAGCTAATTTATTTAAAAGAAAAAGGGATGATAGGAAAGTGGTGAAAAAGGGGACACGCAGAGGGAAAGACAATAGGGAAAGTAGCTAAGGATGTGCAGGACAGGTATAGGGAAGGTCCATAGCTGTCCATTTTTTTCTACAGTAACAGCTGTGCATATAAACTGAATTTGGAGGTAGATTTGGACACTCAAACCCCTTAGAGATGGGTGAGGACAATAATAATATGTTGTGAAGCCAATTAGACCAGATTACATGTGTCCACTGGACACGTGTTAGAAATGGACAGTATGGGGTGAGATTTTTTTGGGGGAACAGATTGCCCTTTTTTTTAAGGCAAGAGTGGGATGTTGGGGAAGGATAGTATATATATTTGGGGAGGTAGGCTGGGTAGGAAGACAGACACGACAGACAAGACAGCATACAGGAGCGGTATATGACACATGTGGGGGTAAATCTCTTGGACGGGGAGGGGTGTTTGGACATTGGAAACCCATAAGCCCCCAAATGGAAACAGTGAGACTGAGGTCTTGACCCATGGGCAGTTACTATGTACCTTCACAGACCCAAAGGTGGCTATGCTGGGGGCTGGGTAGGTGGGGCAGACTGACCATCTAAATGTGCCATGCAGCCCTCAAGCTGGCGTAGCAGATCTCCAAACTCCCTGCGGAACTTACTATGCACCAAGACCTGGTCCTGACTATGGGTGTCATTTTCCTGTCCACGCCCGCTCCCGTGGGGGGCGAGCCCCATCCACTGAGGTGGTTCCACCCAAAGGTGGTGGACGACCAGCAGAAAAGGAGGTCCCGGGGTGGGTCCCAGATGTGCTGGAGCCTAGTGCCACGGCCAGATGAGGTGGGAGAGGTGGTTCTGCTGAGACTAGCCTTCCCAAACGTGCTATGCTGTTGCAGTTTTAAGACATATGTGGGTTAGTAATAGTCAACACTATCCAGGATTAGTTATAACAGCATGCATAGATATTCTCATTAACCCAAAACACCAGATTTGGAACAGTTGCATAGCAAACAGAACACATGCATATATGGAACCACAGTGGCTATTACAACGGTGTGCAGATTACACTGATATGAACAGGTCACCAATAATAGTATTTCAACATGGAACATTAAAAGAAACACATTTCAATATTTATTGAACAATAGGACATATGTCCCAACAGTAGGTTTGGTGTAAACATACCCACTGATTTGTGTATTTAGATTATTCTTGCAGATATGGTGGGGGGAGAGGGTTGTCAATTAACAACTTATATATCCTTGTAGTTATCACAGTTTTAATGCTCGTTGGTCTAATCATTAAGGTAGAGGTATTATTACATTACCCTATGGCCTTGGTTTGGCCAGTAGTATGTTTGTAAACTAGTGTATTCTTCAACGGTGTTATAACTAAATATTACATCTCTTGCCTGGTATACCTGTGGAGGGAATGTTTGTTAACACTACCCGACTGTTTATACACATATTCCCAGATTCCCAGTTAATATTATGCACATACCTCTCAATCTCTTATTGCACACACTCTGGTTAAAGCTTGACAGCATGAGGGTGGAAATGGGACATATTTTGAATATTGCTCTCATAAACTTGGAGGGCTGATAGAGTGACATAATTTGTTTTCATATACATTTCTTGAAGGTTTTGAGGTTTGAAAATCAAATGAATGTCATTATCTGCTGACTACAAATCTAAGATTATCCCACTGATTTGCCATGGGGACAGGGGAACATGCAAAAAATAAAGCCAATTATCTGCACATTCTGAAAGGATGTGTACCGTTGAGAGGTATGATTATGTATACAGCTTACTACCACTCCCAGGATTCAAACCATGGCTGTGTCTACTAAAAATACAATGATTTAAGTCACAGTAGAGTGCGCTATTTGGATATTGCTGTCAATCTCTTCAGTGTTTTCTGTCTAAGTCTCTTGTGGTTGTACAATCTGACCTTGTAATTACAGCAGTCTTATACAGACATTCCTAGACATTTTTATTATGTAGCACAATGTGGGTAACAGTGGTTAATACAACATTACTATTCAGAGACTGCAACACTAAAAATGCCACACAATACCAGAGTAAACACTACCAGTCCAGGATTTCAATCTTTATTGGCAGGCACAGTTTTCTTATCTGTCAGACCTGTGGAGGGAATGTTTGTTAATGTTTGAATGTTTCCACACATATTCCCAGATTCTGAGTTAATATTATGCACATACCTCTCAATCTGTTAATGGACACACTCTGGTCATAGCTTAAAGACATCAGGGTAGAAATGGGACATATTTTGAATATTGCTCTCATAAACTTTTGGTGAGTTGCTAAAATGACATTTTCTGAAGGTTTTGAGGTCTGAAAATCAGATGTATGTCACTATTTGCTGAATAAAATTCTGAGATCATCCCACTGATTTGCCAGGGGGATAAGGTAACAGGCAGAAAATATGAGCCAATTATCTGGACATCTGAACAAATCTGAACAGTTGAGAGGTATGATTATCCATACAACTTACTACCACTCCCAGGATTCAAACCATGGCTGTGTCTGCTAAAAATATAACAATTTAAGTCACAGTAGAGTGTGCTATTTGGATACTGCTGTCTTTCTCTTCACTGTTTTCTGTCTAAGTCTCTCTCGGTTGTACAATCTGACCTTGTAATTACAACATTCATATACAGACATTCCTAGACATTTTTATTATGTAGCACAGTGTGGGTAACAGTGGTTAATACAACATTACTATTCAGAGAATGCAACATTAAAAATGCCATACAATACCAGAGTAAACACAGCCAGTCAGGATTTAGAGCTTTATTGCCAGGCAGTTACAGTTTTATTTAAATATGACCTATATGGGACTATTACTGTCATATTGTCTGGTTTATTCAGTACAACCAATACACAAAACAGCTGACTTTCTACTACTTTTATATTTATTTGGTATGACTACTACAAGCAGAATCACCAGCTTCGCAATGCAGCCTTTGCAGCCTACTCACATGGACTTCCTGATTTATAGCCCTTTCAGCTGCAGCTGTAAGAGAAATATAGAAATATTTAGCCATACCTGTCCATTATATACACAGGCTAGACATTATTAAACAGTTACTGGTATGAGTACTTACACACTGCTGGGACATCACCCCTGTGCCTTGATTCTTGGATCCACTGCTCCAAGAGCTCCCTCTTCCTCTGTTTCAAGTCAGCATAGTGGTGCCTGATCTGTCCGAGGGATACCAGTGGCACTGGTAAGGTCACGGGCGAGATGGTCCCAGGCTTCTACTTTATATTTGGAGCCTTAGTACTGGCCCTGCAGCAGTCTCTCATGTTTTTCTACCAGGAGTTCTACCATGACCTTGGATTCTTGGATGCTCCAGCACTGTGCCTGGAAGCACAATCCCTCTCTGACTCCAGCCTTGCTGCCTACAGTGGGAAGCTGCAACCAGTTATGAGCTGTATTCCCACCTGTGGAGTTTAAATATGGCTGATTTCCCACCCTTTGCCATGATTGGATGGTTTTGAATATGCTGAGCTAAGCTAAGCTATGGGCAAGGGTCTATGTTAAATATTCGAACATCCAAAATGTTGAACATTACATGGTCGAGACCAAATGTTCGACATGTGGATGTTCGAATATCAAAAAAAAAAGAAAAAAAAAAGAAAAATACACCTTAACAGTGTGAGCAGGGGGAAAGCGCTCCTGCACCCCCCACACCCCACACTTACATATACCAACTCCAAGACCGCACTTCAGTGCAGAAAAGGGAAATTCTCCCTATCTACCCCATATGGTGCCATTGAAAGTCAATCTTCGAACACTTGCAATTTTGAATGTTTGTTCTTGACCATGTAAAATTCAAAATTGTGAGCGTTCAAAGAATTGACATAGACTCATGGGTAAACCTGCTTAAATAAGGTTGGCATTGCTTAAAGGGGCAGGTTCAGCACTGCTTGCCAATGGGCAAATCCATTTAGCTGGGCTACTCATTGCTTAGCAGTTATATTTACACAATGCTTACACCTGGTAAGCAGAACTGTGCAATGCTTAGCATTGCTTATTTTTCATTTTATAGATTATCTGCTGTATGGCATTGATTCATCATTCATTACATATTATACATTTGTTTACTGTCCCTGACATTCTCCAATGTGCTTTCATTACATTTATTCATGTGTGACTATTCTGTATGGGGCACTTGTGTGTATATAAGGATTTCATAACTTTATTACACTGACACCTCACATCTGGACCTAATACAGTACTCTGGTTAACAAACATATATTATTTAGTAGGTAATACAAAAAAATTGTTTATGCACTGCTGTCACATTTAAATTGCAAATTGGTTCCAGTGGGGATTGAACCAGGAATGGCTGTTCATAAAGTATACTCACTAACCACTACACTATTGCAATATTGCTTAGGTTAGATGTCTCTTGCTATTTAACGTCTTGTGCTGTTTAAGCTGGACTGAGCATAGCTAAGCAATGGGCACACCCACGAAGCTACACTTAAACCTTATCGCATTTATAAAAAAAAAAGTTTTGTTGTGTTATTTTATGTATACCCTTCAGAATATCCCTGCTAATGCTAACTCTGTTATTTTATCAGCTTTCTGTTTCATGGTGGGCATACTTCTCAACCTCTTGGAGCATAAACTCTGGACAAACCCTAAAATGATGGGGGGGCAAATTGAGGGAGAGATTTTAAATATTGCTCTTACAAACTTAGACAGTTGATGATAGGTCTTGCATTAGCATGTATTTTCTGAAGGATGTGGAGTCTTTTAAATTCAAATATTTGTCAGTTTATTTAATGACTTCAATCCTCAGCTATTTTCCAGAAAGTTATAGATTTTAGGAGGAACACACCAAAAATATGAGATAAAACTGTGGACATTCTGTGAAAATCTGTACAGTTGAGAGGCATGTTTAATTCCTGACTTTTTGGGGGTGTTATGAGTGTTCTTGCTCATTTTAATTGCCAAAAGACAATTCTGGAGTGCAGGGGCATGTGTATTGTGAAAGCTCTGCTCTCAGATACACCCCTTGCACTCGTACATGGCTCCATGTTAGTTTAACAGCACAGGCAGCATGCCTTCATGAATATGCAAGGCGTGCTGCCGTGCTGTACAGGAGCATTGGAGGATCTTCTTTACTTGGCATGCTGTTGCAGTTGCAACAGTTTCTACATTGACAAAACCACTAGAAGATTAGCTTTTACGATTAGGGAACATATACTTGTTGTAAAGAAAAAAGTTAACAACAAGGCATTGGCTAGACATAGTATATGTTGTAATGGTTTTTTAAGTATATTTTTCTAGTGGTTGAGAAAGTAGATCAGTTGCACTTTGTTGACTTATATAATAACTGCTTAGAATATTTGGAATTAAAGTGTCAAGTATTTTTATGAGCAGATGCAGAACCAGGACTTAATGAAGATATTTCTGTTAAATGCTTGCTGAAATACAAAATTATATATATATATATATATATATATATATATATATTAACCTGAGGAAGCGTGCTTTGGACACACGTGAAAGCGCTTGTTATACAATAAATTAGCTTTATCCTACATCGTGGTGGTCTCCATCTGGTTGTTTCTTCATATATTCTTGGTTTTTCGGCCGAAAAACCTTTGAATGGTAGCATTCCCTATTTATACCCTTCTGAAATACAAAATTATTTAATTATTTCTTATTATTTTTTGTATATAAACTTATTGGTTAGAGATTGAAGTGGTTGTGACTTAGTTTAATATTAGATGGTGTTTTAACACTCATTTAGTGATTTGAATTTTTAATTAGAAAATGGATTTTATCGGTTGTTGTTTCTTACAATGTCATTTCATTCAGTGTATTCAGCCTGTTTGCATTTTTGCATGAGCTATTTCTGAGGGATTCTAATCAAGTAAAAGAATGAAAGAGCTAAAAATACTTTTTGGTTTTGTGATTTGTTATTTATGACCTATGACTGAACTTTATACTTCACTGCTATTTTACCTTAAGGATTGTGCAATTATTTAATTGTTTTTACCCTTGGTTCGAGTCAAGTGTTTTTTTTTTTTTTTTTGTCTGTGTGATTTTAATGAATGTCTATGTAACTTTTATTTATGAAACATTGCACTTTAGGTCTATACTATTAATAACTCTGCACTATGATTTGATAATATGGAAGCATTTTTCTTTTTAAATAACATAGGCTTATTAATAGTACACTAAAGTATGTCATATGCATATTTATTAATTATGTAGTGTTGTGATATATACTGAAAGCATCATGTTTTAATGTTCATTTTACAATATTTGTAATTGTAGTAAAACGATTTGTTGTAATTCAGTGGCTATATACTTGCTGCTTTAGGATTCTGTACCTTAAATGTATTGTAAGAGTGAAACATAGCTTTATTTATCCAATACATAGTTACCAGTTGTATTCATAGTCCACAAACAAGTGTTGCTTCAGTGTGTCCCTAAATGTATTATCATTAATAGTTCTCATATTTTCTGGGAGAATATTCTGGGAAGCAGGGATGATTTTAATGAATGCCTTTTCACTTATGGAGAGGTTGGCTTTTGTTCAATATAGTGTGGGCCCTTTGTCATTTTTTATATGTAGGGAGTAGCTTATGGTTCTATGGTTTAGTTTTATGCATGCTGAAGGTGGGGGATTACCAACAGTAAACAGGTAAAATAATCAACAGTTTCCTTATCTGTTATTTGGAGCCATTTAGCTTTGTTCACTAGTACTCGGCAGTGCTCTGTGCTGGAAGACAGTTTAATAAGGGAAAACATTTTATTAAAGGTAGTGGGTGACCTTGGTGTGCACCGGTTAGTGTTGTCACCCCACAGCAAGAGGCTCTCTGGTTTGATTCTCAGGTGGGGTGTCTTCTGTGTGGAGTCTGCATGTCCTTCCTGTGGACATGTGGGTTTCCTCCCACATTCCAAAGGCATGGAGTAGGTAGACTGGACACTCTAAATCGACTGTAGGTGAGATTGTGTGCATGAGTGGGGGTTTGAATGAACTGCCATGGCAGGACTAGCCACCCAGCAGTGTAAACCTTGTCTCAAGATGATTGTCACTGTGGAAGTGACACCCTGACCCCATGTGTAAAAGGGGTTGAGGATGGATGGCTCTGCTTTAGTATTTTGTATGGATTTGGAACCATTACTGAAAAGAAATATTCAAGTTTTTGAAGTGACACTCTGACCCCATTTGTAAAATGGGAAAAGGGGTTGAAGATGGATGGATCTGCTTTAGTATTTTGTGCAGATTTGTAACTATTACTGAAAGGAAGTATTCAAGTTTAGGGGTTAACGGTATTACCCTTACTGTGTGTCTGGCCTAAGGGTGAACTGAGCTGCATTTTTTTATTATGTTTGAGTAGCAGCTGTTGATCAAATATAAGTCCTAAATACTTTTGTTAATCTACCTGATTAATGCAGGTGCATTGAGAGTCATTGGTTTTAATAGTTAGGGTGATGGATAACTATGTAGTCCAAAAAACTATAACAGAATTTTTTTATTGCAGATAATGATTATTTTCCTGATTAATCAATCTTTAAACATTACATTATATACTGACATAATTTTCCTAATTTTTAAGAATAATACCCTGCTGTATTTATAATGAATATTAAAGCCCTTACATTGCTTATATAAGCATTAAACATTATTAATATATGCATTCTTATAAATTTTGTTTAATGTCTTATTGTTGGCCGGGATTCACTAATCCTCCGTGTAAGACTAACTAAGTCTTACACGGACACTGCAGTGTAAGGGTATGATGTCAGCGTGTCATGCATATTCATGAGGGTGTGCTGACTCAACTCTAAGGCTTACACAGAGCATGCACAAGTGCAGGGGGTGTGTCAGACTGCCGAGCAGTCCAAATATCCACACCCCTGCAAGTGCCTAAACTGCAAATGTCAACTGAAATGAGCGAGTACACTCAAATGTCCACATACCTAACACTACACTCCCCCACATTCTAAATCCCTGTACAAGTTTAAAAAGTAAAGGTTTCCTTTTTTTTTTTATTATTCCCGATATAGCTGCCTGTATTTGCACGTTTATGCACGGGTCTGCCCATTGCTTAGCTACAGTTAGCAGTGTAGACATCGAAGAGGATAATAAACTATTTATATGCAAATTAAGCCAAATAGGAATGGTGTAGTAGTAGAGCCCTCGCACAAAGAGGAGGCATTCCCAGTTCGAATCCCGCCACTCCCCTACCTATTTTCTTTCGGAAATGTGTGCATAAATATAATTCCTGACATTTACCTTTTAAATCTCAGTAAAATGCATTGAAATGGCCTGTGTGGTAGTGAACGATATTTAATATATATATATATATATATGCATGTGGAATGGTCATGCATACTGATAAATGCATAAGTAACATATCTTAAGCAATGTGAAGCACTACTACGCAAAGTTTATTAGTATTAAGCACAGTTAAGTACAAATGCTCATAGCTTAGCACTGCTATAACTAGTGCAATAGTTTTGCATGGAGCTGCGCATCACGCCAACTAGCGCAAACAAAACATGTTCGCGTGGAGCTGTGCACCGCACTAACTAGTGCAACGTCGGGCAACATCGGGCAGTGTAGAGCAATGTAGAGCAATGTCGAGCAACATTGGGAAAAGTTGAGCAAAGTCAGCTAAACACAGCCACACCTCCTAGCCAGTCTGGCCAGTGGTAAAATAAAAAGCAATGGTAAGCCTCGAACCCAGGATACTGTGCACCATAACCACAGTACTAAACCACTACGCCATGACAGCTTTAAAAATGGATGAATTTCCAACACAATCATATATATCAGTGGAAGTTTACCCATTGCTAAGCAGGTTTGCTCTTAGCTGAGAATTTTCAAAACCGGCCAATCACAAATAAGTGCAGGAAATGAGGCATATTTAAGCTCCATAGGCAGGAATAATTGCCATAACTGGTTGTAGCTCCCATCTGCAGACAGTGTGGCCGGTGTTGGAGAGGGATCTCGTTTTCGAGCACAATGGTGGGGCATTGAGGAGTCAAAAGTAATGGTTTGGCTCCTCATCCATCATCATGATGCAAGACTCCTGCAGGGCCAGTTTCAGGGCACTGAATGCAAAGCGGAAGCCTGGATTCGTCTAGCACATGATCTCACCAGTGCCACAGGCGTCCCTCAGACTTGTGAGCAGGTCAGACACCACTTTTCAGACCTGAAGAGACTGAACCAGTGCATACAGGAGGCCTGTCAAATGGAAAATGCCCCACTGCTGAGTATGTAGCCATGGAATGAAGTATGTAAGAATTGCTATAGTAGTCCATGTTATGGATAGGTATGTCTCAATATCCCTTCATTTACTTCACAGCTGCAGTTGTCTCTGCTGTGAATCAGCAAGCCTATGCAGATAGGCTGCTAAGGCTGCGCCACCAGGCAGGTTAGTAATAATTCTGCATGTGTTGTCATATAATAGAAGTGAGGGAGCCTGAAAAAGAGTGCTGTAACCCATTAATAAAGTTATAATTAGTGTTGAATAACTTCTTTGCATGTACTGTTATATAAAATAAGTGAGACAGCATGAAAAGGTGTTGTAACCCATTAATAAAGGTATAATATGTCTTGAATAAAAGACCTCTGCATGCACTGATATATCAAATAAATGAGAGAGCCACTAGAAAAGTGTTTAATGTAATAAATAAAGGTATAATTCCTGAAGTGTGTCCGTGTCACTTTCTTCGATATGTTGTTGTACCCTTGCATTATAGAAATAGTACTGTTGTAGTAAGCGCAGTCAACCCACACATGGGTAGGCCCATATAAAGTGGACGAAGGGAGTGCCAGTAGCTGTTAAGCATATATACAGTCCTCAACTGTCGGTTCATGGCCAGCATGTACAGGTTAATCTGACACATGAGTAGCTTGTTATTCTGTTTCCCCAGAAATGTCAGTGTGTTGCTAGAAATGTAGGGGGCTGTCAACATATACCTCATAATGTCACCTGAACACATACAGACATATAGATATTTAAATATAAATGAAATATATAAATATGTAGCAGTAACATCTGCATCCAGGACAGTTTGTATGTCAGATACAGGTCAGGTATATCAAGAACTAGCAAAACCCATTTTACAATTTAACAGACATTGCCCAGTGTAATAATACATGTAGGGGATATATAACTGCTGACAATAGGAATGTAGTGTAAACTACAAGTATATATAAGTTGTTAATAGAGGTATATTTTTACACTCTACTGTATGTGCCTAAACAATGCAATTCCACACCTCAATGGGTATGTCTAATCTCATAGCATTTGTTGGGACACATGTCCTATTGGTTTATAAATATTTGCATTTACTTTGATGCATGTGCCCTGTTCACATACCACAATCTTGGTGGCCTGTTGCCACCAATCAATCCTGCATGCTGTTGGAATGCCCACTGGTGTTCTATATATGCATGTGTTATGCTTGCTGTTCAACTGTTGGAACTCTGGTGTGGTGGGTTAATGGGAATACTACTGCATGCTGTTACAACTAAATTGGAATGCTGTTGGCTATTACTAACTCATATTGTCATTAAATCCTCCTAAACATCGAATGTATGGGAAGGCCGGTCCCAGCGGACCCACCTGTCCCACCTCAGCTGGCGATGGCACCTCACACCAGCAGGTCCAGTGCCCAGCCTGGGACCCCCTCCTCCATTGGTCCTGTGCCACCTTCGGGTGGAAGTGCTGCAGGGGATGGGGCTCACCCCCCCCGTGCAAGCGTGGCTGGAGGAGGGCCACCTTTCACCCTCTGAATGGTCCGGGCTGTGGTGCATAGGGAGATTGAGCATTCAGTCGCTGATCCTCTACGTCAGCTCGAGGCAAGAGTGGCGTGACTCACGGGTGAGCCTGCCCCTCCTACACAGTCCCCAGCACAGCCACCCTCTAGGCTGTGAAGGTGCAGTGCTGACTGCCCATGGGTGGGGATCTCAGTTCCACTGTTGCCATCTGTGGGCTCATGGGCTTGCGATTTCCAAACACCCTTCCCCGTCAATGGTGTTCACCCACCTGATGTGTCATATTCCGGCCCTGTATGATTCTTGTTTGTTTTGTCTGTTTACCTCCCCAACCTACCTCCTCAAATATACCTACTTCCCCTACCCCACATTCCACACTCACCTGAAAAAAAAATGGGCAGTCTGCTGCCACAAAAAAATTACGCACCATACATAGCTGCCCATTTTGCACACATGTCTGTTGGACACATAAATTGAAATTTAATTGGCAGTACAACATACTTCATTGTCCTCACCCCTCTCTCAGGGGTGGAAGGGTTCAAATTTCCATCCAAATTATTAGTATATGCACAGCTGTTGCTGTTAAAGAAATGGGCAGCTATGGACCTTTCCTACACCTGTCCTGAACATCCCGAGCTGTTTTCCCTACAGTCTTTCCCTCTTTGTGCCCCCTTTTCACCACTTTCCTATCTCCCCATTTTATTTTTCTTTCAAAGAAATGAGCGTGGGGGTTAGTGGGAGTAAGCACTTTTAAGCAGTAGTTAGCGGGTTTGCGCGAGTGTGCGCTTGTGTGCGCTTAACTAAGTATTGCTAAGCATCGTGCAAACCCACACAAACCCGCTTACAACTGCTTAAAAGTGCCTTAGTCACTCTGTATGTCAGGACCCTTGTTCTGCTCAGCAGCAAAATAAAATACCTCTGTCAGTCTCGAACCCCGGACCTTGTACACACTAGACTGCATGAAGTACCAATGAGGCATGGTAAACATACAACAAATTGGTGCTGCAATCAATATATCATGCATCAGAATGAGTGAATGTAAAGGACAAATAGGAATGCCATAACACAAATCCTGTTCTGTGGATCCTTACCAGCAGCTCTTGTGGAATTGCATTACATGACTGTGAAAAGAGAACTAGCCATACTAGCAGGAAATAATGTTACAGCAGCACTTTACAACCCCCACACAGTATCATAGTAGGACAAACACTAGAATATCTGATTAGGGCAGAGGCCATACTTCACAACTGTGACTACATTTCAGGCATGTCCCTGATTTTGAGACAGGTTTTAGCTATGTCACACTGAATCCCTCTGAAAGCTACTGATGTTGGGCAGAAAGGTGGTGGATTACACTTAATGAATAATGATAATAAGTAAGAGTTGGACACGGGCAGAAAGGTGGTGGATTACACTTAATGAATAATGATAATAAGTAAGAGTTGGACACGTTGGGCAGAAAGGTGGTGAATTACACTTAATGAATAATGATAATAAGTAAGAGTTGGACATGGGCAGAAAGGTGGTGAATTACACTTAATGAATAATGATAATAAGTAAGAGTTGGACAAGTTGGGCAGAAAGGTGGTGAATTACACTTAATGAATAATGATAATAAGCAAGAGTTGGACACGTTAGGCAGAAAGGTGGTGAATTACACTTAATGAATAATGATAATAAGTAAGAGTTGGACACGTTAGGCAGAAAGGTGGTGAATTACACTTAATGAATAATGATAATAAGTAAGAGTTGGACACGTTGGGCAGAAAGGTGGTGAATTACACTTAATGAATAATGATAATAAGTAAGAGTTGGACAAGTTGGGCAGAAAGGTGGTGAATTACACTTAATGAATAATGATAATAAGTAAGAGTTGGACACGTTGGGCAGAAAGGTGGTGAATTACACTTAATGAATAATGATAATAAGTAAGAGTTGGACGTTAGGCAGAAAGGTGGTGAATTACACTTAATGAATAATGATAATAAGTAAGAGTTGGACACGTTGGGCAGAAAGGTGGTGAATTACACTTAATGAATAATGATAATAAGTAAGAGTTGGACACGTTGGGCAGAAAGGTGGTGAATTACACTTGATGAATAATGATAATAAGTAAGAGTTGGACACGTTGGGCAGAAAGGTGGTGAATTACACTTGATGAATAATGATAATAAGTAAGAGTTGGACACGTTGGGCAGAAAGGTGGTGAATTACACTTAATGAATAATGATAATAAGTAAGAGTTGGACACGTTGGGCAGAAAGGTGGTGAATTACACTTAATGAATAATGATAATAAGTAAGAGTTGGACACGTTGGGCAGAAAGGTGGTGAATTACACTTAATGAATAATGATAATAAGTAAGAGTTGGACACGTTGGGCAGAAAGGTGGTGAATTACACTTAATGAATAATGATAATAAGTAAGAGTTGGGCATGTTGGGCAGAAAGGTGGTGAATTACACTTAATGAATAATGATAATAAGTAAGAGTTGGACACGTTGGGCAGAAAGGTGGTGAATTGCACTTAATGAATAATGATAATAAGTAAGAGTTGGACACGTTGGGCAGAAAGGTGGTGAATTACACTTAATGAATAATGATAATAAGTAAGAGTTGGACACCGCTTGTACTTCAGGAAATGTGTATTAATCCATATGCTCTGGTTCTCTCAAAGTCTCAACTTAATGTCTCTAATATTGTAAAGGTGTACTTTACTTCTACCTACTTTTCCCTGAGTATGTTCAAATATGTACCTGAGTATTTGAGAGGCCTGGCAGAGCAGAAACACACAGGCATATCAGCTATTCTGCTGTTACACACTGTGCAAATAGCTTTGGAATGAGTTCCAGAAGCATACCCTTATGTAGGAGTACAACAGTGAAATACCAAGGGATGTAGCCATGTACTTCACAACCAACTGTGACGATGCCATTGTTCCAGTGCTGAAAAGACCAGTGTGGTGCACAGACAAAGAATAACAGGCTAACCTCTGGCTACCATCTGGATAGGTCCACATTTGGGACCTACGCAGACAGACTACTTGCCTTGGTAAACTAACAGGTACACAGCAACCCTTTAAGTCCAGCAAGATAAAGTTCACACATCAATACATAATGCTCTCTGTCCTTCTGCACCCCTACCCAAATGTACAATAAACCTGTGTGTTCAGGGTCTACCAAGGATGTAGGTAGGCATACTCAGTACTGAAATGTGTCCAGTTTTCTTGAGCAGCCTGTGCTAATGTCAACACTAAAAAAGTAGAAACTGTTCAAAAGTGGGTACATTAATATTCACAGTATAGCAGTTCACAAACAGTTCATGTGCCAAATAAATACACCTCAATAACTACTTTTGTATGGCAGTTAATTGTATAAGTAGAAAAGAAACTACATACACCCATGTATCTTGCATTAGTATTTGTAGGGGTGATTACAAATCTACACTGACAACTGTGTTGTGGAAGTGGCAACATTCAGGTCTGAGTACAACATTTAAATCTCTGGCTACACCCCTAGCTTCACATATAAGAAGTATACCAACCTTCTGACTTACACAACGGTGTCCACAGCAAACAAGAATGGGCCCCACTTTGGAAAGCTGAAAGGGCTACGCCTACCTGACATAGCAATTTATAGCATTGGGTTGCTATGACAGTGAGTACTGCAATTACCACACAGCAGGCTGCATGCAGTTACCAAATGGTGGCCACCAATTGGTGCAGAGGCCATCACATGCACATGTGCAGATACCTATAAAAGCAGGCTGTACCTGCTGGCCACATATGCAATCATCCCATTTCCAACGCTGAGAGAGAGAGACAGACAGAGAGAGAGAGAGAGAGAGAGAGAGAGAGCTGCACACCCCCACCCACACCAGTGGGGGGGAATAAATAAAAGCAATAAAAATCTAAAATAAAGCCAAAGATACAGCAAAGTGAAAACTACAAACACATACAAAGAAAAGGTATGTAACAGATATGTATTTACTGGCATGTAGTAGATGTATTTGAAGACTACTTTATATACTTTGAAACATCAATATTTGGCAGCAGTACATATCTATGCACAGATGCCCTGCATAACTACTGCCATGGACAAATCAGTGTGTAGCTGTGTGCAGTGGGACATAACTGTGATATATGTAGCTCAGCATTAAATGTCAAACATCTGAACCATGTAATCTGTGTTCTGTACAGTAGTGTGGACAATGGCTGTTTGCTGGTATATGACATGTGGTGGTTAAATGCTGTGGGAGTGATTTATTAGGTTTGCAGTGTCACAGCCAGTGAGGCCTGCTAAAGCCACATGGGCTGAAAACACCTTCAATGCATTTCGCACAAGACTGTGCAATATCATTACATAACTGTATACCTCCCATACTTCGCATAACTGATATTCCCACCATGACAGGTGGACTGTATATGTGCCTATATGTATATCTATATGTACACCAATGGATGTTTATATGTATGTGTATATCTATATATATATATATATATATATATATATATATATATATATATATATGTATCTATATAGAGGCAGGGAGAGACAGAGTCACATTTACTGCGACAGATGCCTGGTGACAAAGCCATGGCCTCAAGCTCAATGTCTGAAATAAATTTGCATCCCTTTTGCTAAAAACTCTGTACCCATGAACTACCACATAGGTGGTAGTCAACTTAACACCGACAGTGTGATAAGAGACCATGGAACACTGGTGGACAGTAGTCTCACCCTTGATAATCACAGTGCCACACTAGTCATGTAATCTGTCTACATGGCACACCTCATCACAAAAGCTGTGTCATCCAGGGAAAAAGAGGTCAGTGTTCCCCTCCACTCATCACTTACAAAACCCATTATAGAGTACAATGCCCCTTCTGGTATGTACCTCACAAGACATCTACAGCAACTGGAAAGGCCACAGACATATCTCACAAAGATTAATACTGTCTTCAAACAGGTGCCCTATGCATACCGTCTCACCAAACCACAGCTACACTGTGTTGCATACCGGCAACCCAGAGGTGACCCCTGCCTAATATACAAAGCTCTGTCAAACCCAGAGCTGTTAGACATGCTCCACGTAAACAGATCCCTATCTCTACGAGCTACACGCTCTAGGGACCTAAATCTTGTCACCATAATAGACAGAACATGCTGGAGGGATAGATTCCTATCTCAGAGACATCCCATACTGTGGAACAAACTACCTAGCAATAGCAAACAAAGCTCCTCAGTAGCACCCGTCATGAATAGTCTTGATGATTGGATGTGAGATAGGAATTACACCCCGGGAATCACCTCTGTGGCTGTGCTTGACAGGGACACATGGAACTAAATTACTTGGGTGTCAAAGGCCATGGTACCGTCTGGCTAGGCTTCTATAGGCCCTAGGGCCAATAGCCTATAACCTACCTATGAACCAATACACATTCACATGTACTTGTTGCAATAATTGCTATGTGAGGTTGACTGAGTGTGATGGTGAATGTGTTGATGAATGTGTCACAGTTGTGTATATGTGGGATAGCTTAGTGGGAAATTGTTTCTGTCATGGTATTATGTGTCTGAGCTCTGATCCCAGCAAAAGATGTGTATGCTATTGCTAGCCAGAAAAATCAGTATGGCATATGGTCCAATGTAGTCCCTTTGTGTTAACTGGGGTGTGCCACTGGAGGATAAAGCAGTACATGCATGCTCATTGATTGGTACTGCTGGTGAATCAAACCCCTGTATGAACTGCAGTACTACCTGAAGCTGTAGGCCTAAACAGCACAGTATGGTGTATGTCCACATTGCTTGGAAACACTGTTTTGTGTGTTCCCTGTAGTCCTCACAGATTACATACCTCAGGCATAAGGGTTTGTAAGTACTGACACACAGTACTGTATGGTACACACGTAAAGCTCATCTGGGTTGCCATACCTCTGTGTCCTGTATATATGTCTGATGTGTGTGTGGGTATGCCTGTAACATGCCCCGGTCATATGTGTGTTACAGGATATAAGTGGGTATCTAGCAACATGTATAGTCTAGTACAGCAGTATGCCTCCTATATTCACGAATGTGCACATATTGTAGGTAGGTGTTTTCCATCAACAACTAGTGTGGTATACTGGTAATACTGTAACTGGACTTTACAATCATTGCAATGGATTACATATTTCATTATGTATTAGCTGGATATATACCCACTGTAGCTAGGTGGTGCATTGTGTCGCATACAGTATGCCATGTACTGTTGCATAGTCTTACATAGTGGTTTATCTTTGTTGCTGTGCAGAAAATGTTTTAATATATAGAGCATGTCAGGCAGTGTCAGGCAGTTGTGGGTTGAGCACTGATATGTGGTATTGAAAGTGTATATCCTCTGACAAACAATAGTTTGCTATTTTTGGCAGTTCAGTGATATCTGTACTGTAGAATGTTAAGTGTGCCACATGACTTGCTCAGACATAATGCTTTCTTGTCTTCCAGGGCCATGTCCCACCATCGCAATCCTGCATACAGCAGTGCAGGGGATGAGATACTGACCAACTGTCTCATCGAACAGTACAACCTGCTATTTTTAAGAAACAGCCAGGACCAGCATGAGCGGACTGCTCTGTAGCAAGATGTAGTCCATAAGACAAATGACATAGGCATGCATAACCGGACTTATGAGCAGGTGCGACATCACTGCAGTGATTTACTAAGACATGTCCGGCAGGGTGCGTCTGATGTCCGTAGGCAACAGCTTGCCACAGGTGGCGGGGTTGCCACCCATACCCCCTCACCAGAGTGGAGGAGCTGCTCCTGAGCCTGGGGGCTTCCGGCCAACAACAACAACAGCACACATGCATCATCATGGAGGCCGGAGCCCCCCAGCAAGTTCACATGGAGCATGCAGGTAAGTTGGCATATCTGTAGACTACTGTTACCTCTATTGTTAGATCATGCATATGTGAGATGTGTACTGTGTAGTTAGAAGATGTGGAGCCTGGTGTTGTTCAATATTGATAATTTGGAACATGATGTGTAGGCCTGTGACTGTCAACCATTGTGCTACTGTAAGATTGCAAAGCCGCAGTAGCAATGCCACAGTTGTTGCCACTGACAAATTTTGTAGGTCCCTCTGGTGCGACAGCAAGGCAGCAGACCCATGCTGGTGAGTGTGTTCTACATTTAATATTGCTAATAAAATGTGCATGTCATAGGTGAGGTGTAGGCCATGTACACATGTAACACACCTACGCATAATGCATGCTGTGCATGTTTGCTGTGAGACTATGCACATCTCAGTAACGTGAGTGGCTGCCTCAAACACATGCAATACACAGAGCATCCCAAACAATTGTGGCTACACTATAGTGGACATTGGATAGGCAGTCGATACACATGCACACGACATACACAACTCTGTCATATGTCGTACATGTTAATATGCTACACATGGCATACCCAGACATAAGGTCACACTCCAGTATCCTAAATGTCATCCATATACCTGAGAGGTAGAGGCCTATCATGGGGCAATGCGACACTCTCCAACACGCAATACATTCATCTTAGGCAATGCTCCCTATTGGGCACCTTACAAACCCATGTAACAAGTGGCTGTGAAATGGTGAATGTAGCCATGGTACTGCAGTTCTGGTACAGCATGGTATGTGCCAGTCTGGCACACATTAGTAGCCTTGAGTGACCACATGATGCTGCATGATGATGGCTCATGGTACTAGACCCCATCCAGTTGCAGTGACCACAGTACCACACATGGCATTAACTGCTATACACCTCAGTGTTGTGTGTGTGCAAACAGATGCACCGATACACATTATGTATAGCAATCACCATTTGTACAAAGTGACACATATATGTCATGTAATGCTATTGAGTGTATAGGTCACATGACACACACTGTGTATGTGTGAAGTTTAACGTTGCAGTTGTGTTGTAGCATGCCATGTCATGGCTGGCACTGGCATGTCCACAATATGTCCTACACTCACCATAACCACTGTACAATGGCTATGTTGAGCAATGGTATTCCATCAGGTATAAATGCACCACTCATCCTGTGTGTATACATAGCATGCATGTGCTAAACCTGTGTCCGCAATCATCTGCTAAAGACACAGACACTCTAATCAGAAATGGATATCTATGTGACACACATAAACACATCCAGCCATGGTATGTATACCTGTGAGTGATGGTGCACAGGACATTGCAGAGCTTTTAATACTTGCACAGCAATGTTGTGTCCATGTACACTTTGCGTTCCAGGGTGAGGCCAATCACTGAACAACAACACACATACATCAAAGCCATGTAGCCATGTATACTGTTATTGGCAAGGGCTGTCTGCACCTGCACTGCATGCTGTTGAGCAACACACTTCCTGCATGCTGACACATGTGATATAACTGTTTGCCTTGTGATACTGTACCCCACCATCACCCGCTATTGAGTATGTTCTGGATTGCTGGTGGTGTGTGTGTGTCTGTTTTAGTGAGGAGTGCATTTGTGTGCATGTGTGCATGTGTTCATGTGTGCATGTGTGCATGTGTTCATGTGTGCATGTGTGCATGCGTTCATGTGTTTATGTGTGCATGTGTGCATGTGTGCGTGTTTGTATGTGTGCATGTGTGCATGTGTTAATGTGTGCATGTGTGCATGTGTGCATGTGTTCATGCGTGCATGTGTGCATGTGTGCATGTGTTCATGTGTTCACATGTGCATGTGTGCATGTGTTCATGTGTGCATGTGTTCATGTGTGCCGACATCATGTAAAGTGTGTTTCCTGTCTTCCTCTCACAGGTGCTGAGTTTGGGCCGGTTCAATGCAGCGGGCAAACCAATGTCACTGAGCAAAATAGTGATGATGATAGGTGTGTTGAGGCACAGGCATGTTTGCCAGGGTCTGTCGTTGGGCCACCAATCGACAGTACACAAGTGTCCACCCCATCCATGCACACAGTCATACTGCCAATACATCCATCACCAATGCCCTTAGCTGAGGGACAGCATACAGTCAGCATTGGCCGGGACAGTGTGGTATCCATGGCACATGCATCCCAACACAGCAGCCATACCCAGATGTCTGGAAGGGTACCACATAGGCAGATGTCCAGGGGTTCTTGCCGGAGCACTGCTGCTCATCATGCCACTGGCAGACATGTCACAGGTCTGACAATGTCACGTATGTTCCAGGCTGTCATGGAGGCACAGGCATGTATGGAATGGTACACCAGACAGGGACTAAGGGCACAGAGGGCACATAACACCACTTTAACTGACAGTATCCGTAACCTAGCAAGTGCCATCCATAATTACACTGAGGTCATGGATAGACGTTGGGGTGAGACATTAGATGTCCTTCACAATGTCATGTCCATGTGTCAGGACAGTGTGTGATGGGTGAGACGTCGATGTGGATGTATGCCAGCAACATCAGCAGCTGGAAGTCGCCGGGGATGTCCCTCAAGTCACAGCTGCTCCCGTAGTGCCAGTACCAGCCCCAGCAATGCTGGGGCTGGGCTGTCCATACACCGTCCTAGAAGACCACGTGCACGTGGCTCTGGACAGTCCCAGCAGGGACCTGAAATACCTCTGTGGATCACATAAGCAATAAGGGGTTTGCATGCATATCCACAAAGGTTATTGTACACCTATAATGAATAGCCATCATTGACAGACTTTGCTGCGTTAGAACCGGTCTAACATATACCTCGGCCATAAACCCTCACTCACACAATTCAATAGTAACCATAATGAGTGTGTGTGACATGGATGACCTAGGCCAGGGATCACTGCAGTGGCTGGTCTTGTCACAAGCATACAGATGTGACCTAATGTGTGGGAAGCAGCAGCACAGTCTGGCAAATATGACAGTTGTGTCCTTGGAGACAGCAGGGTTCACACACATGCAATAATTGAGGTAACATGTCCGTATATATATTTGCCACATGGTTACCTCACATGTGCAATGCATACTGACATGTCATACAGTAGTAAAAGCAAATCCCACTACACATTGACCAACAGTACCACACACATAGAGAACACACACGCACCGAGTGCAGGATTCAAACCCCTACCTAACTATTTCATGATACTAGAGCAGTACGCATTAACACGGCATGTTATACACATTACTGTGAGTTCTTTTTTCCAAAAGTATGTTTGAAGGATGGTGACATCATCAGACCTGACAAAGATTAGTATAGCACTTTTAAGGTGTATGAGTACTCTCCAAAAAGGTTGCTCCTCTCCAAGGAGATCACACACAAACAGACACTTGTCAAGTGCAGGATTCAAACCCCTACTTAACTGGTTTATAATACTACCGGAGTACGCATTTACACGATGTGCTATGTACATTACTGCAAGTTTTCTTTTCCACAAGTATGTTTCAAGGATGGTGACATCATCAGACCTGACAAAGATTAGTATACCACTTTTAAGGTGTATGAGTACTCTCCAAAAAGGTTGCTCTTCTCCAAGGAGATCAAACATAAACAGACACACACACACACTTCTGAAGTGCAGGATTCAAACCCCTATCTAACTACACGCACACTTCTCAAGTACAGGATTCAAACCCCTATCTAACAGGTCTATGATACTACAGGAGTATGCATTTACATGATGTGCTATACACATTACTGTGAGCTCTCTTTTCCACAGGTATGTTTGAAGGATGGTGACATCATCAGAACTGACAAAGGTTAGTATACCACTTTTAATGTGTATGAGTACTCTCCAAAAATGGTAGCTCCTCTCCAAGGAGATCACACATAGACACACACACACTTGTTAAGTGCAGGATTCGAACCCCTATCTAACTGGTTTATGATACTACAGGAGTACGCATTTACACCACGTGCTATACACATGACTGTGAGTTCTTTTTTCCACAGGTATGTTTGAAGGATGGTGATGTCATCAGACCTGACAAAGATTAGTATACCACTTTTAAGGTGTATGAGTACTCTCCAAAAAGGTTGCTCCTCTCCAAGGAGATCACACACAAACAGACACACTTGTCAAGTGCAGGATTCAAACCCCTACCTAACTGGTTTATGATACTGCAGGAGTACACATTTACACAACACGCTATACACATTACTGTGAGTTCTACTTTCCACAGGTATATTTGTAGGTTGGTGGCATCATCAGACTAGACAAAGTGGGTTACATTAGGTGACATTGGGTGGGCTACATAGAAGGAGTGTCTAAACACTTTGGCCATGTGATCATCAAAGAAGAGTGTACTATCTAACTGTGTCCCCAGGGCCTTCATAACTTTCTCCATGCATACTGGAGTACCACCTATGTGGTAATTTGTTTGCACTTCGTTTTAGCCAAAGGGGAGGACCATGCATTCTTTGCCATTCTTCTTGGGGCATTGTTTTGACACCAGGTATCTGTCCCTGTAAGCCCCTTCTGGAGGATGTGTTTGTCATCCATAGAGTCGATTATGGACCACAGTTAGCAGTCATCTGCAAACCTGTTCAGCCATACTCCTCCCATGCTTGCCTTTACCTCTGAGCAGTGTCTACTGAACAGGTGGGGTCCCAGGGCCAGGACCTGTGGGATGCCATTTGTGACTGTCTTAGAGTTGGACATGGCACCTGCAACTCAGAACATGTGTGTTGGATCTGTGAGCCACTTGGCCACACATCCTGTGAAATAGCTGTTGATGTTCAGGCTGGTAAGTGTGTACATGATGACAGAGTGGGGAATGGTGTAAAAAGTCCTTAGTGAGGTCCAGGTGGGCTGTGTGGACTACTTTCAACTCCATCTATGTCCTTGGTAACTGTTTGTAGTAAGTCAACTATGTTTAGGAGGCAGGGTCTGTCTTTAACAAGGCGGGGTTGTGTAGAGTCCAGTGTCTGGAGGTCCCCAATGTCACTGTTTATGGGCTCCATGACATTTTGCTCAATAGCTGTGTAGACCAGGCTGAGTAGACATATAGGGCAATGGTTTCCAGGTTCTGTTGTGGCACCCCCTTTGTGGGTCTGGATGACTGTTGGTGTATGCCATTCTTTGGGTACATACCCTGTGGTACGATTGAGTCTGGCCAGTGAATGTAGGTGAGGGTGTGGTTCCTTTTGTGCCTAGTGTAAGATGCAGCCTGGGACACCATCCAGTCCCATTGATGCTATGTTCTTGGCTTTGGAGAGGGCTGTCCTTACCTGCATGTCTATGATGTCTAGGGCTCTGCATCTTTCTGTAATGGACACAGGCCCTTTTGGGGGTGATGGGGGGAAATTTGCACTGAACTTGTCCCCCAGGATGTGGACAATGAAAGTTGGTTCAGTGTATTCCTTGCCATTTTCAGTAGCTGACAGCATATTTGGAAGTTGACACCTACGCGTGTGGTATAGCTACCGCAGGCTTTGTGGCTGTCATTCTTACAGTCCTTGGCAATTTGTCTTTTGAAAGTGTCCTTGAATTATTTTATGAGCTATCATTGCTTCTTCCTAATAATGATCAGTGATGCCTTTCCTTTAGTGAAGTTGGCTCTATCAGGTGTTAGTTTCCTCCTTCTGTTGTCTAGCTTGTTTATGGGCAACGACCACCAGATTATTTTCTTATTTTTGGAGAAGTGCATCTTGGTTTTATTTGTGATGTCTCGATCCATGCATCCCTGTAGATGCTCATAGGATTCACTTGTAACTGATTCGGCAGATTGTATACCATTATCCTACAGCAAGAGTTCTTTGGAACTTTTCACTTTTGTCTTGGGACGTGTGCAGTTTGCTTTTGATAATGTCTTCACGGTGGTTTCATTGACTGGGTGAGGGGGCAGGATGTGACTGTCCAGTGTGATCACTTTATGATCTGATATTACCAGCGAGGCCTTTATCTATGTTGTGGAACACTGGTACCCCATGTTGGTGATGATCATGTCCAGTATGATGTCACCTGTAGTGGGCATGGTGACCAGCTGTTCCAGGGTGTTAGAGCTTTTAAACTCTAGGAAACATTGGGCAAAGGACGTTGTACACAAGTAATTCTCACACTCACTGTTTGGGTAGTTGTAATCACCTCATATAATGGTGTTTGATAGGACCTCTATATTTTCCACTGTTCTCAGGAATACTGGGTGAGGTTCCTGTGAAAAGGTAGGTGCTCTGTAGCAGGCTACAATTTGATGAGCATCTTTGCCCAATGTTAGTTGCACTTGCATGGTCTCCAAGGCCTCATGCTGTGCCACTAACCTGAAGGTGTGGGTATCCATATGGTAAATGGGTACACCCCTTCCTTGTGTATTTCACTCGTTGTTTTGGGTCCGAAGGTCAGGGTGATTGTGAGTGTTTTACGTGGAGCATGTCCAACAGCTCTGCATTTGACATAGCTTTGTATGTTAGGCAGTGAACACATTTGAATAGGTGATATGCAAGGGAGTACAGATGGAGCATTTTGAGATGGTCTGTGTATGGCATGTATTTCTGGCCACTAATGCTCTTTGTGAGGTATTGCTGCAGGCTTTACAGTTGTTGTAGTTGTCTTGTGAGGTACATAGCAAAAGTGGCGTTGTACTCTATTATAGTTCTAGTGAGTGATGAGTAGTGGGGAACAATGTCCTCTTCTATCCTGCATGAGACACATTTTGTGATGAGGTGTGCCACATAGCAGGGTTTCCTGACTACTGTGGGGATGTGATTATCACACTTGTGTCCAGTGTACACCTGTGACCCAAGGTCCCTTGTCACACTTTCAGTGTTAAGTATACTACCGCCTATGTTGTAGTTCTTGGCTACAGAGGTTTGAACAAAGGGGATGACAATGCACCATTTGCCATTGAGCCATGGCTTTGACAACAGCCATCTGTCTCAGTGAGGCCCTTTTGTAGGATGTCCACATCTTTAGTGTTTACAATTATGGCTCCTAGTTTGCAGTCCTCTGGTAACTTCTGTAGCCACAGACCTTCCATGTTAAAGTTTACTTCAGGTAAGTAGATACTAAACAGGACAAGACACAGGACTGGACCATGTGGTACTGCACTCATCAATGGTCCAAAGTCATACTTGGAGTCTGCTACTTTCACAGTGTGTGTTCTGTCAGTAAGCCTGTTGGCAACCCATCTTGTGACATAGCAATTTATACCTAGTTTAGTGGGTTTATCTATATTTCCAGAGTGTGGGGTGGTGTTGTAAGCTGTGGCAGGATCAACATAGGCTGTGTGAACCACCTTATCCTTGTCAATGGTTCTGTTGACTGCTTCAATGTCATCTATCAGGTTTAGGTGACATGATCTGCATTTTACAAACCCAACATGGTTGTGGTCCAGGGTTTGTGGATTACAAATGCAATTGTTTATATGTTGTATGATGATACCTTCCATGGCCTTGAAGAGCGGGCTCGTCAGGCTGATGGGGCGCTAGTTCCTGGGGTCCGTGGTGTCTCCACCTTTGTGTAGTGGGATAACCGTCACTGTGCACCACTCAACAGGCACAAAGCATGAGGTGAGGCTATGACTGCACATGGTACGTCAGTGTGGTGCCTGTTAGTGCTGTGGTTTGTGTGGAACACAGCCTGTGAAGTTATCTGGTCCATGGCTGCTGTGATACTGGCTTTGGAGAGTGTTTTTTACCTGTGCAGCCATGATGACAGCAACCTTGTAGTCTTCCATTATAGAGGTGTGCTCTTTCATGGGTGAGAGTGGGGTACAGTTAACAGTGATCCTATCTGCCAGGATGTTGGCAATATCAGTTGGGTCTGTATATTTAGTGCCATTGAGCTGTACCTCAGTACAGATCTGAGTGTAGCCATGACATGGACCTGTCTGTTGGGCAGAGATCTCCTGAGTAGACAGTATGCAACAGAGTACAGGTTGGGTTACATTCAGTCTTGTTGCATGGGCAACTGTTTGAGGCCAGTAATCCTCTTGTTAGGGTACTTCAGTGGTCTTTCCGGCTGTTGAACGTGCCTAGTCTGATTCATCACAAGTGTGTTGTGGTACTCTCTGACGGGTCTGATGACTGATGAGTACTGGGAACCTCCTTTGACCTACATGCACAGACCTTGGCAGTTTATGTGAACACATAGCATGATTTTCTGACAAATTTGTGAACGTGTTTCTGTAAGTAGAGATGTCTATCCACATTTGTCCATAAATCCCTTATTATCACCTCCGTATTTGGCATAAGTGTGTGAGCATGCCCAGTATGACCTTTTAGTATGTTGTTGCCTGACATTTGCTTCGTTTTCTAAGTGTGTGCACATGCCCAGTATGACCTTTCAGTGTGATGCTGAATGAAATCCATTACATTTGTTGGAGTGTGTGAGCACGCCCACTATAGACATTTATACTATATGTGTATGGAAAGTCAAGCTGTATCTTTACAGCAGGGCTCACCTTTGTGTCATAGATCAACAGGGATCATGCTGTGCCTGCAGGGCTTCCATGAGGCACTTTGCATAGACTTATCAACATTTCTACATACAGGGGGACAGCTATTCTTTGTACATTTCTACCCAGGGGCACATTTGGTTGTTACTGTGGGTGTACATAGGATGAGGGTTTCACCTGACACGTATACACATTTGCTATGCCTCCACTGCTATATACCATACACCATTTCAGTCTGTACTGTTGCCTATCGTACTGGCTTGAGGCATACTACTGTGCGACAGATCCTAGCGTCCAATGTCACGTATATTAGATTGCGACTTCATAGTCAACACAACAGACATCACACCACCTGGCCTGATGTTCTCTGTCTGCATAGGCCTGTGGGGGAGGTTACCCATATGCCTCTTTAAGGACATGATACAGCATTTCTTTGTATTTGCATTACTGTACAATTGTCTTGCTGTGTCTGTGTCACTGAAATGCTATCATGGCTTAGTGGTTCAGTACTGTAACTATAATGCACAGTATCCTGGGTTTGAGCCCTGTCAATGCTTTTTATTTTCATGCTGGGCAGAGCAGATTGCTTAAGGAACAGTAAAGCAAATATGAGCATGTTTACCTGACTTTGCTCAACTTTGCACGACTTTGGCCAACCTTGGCCAACATTGCTCAACGTTGCCCAACATTGCGCTAGTTAGCATGGACAATTTTCTTTACATAGACTAAGTATTGGTAGATGCTGCTTAGCACTGCTTTATATTGCTTAAACCATGGCAATCATGCCTTCGGTGGTGCTGCAGGGCTGCCTATGTCAGATGCACATACTGCACTCCCTATACATGTTTGGAAACAGGTAGTGTCAAGTTAGGCATCCCTTTTATTTTATGTGCGAGTCAGAGAGAGGTATCATTTCCAGGGTTCCTACTGAGCCAGTGTATGTGCTATGCGTTGCCTCTTTGCCAAGGCCAAGGCATACTGGGCATGCCTCCTTCTGCCTACTAGGGCAGGCTCAGGTTGTTCCTCCTCTGAGTCATGCTGTGCCTGTGCAAGCCTTGGCAATGGTGGGGGGGCTGTTTGGTCCTGCCCCATGCTGTTCCTGCTGCAGCTGCTTTCACAGGATCAAATTGTGTAGCATTGCACATACCATGACAATTTGGGTACATGTAGTTGGTGAGTACTGCAAGGCTCCACCGGATGTGTCCAGGCACCGGAACCGTGACTTGAGCATCCCAAACACACGCTCGATTACATTTCGTGTTTGTGCCTGTGCCTCATTATGGAGTTCTTGTTCAGGTGTGTGTGCATTTCTGATGGGTGTCATCAGCCACAGCTCCAGTGCATATCCAGCATCCCCCACTAGGTGACCGCCAGGGATGTCCCCCTTGGCAAATGTCTGGTACAGCTGAGTCAGATGCCAGATATGGGAATAGTGGTAGCTTCCAGGGCAGCCAGCACACACATTCAGTATTATGCCCTGGGCATCGCACATGACCTGGCAGTTGATGGAGTGGAAGCCCTTGCGGTTGATGTAGGCCCTACCCCGCTCACCGGTTGGTGCTTTGATGTGTATGTGCATGCAGTCAGTTGCACCCACTACCTCAGGGTATTCCGCTATTTGCTGGAAGAGATGCATATTGCTGGCCAATACCTCATGGGATTTGGGGAAATATACATGATCACTGACATGTGCTGACATGGCATTCAGGAACTGGTGCAGTACCCTGGATGCTGATGCCTGTGAAATCCCCATCATATCACTAGTTGGCCTCTGGAAGGTACCTGTTGCTAGTATTCTTAGGCCAACACATACCTTGGCTTCCACTGGGATGGGTTCCCCTCTGTTGGTTCTGTGTGTGATGTGTGACCTGCACAGCTCAACAATTTGCTGCAGGAGCTCTCTGTCCACTCTATAGTGCTTCACAATCTCCAGCTCATGTAGCCCCTGGTAGGTTACCCTGGGTCTGTAAACTCTTCTCTGTATCCTCACTGAGGGTTACTCAGCAACATCCACAGTGGCACCACCCTCAGCATCTTGCACATGTTGCCTTATAATAGCAATGGCAGCCCCTAACATTTTTTTTCTCAGTTAAGCTTTTTAAGTTTTCACTTCTCTTTGTATACTGCAGTGTTTCTGAGTAAAACATGGGGGAATGTTGTTTGCAGAGTTTTAAGTGCTGGGCTGGGCTGGGCTAGTGTACTGCCTGTGTAATTGGCTGATTCTGATTGATTTCACCTGGCAGCTCTGCTAGTTCTCCTTGGTTAACTTACTACTACTACTTTTCTTTCCTTTTCCCTTTTTTGTTTCCACAGAGGGCGGTGCCACGCAAACAAGCAGAAACACATGCACACGCACGCACACAGCCTTACACAGGTTTACACAGGCTTAGGCGGGTGCACATCCGCACACACAGGCTTACACAGGCTTACATGGGCGCACACATGTGCACACAGGCTTACACGGTTAAACAGGTGCGCACACACGCGCACATAGTGTAAGCATCTTTGAAAGAAACTTTGGTTGTAGCCACAGCATACGCCTTCAGTTTCTTGGTTTCAGTTCAGACACCAGTAGACACGCCTCTTCCAGTCCTGTGTAACTCACAGCAAACACATGCCACTCTTCTCCAATAAGCTTACAGTCTTTGATACATACCCCTCATGATGTCACCTATTTACTACTCTGATACTCCCCTAATCCTACTCTTACACTCTAGGGACATGGTTCGCATGGCAGGGAAAATTGGGATTCACTATCCTTATACTCATTTGCATAGGATTGCCTACTAATGCTTGGTTATATCTCTCACACTGAGCTCCCCCCCTTAGCAACCACTACACAGTAGCCATGTTGTCTTCAGCCTGCCATTCACTTGCATGGCAGATGGATATTTGTAATAAAATGCCTATTTTTGGTGCTTTTTTTGGTTTTTAGAGTGCAGCACGTTTGCGCGACGCTGCGCTATGCTTAAACATCAGGGATTGGGGAAAAAAATGTTTTTTATTTTTTATTATTTTGCAACACATATAAATGCCAATGGCCTTATATTTGGCCATTGGCATGCTTCCTCAACTGGATGCATTCTTTATTTGGAGCTGCCATTGCTCAGTTTTGTTATTTGCAGAACGGTACTCAGTTACCAACTGAGTACATTTCTGCAAATAACACTACTCTTACACGGACAGGTTAGTGTATCCTGGATCGCAATTTTACCTCATTTGCATAGCTTTCAGCAGCAAATGAGGTAATTTGCATAACCTAACACTGTCCGTGCAAGAGTCGTTTTAGGAGCTCTCATGCATGACCCTGCTGGCTGTTCCTGGATCTCTTGGCAGACATATTGGCTGTCTGGAGTCTTACACTACTCTTAGACTTCGTGCAAGCCTTCGTAAATCTGGCCCATTCACTTTCACCTACTGGTTATGTTTTGTACACACAGTGTTTGTCAGATGCCTTAATGGCAGTGTTTTTTTTTTTAATCTACATTCCTAATGAGTTGCACTTAAGGAACCTAAGGCATAGATTCCATTAAACTTTGTGAAAGTCAATGCAATCTGCCAAGATCTGCTCAAGATTTGCAGCTAACCAGGTAATATGCAAATGTCCTTCAGTCTTCAGAGAAACCATGAGTTCAAGGCAGACATAACAAATGATGTCAACGCATCCGCAATCAAGTCATGTCAAATCAAATGCATATTCAAGGAAAACTCACCCATTAAATAATATATTTATGTGTATTACCAATACACATCAACTGAAGGTTTACAAGCCCAACAGAACTTTCAGTAATATGTGGAAAGTACAAAATCAAGACAAATGTGCATGAGCTGTTATGTCCACAAAGTGACAAACATCCACAAGCAAAATTATGAATATCATCATAATACATAAAAATACACCCTCACAATTTGTGGAATCCCACATAATCTGCAAAATCTCTAATAAAAAAAATAACTAATTAAGGTAAAGGGCAGTCATGGTCATATCACCCGGCCAACAGTAGCTAACAATGGGTGTGGAGCACACATGGAGAACACAAGTAATGTACAAACCCATGAAACTGGGTGACAGAAAAGCAAATGTCGGATAAGGGTAAAGAAGAGTACACACAAGAGGTACGATGGAATAAGAAGGTCAGAGGGAGAGTCAGAGGGGCATGAGCAAATTTTTTTTGGTGGTAAAAGGCCCCCCTTTTTTGAGAACAGGAGGAATGTAAAATACATTGAAAGAGGCGGTGGTAAAAACAGCAGGTACAAACATATAACAAATATCACAAGACATGACAGAAAAAGATTGGAAATACACATAAAGGATGGGTAAGGAACACAGACAGCACACATAATCTATACAACATGAATGAAGGAAAAATGACAAGCAGGGTAGGGATGCATACTAGACATGGTACAATGCACAAATACGTATGTACCAATGCAAAACTCATTACTGAGATGTTGCAAACTGTCTGCTGATCATACCAGAATGTGTATGACTGATGGTAGGTGTGCTTTGGAGAACACTAAATGGTGAGTGGTGTCTTTGCAGTACACAGCAGATATTGAGTACAATCATTCACTAGACTGTCAGTAATGCAAGTGTAAGCCAAGCAATAGCAAGGATGAACAAATTCAGGAACAGACAAATAGAGGAGAGACTAGAACCGCCAACCCTGTAAGTAAAAGACAAACAACTAAGCACAGTGCCAAACAGAAGTACAACAGCAATACATTAATGTGCCTGTGTAATAAATAAACAAGTATACACACCACAAACACAGAACAAAAGGAATTCATGTGTCAAACACAAATGCCATACCACAGGCAACATATATGGATGTTCAGGCATGAAACATAGATGTGTGACATACAATGACAATTTATAAGACAAATAGAAAAAAAGATTTTCATACATACCCTCATCAATGGCATGGAATATGAAGTCAGCAGTGATACATATATGATTACTGAGTGCTAAGAAGTACAAGCCTGTGCAATAGCAGGAAGCATATAAATCTATGTGTGATCCACAGCCTACAAGTACAGCATAAACACTGATGGAATCTACTAAATAGCCGCCACCTTGTGTACATATGCCTTGTATGTGTATTATACCAGTCATGATGGCACAATGTCATATTGCACCAGTGCACCTACATACCTTGTGTACGCATGCCTTGTATATGTATGATACCCATCACGATGGCACAATGTCATATTGCACCAGTAGACCTACATACCTTGTGTACATATGCCTTGTATGTGTATTATACCCGTCATGATGGCACAATGTCATATTGCACCAGTGCACCTACATACCTTGTGTACGCATGCCTTGTATGTGTATGATACCCATCATGATGGCACAATGTCATATTGCACCAGTAGACCTACATACCTTGTGTACATATGCCTTGTATATTCCATTATTGAAACCAACGTTTATTATATTAAATCAAGGAAATTTACCTTAAAGCCAACAGGTTATTGTAACTGTGGCTCAAAAGGTATTATTTATTTGGGAATTTGCCAAGAATGTGAGAGTTTTTATGTGGGCAAATCTGAAAGAACATTGCGTAAAAGAATTTACGAACATCTTTATGATATTCGGAAAAAGAAAGAGACGAATGCTTTTGTTAAACACCTTACTAACTGCCCCAAGATGACATTAAAATTTTTAGTCATCGAACAGGTTCCTCTTAACCCTAGAGGGGGAGATTGGGAAACTTCTATAGAGTTTAAAGAATTAAACTGGCAGTTAAAACTAAACGCATCCAAACCCCCGGGACTCAACGAAGCCATCAGCATCACTAGCCTCCTTAAATTAAGAAGGGCGAAGCTATAACAATGAAAAATTTTTAGGAATTTTAATGAATATTTATATTATATTTAACAGATGATTAGCAGGAACAACTTATTCAATATAATTTGTAGCGAACATAATAAGTTGATTTATTTAAGAATATACATTTTATCCATTTCTCAGGTGAATTTTTCACCTAATTTTAATGTAACAGTGTATGTTGGTTATGAAGGCTAAAGTGGGTTAATGAGGTTGGGGCACTTTATGGGATACGACTACTGTTCTATTTGACTTTGTTATTAAAATGTAAATACAGTAAGCTCTCACTATTCACTGCATTGAACATATTTTTCTATATATTGGAACATTGCTAAAATATTTTAATTAAAAATACAATTAATAAACAACATCTGTTGTTTAATTAATGTCCAGAAAATTTATAATAGTTTAATCTACTAAGATGAGTTTTTATATATGTATTTATTATTCAAATGGATGATTATTTTATAATATTTATGAACAGTTAATATAACATAACATAATAATATTTATTTATTTAACTAATTGTTATCTATTCTAATATATATAATTAATAGTTAGAATTAAGTTTGTAAGCATATTAATTTTATAAGCATATTAATTTTATTATAAGGGTTACGTACTGCTACAATACATCCGTAGTCCTGAGCAAGCATTAGATCAAACGGAAAGTAATAACATATTTCTCGGTGAGAAATTATACAAAAATTAGATTAGTTGCAACACTCTATATAAGATTCAATCCAGACTAATAAAATATAAAGCACTGCATATATTTTATCAGCATGTTGATATTTTTTAAGTATTTTTTAAGTATTTTGTATTACTACTTTATTTGTTAAAAGTAAGCATTCAGACATCATAGCAATTATGGGACAAGCAAACACTTAACGAGCCCTGATAAATGTTTACAGCAGCTGTTAGGATTTTTACATTCAGTTTTTTGTTTGATGCATTATTTGGTCTATTCGTGTATAATACCAACGATTGAAAAAGAAACAAGGAAAGTTTTTTGGTCCGGAAATACTTTGGTTGTGCTTTCAGTTAAAGCACGTTCGTTGTGAGTATCAGGAAAGCGATGTTGCTTTAAAACACGTTAAATAAAATGGAAAGTTAAGCCCTGATAAATGTTTACAGCAACCGTAAGGATTTTTAAATTCAGTGTTTATTGGACACACTATTTGGGCTATTTGTGTATAACATCAACGATTGAAAAAGAAACAGAGAAAGTTTTTTTGTTTCGGATATACTTTCGTTGTGCTTTTGGTTAAAACACATTGGTTGTAAGTATCGTGAATGCGATGTTGCTTTAAAACATTTCAAACAGAAAGCAAAGTTTTAATTTTCAATTGGATTAACCTGTTTTTCTTGTTGTTTTAATTGAATAATTGGTTCAAAATGTTGTATATAAGCATACGAAGTGTTTTAGGTGGTTCATCTTGAAAAAGCCCGTCATAGGAACGGGTGAAAGCGCTTGATTCATTTTGTTGCCTATTTTGGATTTATCTGTACTGTTGACTTATCAACTGTTCGTGCATCTTTTACTACTCGTAAAACAATAAAGGAAAGTTTGATTTCAAACTGAAAGGTATTTGTACCAGTTTAAAAAGAGTTCATTGGGCTTCAGTGCTTCTGCATACATTTGTGTATGTGTATGATACTTGTCATGATGGCACAATGTCATATTGCACCAGTAGACCTACATGCCGTGTGTACGTATGCCTTGTATGTTTATGATACCCGTCATGATGGCACAATGTCATATTGCACCAGTAGACCTACGTACCTTGTGTACATATGCCTTGTATGTGTATTATACTCGTCATGATGGCACAATGTCATATTGCACCGGTACACCTACATACCTTGTGTACGTATGCCTTGTATGTGTATAATACCCATCATGATGGCACAATGTCATATTGCACCAGTAGACCTACATTACAATGATGATACGCTGCAGGATGGTAAATATACACAAGTATATATACATATGCCATCTATTTGCAAAACATGTGGGCCAAAACTATAAGGGAAAGGGAGATGGACAACATAGGCTCACATCAGTGAGGAAATGCCAGCAAGAGAAATTAGGCACAGAATAAAGCAGGACAACCATAGCTAAGGAGACACAGTACACATGTATACATACACAACTCAAGATGGACCACAAGTCTTCGCAATGTACATTGAAGACAATGGTCAGTATCTGACATGTGCATAATGCATTGGGGATGGCTTTAAACACATTTATGTTCAAATAATACAAAAACACAATAATGTGCAACAGTTAAACAGCAAATGACATGAATACATGACAAAAATAGGTCTGAATATCACATACCATTATATACTGCCATGCAAACGTAATACAACAGGTAACACAATCACCATTACTGCTATAAGTATCACAGTACATGTACAGAACTGATCAAAAGACAGTCCTGTGTATATAAGTACAGCACAACAAAATGAAATCAGTGCATGTAATCAGTTGCATATTACAAGAACAGTTGTGCGTTGACCTTATTATTGACATACACGTGCATCCATGTAAATCAGTGCATATGAGCTATAAATGTATACACAAAGACACTGTATGTTTGCCCATGTATACATGTCCTAATATAAGCTAAGGTATCACACAGTGAAAACTCTAGCTTGGCTAGGATTTTCTTGTAGTTTTTACTAATTGGTTTGTCTGTGTGACCTTTTTACTTTTTGGTTTTGTTTGTTAGTTGGCATATATTGCAAGATACAGTAATGGTTGTGGATATTAGCTGGGTTTAAAGACCCTGTGTTTTTCGAGTATAGCCAAACAGTCCACTTATGCTGTGCTGATGAGGTCATAAAAAATCAGAAAGGTGTATGGCCACAGTTAGTGGCTTTTGGCTTTGTTGGCCTGAATTTATCCATAAAGACTTAAAAAGGAGAAAGCAAAAAGTCATGGACATTCAGAATTCATATAGCTGAAACATATACCCCATGGGCCTCTATTCCAGGAGGTTTAAGGTATCACACAGTGAAAACTCTAGCTTGGCTAGGATTTTCTTGTAGTTTTTATTAATATAAGCTATGTTCATAAAGACTGGCTAATGCCATGAACAAGACATGACAAAAAGGAGTCACAGATGATAGAAAACAAAACATCACCTCTGTATATTCAGTAAGGGAGCAGTGAATGTCAATGTAGCATTTAAAGGATAAATGCATAGATATATGTATCACAGTATTCTAAAACAACATTGCACAATAATTGCCAGTACATGGCATATGCAAAAATGACTACACAAATGGATGCCATACATACGTACATATAGATAACCTGTGCAAAATAACACACCCGACTGACGTCACTTTGTTATGTGAGATGAATGGGTATAATGTAGTATGTGAGTTACTGTCATCCCTTCTAAGTATATATAGGAACAACCCAAGCAGAATGATTGCCTCTTGTTGTCATTATGCTAACTGTAACTGTTATATCTGTCACATACAGGGCCAGAGTGCATCGGAGAGAACAATATTATGGTACACTGCATACATAGGAGTAACACCCCTGCTCATATGAAGCAATGTATGCAGAAATGAGAGCATGTGATGAGCATGTAAATAATAATGGCAGGGCATCTGTCATTTGTTAATGCGTGTTATACTGCAGCAGCAAAATAAAGCCACATATGTCCAGATGTGTGCTGTGTTCATTATGACATATCAAACCTGAGATTACACAATGCATAATAAAGGTTCTTGAAGTAATAAGAAGGGCCTGGAAATAAAGTCACTCTCACAATAGTGATACATATGTAGATGTAATACACATGGCACATTATCCTATATTGCTACATCTATCTACTACATCACAGTATGTATTGACAGGTGTCACTCAAGATAATGAGCCTTACAAGCAGACATCAGAAACAACTATGTATCACTGTAATGTCAGATGTCAACCAATATAACTGTAAAGAGATTATATGATATGCAAGTAGCAGCATAAAAACTCATGAAACCAGAAATTTATTGTGACAATGTAATGGTTGCCAGATCCTGACCATACTGACAACAAGTGTAATGTCATCATTTTGCAACATTCTAAATGTCGTAATAGTCATATACTGATGATCCGAATAAAAGGCTATAAGTTAGTTAGCATGCCCATCATATGTTTCCATTAAGTTACTCTAGTATATTACATGGTATGCAGTAATCAGTTTATCAGGCATACGTCAGTTGTTACTTGTGCATTTACTGATGTATCAGCTTTCAGTATGCATGCACAATACATACAGTGGATGTAAAAAGTGTACAAACCCCTGTTAAAATGCCAGGTTTTTGTGATATAAAAAAGTAGACCACAATAAATCATTTCCAAACTTTTCCTACCTTTAATGTAACATATAACCTCTGTAATTCAATTGATAAATCTGTTAGGGGAAAAATATAAAAAATAAAAAACGTACAATAAGGTGGTTGTATAGGTGTGCACACTCTTAAACTAATACTTTGTGGAAGCACCTCTTGATTTAATTACAGCATTCAGTCTTCTTGGGTAGGAGTCTATCAATATGGCACATCTTGACTTGGCAATATTTTCCAACTCTTCCTTGCAAAAGTGCTCCAAATCTGTCAGAGCATGAGGGCATCTCTTATGCACATCCCTCTTCAGGTCACCCCACAGATTTTATATTGGGTTTAGGTCTGGGCTCTGGCTGGGTCATTCCAAAACTTTAATTGTCTTCTGGTGAAGCCATTCTTTTGTTGATTTGGATGTATACTTGGGGTCATTGCCATTTTGAAAGGTGAAATTCCTCTTCATGTTCAGATTTCTAGCAGATGCCTGAAGGTTTTGGGCCAAAAGTGAGTGGTATTTGGAACTGTTCATAATTCCCTCCATGTTGACCAAAGCCCCAGTTCCAGCTGAAGAAAAACAACCTGAAAGCATGATACAGCAACCACCATGCTTCACTGTGGGGATGGTGTTCTTTTGGTGATGGGAAGTGTTGTTTTTGCTCCAAACATACCTTTTGGAATTGTGGCCAAAAGGTTCAACCTTGGTCTCATCAGACCATAACACATTTTCCCACATGCTTTTGGGAGACTTGATCTATTGTTTTGAAAATTTTAGCTGGGCTGGATGTTTTTCTGCGTAAGAAAAGGCTTCCATCTTGCAACCCTACCCCATAGTCCAGACAGATGGAAAATATGGGAGATTGTTGGCACATGTAGTACACAAGCAGTACTTGCCAGAAATTCCTGCAACTCCTTCAGTGTTGCTGTAGGTCTTTTGGCAGCCTCCCTGACCAGTTTTCATCTTGTCTTTTCATCAATTTTGGAGGGATGTCCAGTTCTTTGCAATGTCACTGTTGTCCCATATTTTTGCCACTTTTTGGTGACTGTCTTCACTGTGTTCCATGGTATATCCAATGATGTGGACATTTTTTGTACCTTCTCCAGACTGATACCTTTCAACAATGTTATGCTTATGTTTTTCTAGTTTTCTGTCCAGTCCACATGGAAGCTTCTTCTCCCCCCCCCCCCCCCGCTTGTGTGCTCTCTGGCTTTAGAAGCTTATCCTAACAGGTTAAACACTCTGTGGTCATCCCCTGCCCAACAGACTCACTCAGTAAAATACCTTATGAAAGAGTTATAAATCTGCTTAAGTTAACTGCCTGAAGCAGTAACAAAAACAAACTAAAAGCCACAGCTTTCTAGCTCAACTGTAGGTGTTCCTTCTACTGTAATGTATCCACACTCCGAATGTTCTTAAGACTACCTGCTTTTTAAAAGGTGAACTTCTCCTTATTTAAAGTATTACTATAGGGCAGGTGAGCATGCACTCAGGTTTAGTTTTTTTCTGGCTGTAGTAATGCCAATGCCAGCAGTCTACCATAGTCCTTATGTTAACTAACAACAGTACCAATAGCTTTTAATTTAATGCTATTTTAACTTGCAATAGTTCCAGTCTATGTAGGTTTAATGTTGCCAGCCATATTCTAGAGTGTTATTTAACCCCTAGTATGGCTTTTGCACTCTGTCTTCTGTTTTTAAATGTATATCCGCAACATTTCCATCTCCGGCTTTGCTCTCTTTTTACCTCTTCAGCTCTGATTTTCACAGTTGCTTCCTTTCTGATTATGTTCTATGCTGTTTCACTGCTGACCTGGCCCTGTCAGTACTGGTTCCAACCAGCTAGGCTACTGTGACATCCATCCCTACTCTCTCTCCAACCCCTTCTCCAGTTTCTTTCACTTTTTTTCTTTCCAACCCCTCGTTTAGACTCTTTACCTTTCCCTTCCTTCCTTCCTGTGGCGCCATCTTTACCTCTCTAAATCCACTCTAATCCTTTCCCTATACCACTGCTAGACTGTCCCTTACCCTCCTTGCATACTTTCCTTTGAACTTACCCTCCACTCCACTGGCTGTTTCTTTGACCTTGATTCTTCCTTCCCTTAGCTCTACCCATTCCATTCACCCTGCAGTCTCACTCCACTCCCCTTCTCTGCCCCCACATCTCACCCACCCCAGTACTTCTACACTTATACTTAGCTAGCCACTGCCCCCACTTCCACTATCCAATCCAAACCACCCATCATAACCCCAAAATCCCCTCCCACATTTCACCCATTAAAGTAAGCCTACCCTTCAGAGTGTACTGCCAAACACTACTTATCCTGATAAATGCTAAACAATTAACCTAAACTATAATCTCTTAAACTAACTTCCCAACTTAACTTACCCTTTACTACCATCCTAAAACCAACATCATGACCCTCAAGCCTCTATCCCTACTTACTCAAATAATACTTGTAATTACCTTAACTTATTAAACTATATCACCCAACCTACTAATGCAAACCACTCCCCCCCCATTTCACACCACTACCTCATCCTCTACAAAGTACACATTTACTGTTACCCTTATATCTCCCAGTCTCTACCCCCTCAACGCTATCATGCTCTTCCCCTATAGACTCCTACCTAACTCTAAAAACACTGTCCCCAACTACACTAGTCTAATGTTCACAAAACTCTGTACCTGCATATTACACCCCAAACAAACCAAATACCTCATCCATCATCTTATCTCTATCATTCTCTCTGGAGACATCCACCCAAACCCAGGCCCCTCTACCACACTGAATGCAGCTCCCAACCCCCCAAGCAACAGGCAAACCCCTCCACTTCTTAGCTCTAAATTCTTAGAGCCTATGTAAAAAAATTCCAAACCTTCATGCCTGGATTCTATATAAACAGCCCAATATTCTCTCCATCTCAGAAACCTGGCTTAAGCCCATATTAAAGATTCTGAAATAACTCCTCCCAACTACTGCATTTTAAAGAATGACAGAACACAAAAAAGGGGATGGTGTAGCACTCCTTTACTCAGCATCCCTCTTAGTCACCCCCTATACCAAACCCTTTCCCAAATTTGGCAAGGCAGAAAAGATACCAGCCCTACTCCATCTAAACAAGCATAAACTCATATTTGTTCTCTCCCTCTATATTCTCCCTGAAGGTTTGGAATTTTTTTACATAGGCTCTAATCCCTTGAAGATATTCTCTCCTGGGTCTCCACCAACATTATTCATGAAACCATAATCCTGGGGGACATGAACATAAACTGGACCACAATCCAATCTCCCACTAACTCACTCAATATTAACTTATATAACTTTACACAACTAATCAATTCCACTACCAGGCCTTCCAAGAACTCTGTTACTGGAAGTACAATAGACCTGGATCTAGTATCCCATCCTCACTATATCTCTGATAGTGGTATTCTCCTAGACTCACTAGCTGACCACTTCTCCACTTTTGCCTGCCGTCTCCCCTCTTCCATACAACTAACTCATACCTATATTTTCACTTGCTGCCTAAAAAAGTTAAATTCTGAAACCTTCTCAAATGCACTAAAAAGCAATAACTGGAACCCATTAAAGACTATTCCCCTAGATAAAGCTCTCTCCTACTTTAACTCTACTTTCACAAACCTGCTCAACTCCTTTGCCTCTCTAAAAATAAAACATACAAAATGTAACCCTGTACCCTGGTTAACCAAAAACACCTTAGCTACTATGCAACTCCGAAAGCCTGGACATGTTACCATAAAACTAAAACCACTATCACCCTTAACAAATATAAAACACTATGAAATAAAGTCAAAAAACATATTACCTCAGACCACAAAGCCTATTTCTCCACTCTCCATACCAACCGCAACACCAATCCCAAACTATTTTGGAAAGGAATCTCATCTCTCCTCAACCTGGGAAAAAAAGAAAACCCTTGTCCTAACCCAGATGCCTCTGACATGGACTTAGCTACCCAATTTAACTCGTTCTTCATATTGTCCATAAGCAAGCTAACATCATCCTTCACCAACACCTCTGTGACCCCTCCTCAGCCTGCACCCATCCCTTCCTCCCCTAGCATCCCTTGCCCCAAACCTCCATCCTTCTCTATCAATCCCATCTCTATATCTACCATAAAAAACGTCTCCTAAAATTAAAACCTGGTTCCAATGCCCCTGATGACATTCCCTCCTACTTCCTAAAAGTAGCCACAGAAGCCATTGCTTTCCCTATCAACATACTAATTAATCGGTCTATCTCAGAAAGCCAGGTCCCCCAGCTCTGGAAAAAAGCCTTTTTTATTCCTCTACATAAATGAGGCAATAATAATGACATTCCAAACTTCCACCCTATTGCTATCTTATCTCATGTTTCTAAGCTTCTTGAGAAATGTATCCACCAACAACTCTTACCCTATCTCATCAACAACCAGCTTCTTACCCCCACACAGCATGGATTCAGACCCGGTCATAGCACCTCCACTGTCCTCCTCTCCTTACTTGAAACAATTAACAAAGCCCGCATTTCTGGCCATTTCATGCCCACCATTCTCCTTGACCTTTCCAAGGCATTTGACACTATTTCTCACAGCCTGCTTCTTAATAAACTCTCCAAACTAAACCTATCCCTTCCTGTACCAAGTGGTTGTCCAGATACCTCACAACCAGACAACAAGCAGCCACTTCACCCTTCCTTAATACTCCCACAGTTGTTCCCCAAGGTTCTATTTTAGGCTGCCTACTATTCAATATATTCCTCAATGATTTCTACCAAGCCATTCCAAACTCCAGCATCATCCAATATGCCAACAATTCTACCATTATCTGCTCCTCCCCTTCTATCCCCACTCTAAATAAGCTTACCCAAAGCGTCTTCTCCTCTACTGAGCAGTGGATGCTAGGCAACCATCTGGCTCTTAATGCAACCAAAACTAAACTTATGTTATTCACCACCTCCAAAAACTCCTCCCTAGATAAAAACTTATTCATAATCACCAGCAAAAACAATACTCCCCTAGAAATAGTCTCTGACATTAAACTACTAGGAGTACTCATAGATGATCAACTAAAATTCTATAAACATTTACAAGTAAATATCAAAAAACCTCACAAAAAGCTTGGTATGATATACCCCCATAATCATTATATCTGTCCTTTCACGGTGCTCATACTAGCCAATACTTATCTCATCCCATCCCTCCTATATGGTGCATCTATCCTCACCAACCTGCAATCCTCCCTCAAAACAAAACTCTCCTCCTGCTATAACAAGATATCAAAATTTGTGGCAGGTTATACAGCCATTTCTCACCATTGTAATTCTCTTCACCAACTAAACCGGCTTGAGTTACCTAACCTCCTCACTTATACCCAACTCATCCAAGCACACAATCTCATTTACAACCCCTCTCTTTGTCCCTCCCTAGCCAATACCTTTGAAATGCATGAACCAGAATGACTTCTAAGATCTAATTCCCAAAAACTAATTAAATTGCACAAACCCACATGTCCAGCTGGAAATCACCTAATGCCCTTCTCTCTTGCATACCTCTGGAATTCTCTACTATCTCCTGTCCACATCACCAGCAGTCTCTCCTCATTTAAAGCCTTGCTGCACTCACACCTAGCTTCACAATGGAAGTGCTCCTGTTCCCATCCTACCAAATCCTTCTAATATCACGCCCTACTCTAACTGGATAAGAACACACCAAACAGCACAAAAGGTAATGTGAAGCGCTTTTCATCTGGATGATTCACCAGACTTCCTCAGAGAAACCCATACAAAACAAGCACCAAGTTTAAATTAAAAACGTTTCCCTCCAAAACTACATCAACCTATCCAACACATTGCTCAATTAACATCAATTAAAACAATGTTATATAACAATACAATACCCTAAAACTTTTACTTAAAGTTAAACAGTTTTTCTAAAAACAGCATTTTATGAAAAAACTTATTTATCATAAAAACCTAACCTGGAAAACCAAGATATGAAAAATGGGTACTGCTCATAACCCTTATAAATATAGATGTTAAATTAATATAAGACACTTTTATAATTTTTTTTTACATATCTATGTATTATCTACTAAGACTCCTCAACTTAAGAATACAAGAAATGGAGATCGCCTCATTTAGACCCGGTTTTCTACTAGAATCCAGGCTAAGCTGCCACAATACTTCTTTTTTCTCTAATAATAAACCTAAAGCACCACCCTTATTGATATCTTGACATCTTGGATTTGGCTGCTACATCTTTTTATTGTTTTTTTTATATTCTTATTTTATTAAATGTGTTTCATTGCTATGCAGCCTGGTGTTTGACCGTCTTTTGCTCTGCTTGTTTACTCGTTTGTTGGATGGTCAACCTTTAGTGCGGGACTTCAGCTTTTGTTTGTCCTATGCAAATAAGATTAGCAATGAAACATGGTTAAGGGGTAACATCACTACGTTAGAAAATGTGAATAGAATGTGAAAGCTTTTGAACAATTTTACACACTGACAAGCAGAATGGCAGCATGTAATAGCTAGAAGTTATATATATTATGGCATACATACATAACTTTCCTCCAAGAAATGTATCACTGTCACTGCCTACATTTGTATTATGCTTACATATGTACTTGCACAATTAAAAAAACACATTGATTATCATGAATATATATAACACCTCAGATATACAATAAAACTAGGACTGGCTTTTGGCATACCAATAACACAAACTAGCATTATTAATAAATAATAACAGTGCAGTCAAACAAAATTACAAGAGCAGTGGATCTGAAACAGCACATATCAATAAAGGTCTGAATCAGCATCATTCAATGAAAGAACAGGCAACACACAATTCAAAGAAAGCCACTACCATATATACACATTTACATTATGCAACAAGTTCAAGTTAGAATGACTATGCCAGTTAAACACAGATGTGTTTCATTTAGGTTGTGTCAACAAACAGCGTATAATCTCAGTCTAAGAAACAGCACCCATTAATTACATATAAGACAACATTCCACATAAATTATATGCATATTGACGTTATTCACAATAAATCACTACTTATTGCACATGTCTTACAGATGCATCTTGGTAAGTCTGGCATATTAGCATGCCTGAATGTCACAAGAGTACACATCTAAACCCAAAGATTTGAAAATGTTAACACTATTTCTGGAGACATAAAAATGGAAAGTAATAACACATACCTGTCTCCCGCCACTGCTGCTCAAACCTTTGCATCCACTCTGTGCACAAGGCTCTATCCCTATCCTGATCTTCAGCAACTGCACACAGAAAAAATATATGATGTATTACAGCAAAAAAAGGAATGTTTTAGTTCAGTACATAATGACTTCAATGTCCAATAAAAGATGAGGGAAAAATGTAGTTATTATTACATGCTAGCAAGCAGTGCCATGCAAGACAATATCACATTTTGTATTTTAAGTAATTGATGTTACACTTTCATTATGGTGCACACATACAAGAGGAAGCTATATTCAACACTAAAACTTTCATCTAAGTTCATACAAACTAGGACCATAGCTACCTAAGTAATCAGTCTTTGCTGGGATGAATTCATGGAAGCGAAGCAACTACATCTATGAATATGAAAACACCAAAGTTCACAAACTGTAGAACTAACAAACACAGCAAAGGAAGCAGCAACCAGTTGAAATGATGAAAACTGTTTAATACACAAAGACCACGTTAAGTGTTTTCTTCCCTCTAGGATACAAGGGACTTCATCAGAACAATATTACACAAATCAACCCAGCCATTTATACCTATTTAATACCGTTGTTAGTTGAATAATCAATTATATACTTAAAATCTGCAGCTATACTGCAGTCAAACAATAAATACACAATTCAATAACACATATATAAGAAAAACACTAGACACCACTACACTAAAACTTGATAATAAGAAAGCTTGTAAAAGTGTGGTAAGTGAAGGAATGACATTGGCCTGAAATATTTTTTAATTTCAAAATACAGGAAATATTAATAGCTTCATTTATTCCAGGATACACTGTTGCATTGCATCGTAATTGCCATTTTAGTTCACACACATCTAAATGTATATCTAGACATTTCCCTTGTGGGTCTTTTTCAATGTGTTGTACTACCAGAAATTTAAATTGGTGATCTTTTTGATCCTTAATATGCCTAGCAAGAGCGTGTGTGGGCCTTTCATGCCTAATGTCTAACAAATGTTCCCTTATTCTATTTTTTAAATAATCTGCTAGTTTTCTCTATATAAAATATAGGACATTTTTGACACTTGGCCATGTAAACAACATTCAAAGTGTTACAATTGTAATGCACATAAATGTTAATACATCTCCCATTCAGTAAAAACTTGTCCCCTGTTTTTAATATGTGTGAATTAAATGTGCATCTGTTCTCCTATTAACACTAAATCTATTATATTTTTGAATACTCTCCAAAATATTTTTGAACGATATATCCCTTTATATATATCTTTGGTTGCTTACCTACCTTCTGCACCACGTTGTGATCAAATTGTAAGATAATCCCATTTACTAGTAATGATGATACCAATTTCTGTAGCATCCAAACTAAAGGTAGTAATAAACCTAACACAGATGTCCATTCTCTTTTTTAGCCACATCCTCATTAAATAAACCAGTAGTACTTCCTAAAATGGGCTTGCAAATGCCCATAATGCATTTGTTTATAACTTCTTCCTTCATTTTGGTCAAAAATTCCTGTGGATACCCCTTTGTTATAAACATGTACAAGATAAAATCAATTTCTTCTAAGAACTTTTCATCAGAGCTTACCATTCTTGCAGGCTGTACCAATTGGCCTTTAACTATGGACTTTTATTGATAATGAGGATGTGCACTACTGTACTGCAAATGTGAATTGGAGAAAGTTGATTTTCTGAAAATTCCTGATTCCAATCCATTACTTGCAGTACCAAAAATTAAATCCACATCTAAATATGATATCCTGGACCTACTATGTATGTGTGTAAATTTAAAAAAAAGCCACAGTTTGATTTATGTAATCATAAAATTGATATAATTCCTCCTCAGTACCTTTCCACACAATGAAGAGATCATCCAAAAACCTTGTGTAATACATAATTTTAGAATGGAAAATACCATCCATGATGTATACCTGTTCCCAATATGACATAACATAATTAGCAAACACAGGGGTGCAGGCGGCACCCATTGCCACCCCTGTGTTTTGCCTATAGTATTGTCCCTTAAAGTAGATAAAGTTATTTTGCAATACTGTTTCCATGAGGGTTATGTATACATTTATCTGATCTTGATCATAACCTGCTGTCTTATGTAATTGGATCTCTAACCAAGCTAAACCCACATTGTGTGGTATCACTGTGAATAAAATACACACATCAATGGTAACAAGTATCATACCCTTTTCCATTTCAACTTTCCCTACCATTTCCAAAAATTCCCACGAATCTCTAACAATATAAGAGAAGGCTTTTAAACCGGCCTGTAATTTAACATCTAAATACGTACTTATGAAACAAGTTTTAGATCTTCTACCATTTACTATTGGTTGGAATTTTGGATCTCTAAGTCCTTTATGGACTTTAGGTATACCAGATATATTTGATACCATGGGGTGTTTATTGACCATAAAATTATGTTCATCCTCACTAATTTGCCCTTGGAATAACTTGTCTTCAAGTAGCATGTCTATTTTCATATACCCTACATGTATCTCATTTAGAGAACTCTCAACATAGATTCCATCCATCAAGAGCACATTCATACCATTTAAGTAGTCAATTTTGTTCATAATAACCACCCCATTTCCCTTATCTGGTTTCATTATATGTATACTAGGATCTTCAGCCAATTCTTTCAATAATCTATCTTCTGCTGCACTCATATTTTTGATATAAGCCTTCTTATCACCATTATTCTTGATCGCTTTCCTTATTTCTTTTTCACAAACGTGTTCATATAATTTAATAACATTATTAAGAGGTGGATTGAAACTACTTGTTTTTTTTTAAATATTCAAATTATTACTTTGAACTTCTTCCTGTCTGTTAAACCACACTTTTAAGTTTAATTTCCTTGTAAAACACTTTAAATCTGTTAAAGTGTTGTCTATCTTCCCTTTTCTAAAAGGTACAAAGGTAAAACCCTTTGCCAACAAATTAACATGCTCTTTGTTGACATGTTTATCGGAATAATTATAAATTTTAAATTATACAATGGAAACTCGGCCGAGAAACATGCATGCTGATTGGCTACTCCAACCAGAATGCACATTCTAAATCCAACATAAACTAAAAAAGTCCGGCAGCTAACATATTTCCAACCCTTCTGCATAAATATGTTTGCGCAAGTTATTTGGAAGGTGTGTGTCACTGAACTCTATTTTGTCAGTGTGAATTTAAGTGTAAATAGATCAGTAGTTAAAATATAATGCTGTCCAACTGACGAACGAGACAGCGGCACACAAAGCACTTTCCCCCGTCACTTAACTTTCTGTCGTGCGACTGGCAAATGAGACACAGCACAGAATCAGTTTTTGCCCAAACAATAAACACCCTCAATATCTTAAATGTCAAAGAGAGAGAGAGAGAGAGAGAGAGAAAGAGAGAGAATATCTCAAATGTCCAGAAGTACTGTGCAAGAACTTAACAGCCAAGATGTGAGTAATGTGTACAAGTGAAATTCAAACGGGGACATGAGTGGTGACGAAAACATACACTGCTTGACAACATGCAGATGAAAGAAAGCACAGAAGTTACATATCCTCACAAAAACTTTGTAAGCAACACAGGTTGACAACTGCATTTTTAGGAGTTGTAAGTCTATGCACTCTAACTGACAAACTACACATGCAACCACTTTCCTCACACCAGTTAACAGGCTCAATGTCTTTAATGTCCACCTTAAGTTGACTCCAGCAGCTGAGCAACACAGATCTCAGTAATGTGTACAAGTACAATCCATGCCAGTGGGCCAACTGCTGCAGGATACATACAAAACAAGGGAAGAGCCATATGAAAAAAAAATCACCACTTATGTTTTTTTATTCAAACCCCAAACATAAGGCTTTATAAATAAATTAACCACATACCCATAATATCTGCAGAAAAAAGGGCTCAGAAAAGAAATAAACATACAAATAATAAAAAGTATTGGACTATTTTATCTCATAAAACGTGGAAGAATACAGATGAATGCAAACAAAATCTTAAACAACAACAACACAAACATAATGCAACACAAAACTAACACCATTGTATAAAAGCAATAACCCATGGCTGGGTGTGGGTAATGCTGGATTTACCTACGGTTGGCTTTGTTTGGTCATGAGGGCTTTGCCCTCGTGACCAAACCACGCCAACCGTGGGTAAATCCAGCATTACCCACACCCAGCCGTGGGTTATTGCTATAATCATTAGCATCACTGGTTACACCAACTGGTTCTAAAACATTCACTGATTCATCATATTTAACAAAAGCCTGTATCAAATCATCTGGCACATTATAAGATGCATTATATTCAACATTTACATCATCAATGTCCATTATACAACTGTTGTTATTCGTGAGTGTAATTTGCTGTCCTTCATTTGCCATTTCCAAAGTGAGCCATAAACAATTATCATTCAGAGTACATTCTCTAACATTGTAATTCACTTCATTCACAAGACCACCATTAACAAGGTCCAACAACTGTACTTCAACATTCAATTTGTTGTTTTCAACACTAAAACTGCCACAGTTTGTATATCGCTTAGAGACATATGCGTTATCACTACCACCCATAATGGAAAAGTTATTAACCACACTTACTTCTTCAAACATGATTGCCAGGGCCACATCCATTAATTTCTCCACTGACGACTCCTGTTCCTACCGTTTTTTGGCCTTGCTCCTTGTGCAGCATAGTCCCATGGGTATTCACCGAAAAATGGGACTTTTGAGCAATTTCCTTATCTTACAACCTCTCCGACCATCTAATTCCTTCCTCGTTTGAATATGTTTGCCATGCATGCACACCTTGCCCATTAAGAGCCCTCGCTTGCATTGTCACTTCCTCCGATTGGTTTAACTCCTCATTGGTTACTTCATCTCTCTTGGCCCGGCAACCAGAAGATAGGGGGTACACCCTCTTTTTAGCATATTCATTAATGTCTTTATGCAATTTATTAACCTTTCGTGCATATATGTTACTGCATACATTGTCAGTATATTGTGAAATACACCAGAATATGCAAGTCGAAAATGTACAAAGGATATGTCTTTCTGAATCAAATTACTACACTCCTCTAGATCTTTAGACATTTTTTCGGCTTATAACAATATGTTGTATTTAATAATTAATTTAAGCATTTGTAAACCTGTTTGGTCAAACAATACATGTAGCTCATCCACCAACTCTGTGTTTCCTTCCACACCATTTGGGTATTTCCACACCCTTAAAACACAGGGAACCTGTTGCAATTCCACATTTTCCTGTAAATAAGATATCTCCATTTGCAGTTTCTTAAACCCCAATAATTTATTTTTGAATTGTTTTATTTTTTCCGGCATGGTGGTGTCTTGAAGACCTGATGTATTAGATCTCTTTTCTAACCCAAAGTCAAAGGTGTTTTTCCATTGGACCCTTTCATTAAATAAATCGGCCCTCACCTTGCTGGTGTTACTTGGCCCTTCCATAGAGCCTGCTTCCTGTATTTGGATACTGGCTAAATTAGATGAATTGCATTGTGTAGGCTAGGTCAAAGGGAAGCCAAGCTGCCAGAAATATTGCTTGGACTACCCTGTTTCTCCATTAAAGTCTGAATTTGGGTGGTGTGGTTCGCTAATTGTTGCTGAATCTGTTGTAAAAGCTCCACCACCATTCCATTGTTGATTACCCCTTCCATGGCCATGTCACACAATAGGCCAAGAAAACACCAAAGTTCACGAACTGTAGAACCAACAAACACAGCAAAGGAATCAGCAACCAGTTGAAATGATGAAAACTGTTTAATCCACAAAGACCACGTTAAGTGTTTTCTTCCCTCTAGGATACAAGGGACTTCATCAGAACAATAATACACAGATCAACCCAGCCGTTTATACCTATTTAATCCCATTGTTAATTGAATAATTGTTAAAACTGAAAATTAGCAGATTATTTACAAATAGAATAAGGGAACATTTGTTAGACATTAGGCATGAAAGGCCCACACACGCTCTTGCTAGGCATATTAAGGAACAAAAAGATCACCAATTTAAATTTCTGGTAGTGCAACACATTGAAAAAGACCCACAAGGGAAATGTATAGATATACATTTAGATGTGTGTAAACTAAAATGGCAATTGCAGTGCAATGTGACAGTGTATCCTGGAATAAACAAAGCTATTAATATTTCCTGTATTTTGAAATTAAAAAATATTTTAGGTTAATGTCATTCCTTCACTTTCCACACTTTTACAAGCTTTTTTATTATCAAGTTTTAGTGTAGTGGTGTCTAGTGTTTTTCTTATATATTTGTTATTAAATTGTGTATTTATTGTTCTACTTCAGTATAGTTGTGGATTTTAAGTATATAATCGATTGGTTCAGTTTTAACAATTATTCAATTAACAATGGGATTAAATAGGTGTAAATGGCTGGGTTGATTTGTATAATATTGTTCTGATGAAGTCCCTTGTATCCTAGAGGGAAGAAAACGCTTAACGTGGTCTTTGTGGATTAAACAGTTTTCATCATTTCAACTGGTTGCTGCTTCCTTTGCTGTGTTTGTTGGTTCTACATCTATAAATATGCAGTTAGAGTACTGCAAAAAATAGCAAGTGTGCCATCTATGATGGCATTGTGTAAATGTACAGGTTTACCTAACCATGTGAGGAAAAGACCTACAAATGTACACACTGGTTGTATGCTGAACTTAATGTGGTGATATGTCATAATCAATAAAATTGTGTACACATGCATAGGATGAATGATATCTGTACATTGCAACCTTCCTGTATGTACATATGCATAAATACACATTAATAAATATGAATGTGCATATGCACATAAATGTATATGTCTAGATCGACAGATAAACCTATACGTGTAGGTGTGCATGTGTTTGTCATTTTTTTATGGAGATGTACTTACATACTTTAGCCAAACATGAACTGGTGTTCATATATTACATGAGAAGTAAAAGAAAATTACAAGTGCTGTCATATGCAGTACATAAACTGCTATAAACATTTAACATCACATTTTACATAATACATTCGAATTGCATTGTAAGTAAGACGTGAATGCTGACATCCGTGACATAAATGACTAATACAGTGGAACAAAGGCACTACTGCTCATAACACATGTTCTGCACATCAGGCATGCCTGTGTAAGAATATTCAAGCTGACTAATGTTGTATGCAATGTTTGTGGTGGAATTCGAACACCAAAACTATACAATTCTAACTGCATATCACAATAATGCTTACAGTGATACTCCTCAGCTACAACAGTTTAGGTTTCTGCCTTTCATAGTTTGCAGGAAAACATTTGCTGCATTTGAAACACATAAATAGCCATTAAAGGAATTAGTGTACATCTGTGGCATTCAAATTCATATATGTAAAGTAAATACAAGCGCAGCCAATAGAAGAAGTAATGGGTTACAAAAAGACTGTTGTGAAATTTAAACTTTAGAGGTAATATATGTCTGCATTACACACCATTCACACATACATCATTAACAAAACTGTACTGTATGGTGTTTCCATTAGCTTTGCAGAAAAATACATAGCCATTAGTGACCTAAGCAACATAGGTGTCCACTCTCCAGGGTCATTCTAGATGTATAAAATCTCTAATATAAAAGTTATTAAACATCTATAGATTTCCCATGTGAGATGTGCAATAATAAATTAATACCTGCCAACATTTAATCTAAAACAGGCTACACTGAGATTTGAAGCCACAAATAGAAAAACAGCATTTATATGACCCTATTGCTTTCCCACCCATCCGTGGTATAAAACTAACATATGTCAGCACACTGAGTTTAACTTTCAGGATTTGCAAGAAAACATTTGCCTATACTTTGAACAAATAAATAGCCATAGCTAGCCCTACAGCCATAAGACAGTATATGGATTACAAATTCACATGTCTAGGCTTGCGTTGTGTTTACGAGACTCACGCTGATTTCAGCCATGATGACCTGCATTGGTCTTACATTCATTAAATGGATGAAAGCCAACATGGATTACAAAAGACTGTTCTGAATTTAAAACTTTATAGTTTACTAATGTATGTATGTATTATTCAGCATTCGTACATATAGAAGTATACTGTATGATGTTTCTAGAAGCTTTGCGGATAATGGAGAAATGGGTAGTCATCTGTAGCCTAAGCACTATAGGCATTAATGTGGATGTATATTATATCAGTAAAATGTAAGTACATCGAATACCTCTGCATCGACCCATTTTCAGCGAAAGCGAAACTCCACAAGCGATCATTATATTGAAATTTTTACCATGGTAAGTAACCAGTGGGGCATCTTTGAGAATTTGCCCTTTTCCCCAATACAGTGTGATCTCAGAGTTGGTATATTTAGTTAGAGGGGGTCTTGGGGAGCAACCCCCCACCAGGGTGGGTTTTAAATTTTTCTGTTTTTATGTGATAGTTATGTTGGCCCACGACTTACTTACTGTGTTAAAAATTTCAATGTAATGATCGTTGGCGGAGATTAGCTTTTGCTGAAAATGGCTCGATGAAGAGGTATTCGATGTATTTACATTTTGTTGATATAACATAGACCCATTAATGCACCATGGTCATGCTAGATGTGTAAAAGTCTGTACTGTATAAATTACCAAACCGATATCGAATGGATATCTAACTCCCTCCCCCAGGAAAGCATAGTATTAGGAGACCTTAATACTGACTGGCAAAACTGTTCCAGTCATAACCCACTCTCCCATATTAACCTACATGGCCTAACCCAACTCATCACTTCCCCCACAAGAACAGACAGGAGAACCCAACACCAATCCACTCTAGATTGGATACTCATATCCCACCCATCACTGATATCCCTAGCAGGGTGTCTACCAGACACCCTGAGTGACCACTAAGCCACATTCTTACTCAGGTCAAAATCACCATGACTGACCCAAATATCTATGTGCCTAATTAGAAACAAAAAACACTTTAACCACTCCAACTTTATAAATGACCTAAAAATGTGCAATTGGACCCCCCCCCTAAAATACCTACCTCTTTGATGAAGCTGTACTATATTTCAGTACTGCATTTTTAAACACCCTTAACCATCACACCCCCTCCAGAACAACAAGAATTAAAACTAAATATGCCCCATAGTTAACCCCAGACACAAAATCCCTCCTCAAAAAAAGAAACAAGGCCTGGACCAACTACCTCAACAGTAAATCCCAAATGAACAAACAAATATACGTTGAACTACGTAACAAAGCCAAAAAACTCACCAAAACAGGCAAAACATCTTACTACCAAAAGTTACAGGATAACCACAGGAACAACCTACAAAAAATTTGGGCAGCAATTAACTCTATTCTACAACCAGGTAAAACAACTGCCCCAACACCAAAAATAGATAACAACCAAGAAGACATCCCCACTCAATTTAATAAATACTTTACATAAACCATCCAGACCCTTGCAAACAACCAACCCTATGACAACATCCCCACTCCTGCAAATACACCCCCCACCCCCAATTAACAATTCCCCCAAGTTCAGCTTCCACCCAGAACCAACCAAATCCATTGAAAACCTACTCCACAAGCTCAAACCAACGTCTCTAGCCACAGATAAATTACCCGCAGAATACCTTCACCTGGCTACAGAAGCCATATCATATCCTGTCTCCATACTAATTAACAGATCCATCTACGAGTTTATAGTATCCAAGCTATGGAAAATATCACATATCATCCCTCTACATAAAGGGAGAACCTCCCTGGAACTCAATAACTACCGCCCTATAGCCATACTACCCCATTTATCTAAAATTTTAGAGAGGGTAATACACAAGCAACTAATGAAATATCTCCTAGAAAATAATCTAATAGCAACACAACAACATGGCTTTAGACCCTTCCATAGCACCACTACCGCACTAACAGAATTCACCAACATTGTCAATACTCACAGAAACAGCAGACTTCTTTGTATCTGCCACCTTCCTTGACTTGTCCAAAGCATTTGACATGGTTAACCACAATAAACTCCTTCTTTCACTAGCAACTCTAAACCTTACCACCCCTGCCATCTCCGGGTTCAAAAACTACCTAGAGGGAAGGAAACAAGCTGTTATGTGGCAAAACCAACTCTCCCCTTCGCTACCAGTCTCCCAAGGAGTACACCAAGGCTCCATCCTGGGGCCACTTCTTTTTACCCTCTTCACCAATCAGCTCCCAAACAGTATTCCTAAAGCCTCAATAGTGTAATATGCAGATGATACCACCATAATATGTGCAGCAAAATCAACATCCTTCACTCCCTAACACAAGAATGCTTTTCCCTAGCAGAAGCTTGGATTACAAACCAAAGGCTCATTTTGAACCCAAGTAAAACAAAGCTAGTACTCTTTAACTCCCACAGAGCCCCTCCTCCCACTGATTCTTTCTTCATCTCCTCCTTTAACAAGACCACAGTCACCCCCACAAATTGTACCAAATTCTTAGGGGTTGAAATAGATTATCACCTTAGATTTGACCTACATATTTCTATAACCATAAAAAAAGTACATAAAAAACTTGGCCTACTGTATTGCAATAAAAAAATTCCTCACTGACCACTTCAAATCTACAATAGCGAGGACTCACCTACTATCCACTCTTCTTTATGCCTCCCCGGTGCTTACAAATCTCTGAAAATCTGACCTAAACAAACTTGATAGTTGTTATAATAAGCTAGCCAAATTCACTACAACCTCTCCCATCAGAACACATCACTGTGAATTCCTAAAAAACTCAGTTGGCTAGAACTACCACTACTACTTCAACTCAATTAACTATCACTAGCCAACAAAATAATACATAACTCTGAAAACACCCCAGCCCTACAAAATCTTTTGCAACCCTATACAACCACCAGGTCCTTGAGGTCTAGTACACAAAACTTCCTTAAAGTAACCAAATATAACAATGAAGCTGGTAAGTCTGTCTACAGTCACTGTATAGCAAAAACCTGGAACTCCCTTCCTTCCCACATAACTGACAACAAATCCCCAACACCTTTCAAGAAACTTGTTAAAACTCACTTTTTGAATAATCAGCTATGCTTCTGTATCCCTCCTGGCTAATGTCTCATTAGATCACTTCACCTAACTTACGTAACTCTGCTAAGCCAAGCAATCATAGTACTGTACCCACTTAGGACTGTTAATCTACTGCTCATCCCATCTCTACAGGAGTTGGGGGAAAACTACCCCAGCAATGTTGTGCTTTCCATAAGCAACTAAAACAGGAGAAGACATATTGTAAATCAATGTGTTATCCTTCTCAACTAAAACCAGGCGAAGACATATAGTAAATCAATTTGTTATCCTCCTCAACTATAGTGAGCATCATCTTCTCTCTCGGAGCCTTAGTCTACATCTCTCTGCTTTTACTCTTATAGTAAATCTATCATACGAATCCTAAACTTAGGAATATCTTCTAAAATGTAATATTATATTGTAGAGAACGAATGTATCCTATCTGTTAGTATGTATGTCAAAGTCTCTTCTATGGAAATTGTATGTCAAAAGTCTATCCTTAAAACTATGTTTTGTAAAAAATTGTTCTCTTGGAGCTTTTCTCCCCAGGCCACCACTGAAAATGGACTTGTAATCCAGTTGGACTCCCCTGGTCAACAAATGTAAAATAAAAATAAATAAATAAATAAATATAGATATTCCATATGTGATGTGCAATATTAAAGGAATTACTGTCAATAGCATTGGATACACTGGGATTTGGAATCACACATAGGCAAACAACATTTACCTGGTCAAATTACTTAGCCAATTGAGTTAAGGGACATCATGGCTCCTTAGTTGTGGGTGTTTTAAAAGCAGATATTAATGAATAGCAATAATAACAGTATGTTTGAAATCCATGTTAATGTAGAGGTATAACAGCAGTCCTGCATAATGTTTACACTGACCCGGTATAATTTCAGAGAATGCATTGACATTCAAATATTAACTTTAATGATTATAACACATTAAAAGTATTATTATTAATACACACAATCATGGAAAACATTTAAACACAATGCATCACATAAGCTCATATGCTTTCTCCATACATATATGACAATGTAGGTGTTAAGGTGTGGCATATGTACCTTATCAGAGGCATCAGGTAGGTTATAAGGTAAAGTGAAATGATAAGGTGTGGATTATGCAACTTACTGTAGGCATATGCTGGATGGTGTCAGACCTCAGTGTCCCTCTGACAAAGATCTGCTGTGTGCCTCTAATGCAGGTCACCATAATGGTAGTGGCCCTGCACACCATTCTGGTAGATCCCAGTCCATCTGCTCTTTCACAATCCTATTCCCGATGTTAGCTATCACAAAGAACCTGTAGTGTGTTCTCATCCTCTGCTTATGTCCAGTATGGACAGTGACCATCTGGGTGGTCTTCTCCTCCTACCCAGTCCTGTTCACCATCTGGACATGCTGAAGCCACCTCTCAGTCAACAGTCTCAATATTTCCAAAGACACTAACCAGAGAAAAAGTCATGGACAGTAATTAATAAAGAGTTGAAGGAATTTATTTGAGAGGAGAAGAAAGTAAGAGTCAACTGGGGTAAGCTGGTCCTCCGAAGGAAACAAGGAGGTTTAGGATTGCCTGCTTTTAAGGGATATTTTAAAGCTACACAGTTAAGGTTCTTATACATAACACAAGAAGAAAGCTACAGTTCAAAGTAGAACGGGATGATGGTGAAATGGAGGGGGGGGGGTAATTCAAGAAATAAGGATAGAATGGGATTTTGGACATAGATCCTTAAGGAGAATAACGACAGTCATACAGAATATTAGCCGATATACAGACTGTATTTATATAGGGGTCTAAGTGGAGAGATGAAAAGTCATCAAGCAAGGGAGAGTAGCAGTGATGAAATTTAATTCATCCTCAAGTCTTGGTGAGTACCTTCATGAGGTGGACCTGTTTTTCACAAAATCTTATCAAGGCAACGCTGACATATAAACTGTATTTATATAGCATATATCATAAACAGATGTAGGTTACAAATTAAAAAAGCTAGCTGGGTGCACAAGACCCAGGATAAAAAAGTTCCCAATCCTGGTAGCCACACTGTGCCAGGACTGGAAAAGATGACAATGTAGAATCCTCAAAATACAAAAAATATTCCTAAAATGGGGCCAGGCCCAAGGGGGAGGATACCTCCCCCATTATAGAAGGAAGTATTACTCCACAAAAATCACAAAAACTGATAGGCCGATGAAGAGCCATAAAGATGATAAAGTGGACTATTGAGGATAAGAAAGAAATTATGTATTGTTACTATTATGCAGAAAGACCAGAATTTCCAGACACAAGATATACAAAATGATTAAGAGAGAAATTAGATGAAAGTAAAATACTTCCACAAGAAAAACTGTCAGGAGCTTCAAATAAAAATGTGAATTTATTAATACAAAAGATTTGTGAAAAACAGTATATAGATCAAGAAACATTGATCTGTTTGGAAAAAGAAGCACCTGAGAAAGTGCAAAAATATAAATAACACAACCCAGACATTTTTGAAAACTGTAAAAAAAGAAATATGGACATGGCAAAGGAAGAGAGGTTTGATATGGTGCAATGTTTGTGCAAAGGAGAAAGCCAACTTAATATAAAGAAGGCAGCCCCAAAGATATTCAAAGAGAAATACAGGCAAAGCATCCAGATATGGAAAATTTCACAATAAAGAAAATATCACAAACAGAGAATGTAGAAAAGAAGATTAGTAAAGTAGAAGTTAAAAAATAGAAGGTGAAGTTATGGAGGGCCTGCGAAGTGAAGGATGTGATGTAGAAGGTCTAACACAGGTTACATCACAGCAAGATGGAGCGAGTCCAGAAAGTAAGGAGAAGCAGGAAGATCAGGAGATATCTGAAGAAGAAATATGGACATGGTGAAGAAAAAGAGATTTAATATGATGTAATATTTATGGAAAGGAGAAAGCAAAACTAACCAATTCAAAAAGAGCAGCACCAAAGATATTTGAAGAGAAATGCAGGCAAAGGAATCCAGATATGGAAAACTTTACAATACAAAAAATAAGAAGACAAAGAGGAAAAGTAGAAAAGGAGATTATGAATGGAGAAGTTAAAGAAATAGAAACCAAATTTATGGAGTATCTGAGAAGTGAAGGATTTAGTGTAGAAAATCTAATTCAGAAAGCACAACAAGATAGAGCAATGGATATCTAAATTAAGCGGAAACCAGTGGAACGGGAAGCAATTGGCCTGATGCCATATGAAGATATTTTGGAGCATTCCAGTGGAAACCGGTATAAAGGTTCACTTGAAGCTAGACAGCAAGTTAAGGGACAGGAAACTGTGGAAACTGATGCAGTCAATGCTGAAGAGGGATAGGCCAGTGAGTTCCCATATGACAGAGCAATGGATGGCACAGGATGAAACTGAAGAGAATGTGTCACAGAAACATGCTATAGAACTGTTTATAGAATGCCAGAAGGAGATGGAAAATAAAAAAAATGTGCCCTCAGTTTAGAAGAAAATGAGCTAAGAGAAGAATTGCTTGATTTAATGAAGATAGACATATTAAGATCAATGAAAGAAATAAACTGCAGAAGGTCGATGAATCCCAAAAAGTCAGAAGTTTGATAAAACAAATGAACATAGTAATTAGGATTGTCCTTAGAGATCCATGTGCTGTAACAGAAGTAAACAGGATATATTACTGTGCAGCTAAATTAATAACATATAATGTCCTACCACAAGAACACAGGATAGTGAGGGAAATTCATGGAAGTTTCAAAAAGAGAAAACTATAAAGCAATTAAGACAAGAAGTGTCACTGTTTGAAGAGTATAGAAGAGGAAAAAGATAAACAAAAATACTCAGAAAGACAGACATGATAAAAACAATGCACAGTATTAGAACAGACAAGGATCTATTATGCACTATCGCAAATAGCAAACTAAAAATCTCAGCACAGGTGGAAAAACTTACAAGATACACAGATAAATATAAAAGTACAAAATAAGCAATTTATTGATGACCCAAAAAAGTTTTATAGAGAGTTGGGAAATAAGGTAAAAGGAATTGAAAAGCCACCAAAAAAAGAAGACAGAGATACATTTTGGAGAAGTATTTATGAAGATCATGTGGAACATAACAAAGATGCTAAATGTTTAGAAGAAGTAAAAGAAATAATAATAAGTTTAAAGGTACAGGATATGAGATGAGATGAAGTAACAGACAGAGAAATGAAAACAAAGTTAAGAAAAGCCTCCAACTGGAAAACCCCAGGCCCAGATGCAGTACCTAACTTCTGGTTAAAAGTATTAACATCTTTGCACAAAGATTTAGCTATGAGTAAGAACTATTTATATGCACACCCTGAACAGACACCAACCTGGCTAACAACAGGATAAACAATGCTACTACTTAAGAGTGAACCTGCAAGTTACTCTAAAAACTATAGACCAATAACTTGCCTTCAGATGACGTATAAACTATACACTGGAATTGATGCCGACAGAGTTTATAGTCATTTAGAGGAAAACTCAATTATGGCAATAGGACAACAGGCAATAAAAGAAAGTCATAAGGAACAAAGGATCATTTATTGTTAAATAAAATCATAGTGGTGAATGATAAAAAGGAGAAGAATTTAAGTATGGCATGGATTGGCTATAAAGAAGCACTGCATAGTATCCTACATTCATGGATAAAAGAGTGCTTAAAAATGTAAAGATACACCCTACACTGATTGACTACATAACAGTGACCATGAAACAGTGGCAGACCACTTTCAATTAAGCCATGATAAAGGACAAATTTTTATTCCAGGGATAAAAATTCAAAGGGGGATATTCCAGGGTGACTCTCTGTCACTGCTGTTATTCTGTGTTGCCCTTAACCAGTGGTGGCTGGTGACTTCAAATCAAAGGAGGGCTGCAGGAGACAGTTGAATGGGTGGGGCCAACTAGAAATGGGCGGAGTCATGCTCAAAAACCACAGAAACTGGGACTTTAATTAAATACGCTGCCCTGGGTGCCAAACCATCATTATGAGAGTCCAATCAAGACAGAATGAAATGTAGAAGAAAAAAATATTTCAATGCTTTGGCTGCATGACAGCTTACTTAATATCTAGATGGAAACAAAAAGGGTGTGAGGCATGAAACAATAAATTACTTTTTAAATACATTACGAGAATGCCAGTCAAAATCAGGTATAAAAAACAAGCAGCACTCAACTCAAACCACTTCTCCTTGCACTGCAGTTTCTAATTGTAATTTATATTCAGTTTTATAAAAGTACCAAGTAACGTACTCAAAGTAGCAATCTCTGTGATACCCCCACTTGTAAAAATGTTTCTTATCCAATTAAGAACTGCTGCCTGACAACAACTATCTACTTGTTTCAAGGGGAAAACATGATCAAAGTTAAAAAAAGAATTGCAAACAAGAAAAAACCTCAAGATAAATTGCTTAAAGGATTACTGCACAGGTTATGGACCACACATGATAGATTGACATTCTGTTTAGTTTACGTGTAAAGCCTGTAAAGATGACTGCAAGTCTCCAACAAATGTAATGAGCTTCTAAAAATACTGTAATCCTGTCCTTTATTACAAATACTGTCATATGCATTGCAATACCCAATGCTTGTACGTTATCTAGTTATGTAAATATTCTCTGCATGACAACAACAGAAAGGCTTTCAATGTTGGTAATTCTTTAACAGTATGCTTATTAAAGCTTACTTGTATCTTACAATCTCAGACAAGCTTACCAGATGGTCATTAAAGCATTGCTACTTAAACACAGAGCAACAGGCACTATAACAATATGCATTTTCTGAATAATAAGAAGCATAAATCAACAGTATAAAAATATGACAGAAAACCAGAACATTCTGCAAAATCAAGGATAGATGAAAAGCCAGTGTAGTACTGGTGTCTACCTTGGATGAGGGATACTCTGCACACTTACACTGCATAATTGCTCCTTGCCTTGCTTGGACACATCCAGAGTCACTACATGAGGGAGTGGGGTGCTACAAGTATGTCACAATTTGAAATGTCTCTGGCTGACGGTGATGGGCCTGACACAGTTGTCATACCTCTCAACCTCATAGCAAGAAATCTGCACAAAGCCATAAATAGAAGTGGGACAAAGGCCTAAAAATAAGGACAATTTTTAAATATTGCTCTTATAAACTTAGAAAGATAATAGAATAGTAGGTTTTGCATTAGTATGAATTTTCTGAAGGGTATGAAATCTGAAACTCAAATGTCTGTCATTATTTTCTAACTTCAAGCTTTAATGATTTGCCATTATTTTGCAAGAAAACCAAAATTTTATGAAAAACAGACCAAAAATGTGATGCAAAAATATGAAATAGCCGCACAATACTGCTGGGAACTTGTCAAAAAAGGGACACTTCTTTAATATTAGTACTGCTAAGTTGAGCAGCTGACAAAATAAAAGAATCTATATGCATTTCTGAAATAAAAGTAATCTATAACTCTGATCATTACAATTATTCATTAATTGTAAACCCTCCACATTTTCTTCCAAAATTGCCATTTTTGTGGAGGGATTATTAGGGGGAGACCAACATTTTGAGCCAAAGTTGGGGACAGTTGAGAGGTTTGAATATACCTAATTCTATAAAGTGATTTATTTGTGCGTACATCTCAAACTCTTAACACTGGAAATCTGGACAAGGCCAAATATATTGGGGTGACATACAGACAGTACTAAAAATTGTTCTTGTATAAACTTAGACAGCTGATAGAATTACAGGTCTTGCTTTAGCATGCATTTTTCTGAAGGGTATGAAGTATGAAACTCAATGTCTGTCATTATTTAGTGACTTTGTTTCTAAATGATTTGCCAGAAAACCATAAATTTTATGAGGAACAAACCAAAAATAAGAAGCAAAAATCTATTCATTCTGTGAAAATCTGCACAGTGGAGAGGTATAGTTCAGCCGGGGCTGGGTTTGAGCTTGCCGTCCTTCCCCACCTCATAAAATCATGGTAAAATGGGGCCTCTCCCCTGCAGCCATTCCAATGTCCCATTACTTGGCTATTTCACCCCATTTACCATAAACACTGTAATGTGCATACTGCTTTACTTCGACAATGATTTGGATTCCATTTAAAAGTTTTAGTTTACATTTTAGAGCATAAACACTAATAGACATCTGCTAAACAAAGCAATGCAGTCTCACAATGAAAATAGACTTAGCATTAAAACTTCTCTGCCCTTGAAACTCACATGCATTGAAACAGCATTGAAACCCATATTCAAAGAAAATACATCTGGCCAGTGGCAGATAAATATTAAATTTGGGCTGTTTTCAAATTATAAGCCCCTTGCACATGAAACATACATGTGTTCTTTGATACACCTTCCTGATTGTATTACATTATATTCCTTTTATAATACAGTACAGTTGTTAGAGGGCGTTTTAAATTTGTTTTGAACATTTTTCCAGTAAACACTGAAACAAAATGAATGCACCAATAATGGTAAAACTGCCCAATCAAGAACATTCCATCATAAAAGTCTACTCAAACTTCTACAATCCACCAGTATCAGTAAATATGCACAGTCTCTGCAGAAGTAAAAGTCATCTAAGTAATTCCACATTAAAGAGATCTGTAACTAATGAAGAGGTTGCTGCTAGCAAACAACTTTATATTTCATTGTTTCATCTACAAATAAAGTGCCTTTTGCCTTTGAGGAATAAATTGCCCGTGTTACATTAAAAATGCTAAGCTAGTAATATTGCAATAGGGAATGGATGGCAAACTAATAACAGGTTCATGAAACCACAGATGAAAATGCAATGCAGAAAAATGACTCAGCCAGTAAATCCAAAAGCAGAATTTATTGCTGAAATGACTTTAGACAAGCAAACTCTTTCTCTCTCTCTCTCTAGTGCCTCGGCCAATGCCTTTAACAGAGTACAATTACATCCATTCACAACCTCATACATATATATTAAAACAAAACCAATTAAACAATAAGAGAAACACTTTACAAGAGCCATTTCCAATTAAGCTCTCTGTTTAACCCATAAGGGTACAAAGTATTGAATTTCAAAATACAAAGTGCTTCTTTATGTTGTAATTTAATTTTTAAGCATGCATCTCTTTCACAGTAAACTTTTTCTAAAACACTTCCTTTCAACTTACTCCCATCACTATTATGGTACATTTTAAAATGTAACCCTAATGGGCTTTCCACTTTTTCATTTTTTATATTTCTTAAATGTTCTAAAAAATCTAACATGAAAACTTTGTTTAGTTTCTCCTACATAAAATAAGTTACATTCACATTTAAGCACATAAATAATTCCCTCTGTCATACAGCTATAACTGTCACACACATCATATTTCTGTCCATTTATTTTATTAAAAGTAGATACTGTATAATTATATATACTACAGTGACCACATGCCCGAAGACCAACATTTCTAATAGATCTATTCAACTTTTCCACAGGAAATTTAAACTGAGCATGTATTAACATATCCTTAATATTCCCCCCCCCCCCACGTATGACACCATTGGTCTTTGAGGCAACAATTCACCCAAAAAGGGATCCTGTGTTAGAAAATTCCAATGGGTCATAATGATCTTAATCAATTGTTCAGTGTAAACACATTTTATCCACTAAAATATTATTTTTATTTCTATCCGATCTTAATTAGAAATGGCTCTTGTAAATATATATATATATATATATATGTGTGTGTGTGTGTGTGTGTGTGTGTGTGTGTGTGTGTGTGTGTGTGTGTGTGCGTGTGTGTGTGTGTGTGTGTGTGTGTGTGTGTGTGTGAGGTTGTGAAAGGATGTAATTGTACTCTGTTAAAGGCATTGGCTGAGGTGCTAGAGAGAGAGAAAGAGTTTGTTTGTCTACAGTCATTTCAGCAATACATTTTGCTTTTGGATTTAGTGACTGAGTCATTTTTCTGATAACAGGTTCATAGTTACTAGGTATCTCTGCCAAAGAGGACATTCTCAGGACTGCACCATCCACCCCCTTTAAACGTACAGCACAATAAAGTATCAGCAATGCATCTACATACTGTGGGAGTAGAACCCACAGCATTCTGCATCAAAAGACAGTGCATAACCTGCTGTGCTATTAACAATGCAAGTAGACTCAGCATAAGCAGCACTAAACTTCTCCTCCCCTGAAGCTGTTAGTTCCTTGTAAAATCCACTTGACACTCAATGGTATCTCTCAACTTTGCAGCACATGAGCACAAGAAATCTGAAAAAAGCCAAAATTTATTGGCGGGGGGGGGGCAAAAGCCCAAAAACCAGGGACAAATTTTAAACATTGCTTGTATAATCTTGGAAAGTTGCTAGAATAAAATGCTTTGCTACCGCCATGCATTTCACTGCCAAGGCTTGGACCCAGGACCCTGTGCATTACAGTCAGAGCAACATACCACTATGCCAAGTTAGCTATTTCTTGAAAGGCAGGAAGACTGAAACTGAAATGGCTATCACTTAGTGAATTCAGTTCTCATCATAGCTCAAAACCTCTCAGCACAAAACACCTGGACAAAGCCAATAATTGGGGAATACAACCCCCAAACATATTCAGTGAATTCAGTTCTCATCATAGCTCTCATCCTCTATTGATCTTATAAACTTAGAAAATTGCTAGAATAAAATGCTTTGTGTTACCATGTACTTTCTGAAGAATATGAAGTCTGAAATTCAAATGTCTGTCATTATTTAGTGAATTCAAAATCCAGAAAACCACAGATTTTATGAGGAACAGAATAGAACAAAAGTATGAGGCAAAAATCTGAGCAGTTTTCACAAATGGTGGTAGGTAGGGAATTCAGGCTCTTGCTACCTGCACCCAAAGTTCAGGGTTTGAGCCTGAGTTACTCTCTAGCCACTAGTTATAGCTAACTGGGGCATTTTATGTTCCTGTTCCCAAATGCCAAGCATGCATGCATGAGCTGAATCCAGCCTCCATTTCAATTCTGAGCATGCATAGACTTCTGGAGCATCTGTAGACTACTGCCTTCTTTCCTCCAGATCGGAGTTCCGGGACTCGTTCATTTTTGTTTATTTTGGTTTTTCCTGTGTTTGTACAGCTGGGGGGGCTACAGTCCTGCAGTCCAGTAGCACAAGCCGCCACTGCCCTTAACCCATTAGGCTGTCAACTTAACAACCTAAGCCATGGCAATAAATTGGTGCCTAGAAAACAACAAAGTGTAAAGGCTTCTCATCTTCTCGTTCTCGATGATTTAAAACTGTATAGCTCATCAGATGAGGAGCTGAAAGTACAACAGCAAGTTGTCAAAACATTTTCAGATGATATAAGAATGTCATTTGGTCTTGATAAATGTGCAAAAGCAACCTTTAAAGCAGGAAAACTGCAGCATCAAGGAAACATCAGTTTGTGACAAGAATGTGATATAAAAGAACTTGAGTAAGAGGGACTGTATACATATTTGGGAATTGATGAAGAATTAACAATAAAACATGAACAAATGCAAATAAAACTTAGTAAGAAGTACTTTAGAAGACTTAAATTAATCCTGAAAACAGTGTCAACATCTAGGAACAAAATCCAAGCTATAAACCAATTTGCTGTTCCTGTCCTAACTTACAGTTTTGGAGTGATTGACTGGCCCCAAAATGTGTTGGATAGATTAGAAAGGAAAACAAAAAGGATGCTTCATGCTCACCAAATGATTAATAAAAATCACTGCATGCCAAGATTATATATTCCCCATTCTGAAGGAGGGTTGGGCCTCCATGAAACTGATTACATGTGCAGATCTACAACTGCGAGACTCCACACATATCTGTCAACCCCACAAGACCCAAATGTAGTGAAAGTTTAGAAATATGGGGAGAATAAATCTAAGATGACTTTCCTGTTTAGGCTAGCAGAAGCATATCGGCATCAAGCAGGAATGGAAATCAAACAACAAGTGGATAAAAACCAGGCTGCAAATGAATGTGCCAAAAACAAAGGAAAGAATATAAGGTGAAGGACCAGATGAGAAGGCAAGAAATGTGGAAAAATGCATAAATATATTTGCAAGTGTAGAAAATATCTGGAAGAACCTCATGTTGATCAGGAATGAATGCAGGAATGGTAAGGAGAGGTGAATTCAAACCAGGAGATGAAAGGTTAATATTGGCGGCATAAGATAGTGTGCTACGTACACATTGGTTTACAAAGTCCATTGAGCATGTGGGAGAAACAGATAAATGTAGGTTTTGTAAACCAGAATTGGAAATAGTTGCATACCTCATTGCTGGTTGCGACATACTAATGGCAGAAGGACTGTATACTGAAAGGCATAATAATGTGGCGAGACTGTTGCACTGGGGATTGTGCAAACATTATGGTATTGAAGTGGCTGAAAAACACTGGAAACATGAACCACAAAGCATCACAGAAAATGTTGAAGTCTACATCACATGGAATCATCCATTGCCAACAGTTCGAAAGATAGATGCTAGAAAAATAGATATAGTGAGCAAAGAAAAGAAGACAAAAGTAGCATTGGTCATTGAAATTGCCACACTCATTGACTACAGTATCCTGCGTTCAGAGAGACACAAAGTTATAAAATATCAGGATTTGCAAGCAGAAAGTAGAGCAATGTGGAAGAAAGATACTCAGATAGTTCCAATAGTAGTAGGAGTAACGGGTCTTATAAAAAAGTCTACAATCATATTTAGATATGCTACCAATACATGTAACTCTGTGCAAATTGCACAAGGAATCATTACTGGGCACACTGCCGGTGCTGCAAAGAGCATGTTTGGCTGACATCATAGAGTGAAACAATACTAATTAATAGTATTTTGACTTAGGAATGGGGTCCATTCCTGTCATGGTATTAGAAACCCAAAAGATTTGGAGAAATTAAAAAGAGAGAGAATATTATATTCATACACTATGAAAACATAAACTAAGAATTAAGCCAACATGGGAATGGAGAAAGCAGATTCTGCTGATAAGGATGACTGCAATTAGGTGCACAGAAAATAGACAAGAGGAGGATGTAATTTACTGAAAGAAGCTGGCAAAAGAACCAAGGTACTGGGAACAACTAATTAGAGAAGGAAAGGTAATACAATGGGAAGAGGCTAAGAAGACATTTAGATTGCAGGCTAATGATATCAGAGTATAAACCAAGAAAATGGGAAAAGGGAATCTTAAATAAAAGACCTGCACTGGTTGTGTTTTTAACTGACTCTAGAACAGAAGTTGCTGTTAAAGAGAGATAATTAGTAGGCCATATAAAATATTGCAAAATAACTAAAGGAATCAATCAGAAGAGGTCATAAGATATTGGGAAGACAGATTAGATATGCAATTCACAAAGAAACAATGGGAGGGCATATATGTTGTCCTCAAGCTTGATGCTGATGGGCCTAGATTCTGCTTACATCTTAGCTGTGTTCCTGTACTTACCTAGTGATAGTCCCTCACGTATTTCACCATGTTGGAAAGCAGCTCTCAAACTACTTTCCCTCTGTATTGCAGCATCATGGACACTACCAGTCTATGTCACCATGATACTGGTAATGAGACCATCTGCTGAGCACACTGGCTAACAATTGAGTGAAGGCCACCCATTTATTTTTATGTACAGTTCTATATGAGGTAAAGTGGGGGGGTTTAACTGGAACATGGGTGCAGTTTATTTCACCAAGAAAATGGGGGAAGTTGGCTATGGCATACAACTGTTGCGTGTTAGTTCTTCGATTTACAACTGTCACTGGGAAGTGTATGTAATCATCCACCATGGTCCACATTGTTGCCAGAACATGCAAGAAGATACAGCTAATAGCTGTCTGGGACACTCCAACATAATCTTCCATATACTGCTGAAATGTCCCTGAGGCCAGTATACCTAGACTTAGACAAACTTTTGTGTCGAGGCATTGGGTTACCTCGCAGAGTATGAGCACTGATGTGGGGCGCACATTACCTACACACATCCTGTACCAACTGTCTGTTTTATCTGTACCTGTCTATTTCCTAATCAGAGAGCTGGATTATCTGTAATCTGGGTCAGTGCCTTGCTGGTTTGCCTTCTAGGATGCATTTGCATATCTTCCTCTATTATGGCTTGCACTACCCCAGACTGCTATAGTATACCTCGCAACCTCTTAACACAAAAAATCTGAACAAAGCTGACTATAATAGGGGGACAAAGTGCTGAAAATAGGGACGCATTTTAAATATTGCTCTTACAGATTTAAAAACTAGACTAAAAGGTATATGGTCCATAATTATCCTGCACTGGATAGATAATGACTTAGTCTTGTTTCTTTATGAAATCACATCCTCTGCTGATGTGCTGACGTCTTCCTTCACAAGCTGCTCTGTCTGCAACTTTGTTTTGGAATCCTGCCTTTGGTGTTCGAATTCATATACAATTCTAAATATTCTGGCTACAGCTATGTAAATCAATGTTTATGCCCAGTTATGTTTACACAGCTTTTGAACTCTCTGATTCCCTATTCTGCTGTTTGTGTTTCATATTCAACAAATGACATCTGCTACCTCTGAGTACAGAACTTTCCACCTTGCAATGCTTTCCTTTTCACATCATCCGTGTAAAAAATTCCCATTCCAACCAGATGCTAACACCTTTCTCACTCTTGCCAGTCTCATCTTATAGGAATCATGTTATCTGGGTGAAATGGTTACCCAAACAACAAAAGCAAGCTTAATCTATGCTATCATTGTTACTAAGTGATTTCCTAATCGTGAAAATGTTTAACTCCTCCTTCACTGTAGATATTTGAAGAAGGCATTTGGTGTAAACACAAGTTCTCTTAGCCTTATAAGACAGTTTAATTTCATCATTTCTCTGAGCTAATTAAAATTCTAATAATTGATATAATCACATGCACAATACCACTGCAATGCCTACAGGTCAGAAAACCGACTTAGTAGGCTCAGTGTGTGAGAGGATAAGTCTGGAATATTCTTCACACTTGCAATTCACTGCTGCACATAGACAGAGAAGGTCAGGTCCCACATGCCTGCATTTAGCATGTGATGTATATGATCCTCTGTATGTTTGCATGGTTATACATGATAAGATCGTTGCACCATTTGTTAAATCACATAAATAATTCTCCATATGACCAGAATAGAGATATTTAAGCCACATGTTAACTTTTTCATGTCCACATTGTTGAAACTAGGAGGATGCCTATATATAATTTAATATTTGTCATTACTACTTTTCTGGCATGCTCTTCTGATTTTTTGCAAAATGGTGAGACAGACAGACAGAGACGCCTATGTCCTGTACTTTCTCATTCTGAAGTAATTCCCAAGACCCACCATATCTGAACTAGTTTTGTAAGACATCAGCTGTCTAGTCTGTTTTTAAGACCTCTTCCTCTTATTTCACTACAAAACATAACTACTTTCCACAGATGCTTTAAGAGTTGTTTAAGGAGATTTAAGCTGAAATGGAACCAAAATAAAAGACAGCAACTGTATGAGTGAAATAAAAGCAACACCCACCACCTTCCTGATAATTGTTATTTGCACGCAGTCAAAGAATTTGTAATAGTGAACTTCTTTTTATATTGTCATGACAGTAATTGCAAAGTGAGGTGCTCAGAAATTGTCTTTCCAGCTCCTGGCTCCCAGCACAATTACCTTTCTAGTCTAGGAATTCTACCCCCAGTTGCATTCCCCACAAATACTGAAATGGATCCCTTAAATATCCGTAGCAATATTCCTTAGCTTCTGAGGTGCAGAGCTTGTATGGTAGTATGTGCGAGGTTCAACTATGTGTGTGCAGATTGCTAACAACACAAATGTATAATGATCACTGCTCCATTGTCTCTAGATCAATGGCATATGTTTCGTTTGGTTCATGTAATACCATGAAATCTAATTATTATTGAAAAATCTGCAGGTGCTTTAGACCTTGTACTTGTTGCTTGGTAGGTGGCCCAGAGGGTTAGTATCATAAGCTGTACTTTCTGTGGTTTACAGTTTGATTCCCACAGCACTTATTTTACTACAGTGTGACCTTGACCAAGTCACTTAACCCAACATTGTTCTTTGTTGCTCCTGCAAATGGAATATGGGCCTACTTGGTTACCACATGTGTCTTATTATTAAATCCAGCACCAACCAAGTAAACGAATTCTTGCAAAAACAGATCAAATTACACTGAAAAGCAAAGAACAGGAACTCAATGATTATTATCTAAACTTTAAAAAATCTAGCTTGACATAATGACACAGAGGGATGGAACCCATACCACGACCAATGTCGCTAGGTTCAAATAGCGGCCCCAGCACTGGAAGAGACAGGCATGGATGGTGAGGAATGAAGGGTTATGTCCCGCACACCTTATTTCGGGGAGGGGAAACCACTTCTGTTATATGAGGGATGTGGTGAGGCTGTATGTTAGTAATATTCTTTGCAGACATGAGGGACAACCAGGGTGCTCGGTGCATTGCATGTTTCTCTTTTGCGCTGCAAGCCAGATGTCAGCCAGAGAAATGTTGGATTAAGAGAAAAAAAAACTTCTAACTACCTTAATGATGGTCTGAATGATGGCCTTTCCTGTTTGACCCTCACCCTGGTGATAGGAAACAAATGGGATGATTAGCTGTGAGGGGGCAGATGACCAAGCTGACAGACAGTAAGGGCAAGGATGTTATAGAAAATAAAATTTAAGAAAATCTTCCTCTCCTATTTCTGAGATACTACTTCTCAGAGCAGAATGTATAAAGTTTAAAAAATATACTTTTGAGATGCCAGGAATGTGCAAGTATTTTAACATTAGAAATTACACATGTGTACACTCCTGACCCCATTAAAAAAGTGATAGAAACTGCACTTATGCTAAGGTGCTATGCAAGCATTGCCATGTACAGGTGCCACACACATGTGCAGGTCATTAGCACATATCCCACACAAAGATACACTCCCGCGAAGCACTCGTCAAAATGGAGAACATCGACATTTGTGCTGTAACGGAGACCTGGTTTAAAGTGGCAAAAAGCACCCATGTGCTACCAGGCTATAACTCATTCCACACCTTTCGGCCCTGAAACATGGACCGAAGCTCCAAAGGTGGTGGTGTCTCCATATTCATAAAGGATATGGACATCTCCAGACTAGTAGCCCAGCATAATGTATCTGAGATCCTTCAGGTACAACTAACATTGGGTAAGACTGTGATCCAGGTCATAGCCTGCTATAGGTCCCCAACCATGTCCCTAGACTCTCATTCCATGTTCCTAAGCACCCTGGAATCTATCAAGGTCCAACCCAACACTCTCATACTAGGAGACTTCAGCTACCCTCCATCAACTGCGAAAACTACTCAAGCACCAATGCACTGGCCCAACGCTTCCTGGAATTCATCAATTCCAGTGCTCTGGACCAGCTCATTCTTACCCCCACTAGAGGAAGCAACATCCTTGACCTGGTTATTATTAACATGAGTGACCATTGCTCTAAATCCAGTAGTCAATACCTCCCTGGTCAGATCTGACCATAAACTAATCACTATAGAAATCCACATGTTACCCACACCCCCCCAAAAAGTAACCACCTTGAAAAACTTCTCCAAAGTTGACTTTGGGCTCCTAAAAACAGAGGTGGCTAAATTCACGGCACCCATGGCAATGGAAAATAGCTGCATGACTACCGAATCATACACCAATGCACTGCACAAACGTGTACATAAATGCATGGAACTAGCCATAACCAACAGAACCAAGACACTTTCCTCTAAAAAAGGAAGCCAATCTGGTGGTCCTCTGCCATTAATAAACTCTACAACAGAAGTAAGAAAATGTTGCAGAAAAAGGTGAAGTTCCAAGATTGAAAAAACTCCCTTATTACCCTCAACAAAAAGTTGAGATCCCTCATCAAAACCTCCAAAGCCAGCTATGAAGGCAGAATTGCGGCAGACACTAAAAACAACCACAAAGCCTTCTTTAGTTATATCAAGAATCTCCATGGCAATACCCATATTTGCTCTGAGTTACTACACAATGGTACCTCCTATACTGAGCCAGCAGACATTGCCAGCATACTGGCCAACAGATTCAGTGCCAACTTTACCCCCACCCCCACCAAAGGACTAATCTTAATACTGGAAGAATGCCAGGCACCCTGCATTAATGCAGCACAGGTTAAAGGTGCATTGACTAAGGCCAAGAATACAGCTTCCATGGGACACAACAACATCCCTGACTGGGTTCTACATGAATTACAAAGTGAACTGGCACCACATCTGTGTGCTCTGTTTACTCACAGCCTCACCTTAGGCTTTGTCCCTGCCGAATGGTGCACTGCTACAGTCATCCCTCTCTATAAAGGAGGAGCAACTACAGACCCTGGAAATTATCACTCCATTAGCCTGATAAGTCTGATATGCAAGACTATGGAGCACATCGTCATGGACCTAATTAACAAGAATATAGGGAATCTCCAAACTCTAGATCCCACACAATTTGGTTTTGTGAAAGGTAGATCATGCCTGCTCAACCTGGTTGACTTCATTGAGTCAGTCACCAGAGCGGTGGATGAACGTAAGGCAGTTCATACAGCCCACCTCGATTTGGCCAAGGCCTTTGATACCATTCCTCACTCAGGAATTATTGATAAACTCACCAAACTAGGGATCAACTGGGTTGCAAATTGGCTCACAGATTGAACACACAGTGTGAAAGTAATGGACTCCAAGTCAGACTGCCAACCAGTCATGAGAGGAGTCACACAGGGATCAGTCCTGGGTCCTCTCCTGTTTGGCATCTACTTCTCACAAGTCCAGGCCAACACGGAGGGACTCTGGCTGACCAAATTCGCAGATGACTGCAAGCTGGGAGCCATTATTAACTCCTCAAGTGATGCAGACATCCTACAGAAAGGCCTCACTGAGACCAATGACTGATGTTGAAACCATGGCTTTAAGATTAATGCCAAAAAAATGCGTCATCATCCCCTTTGGGAAAAACTCAGTTCCCACTAATTACCACATCGATGGGAGCCCACTGAACACTGAAGAAATTATAAGAGATCTGGGGACAAAGGTTGACAGCAACCTCTCTTTCGACCACCACATTGCCACTGTGGTCAGAAAGTCCTTCTATGTGGCACATCTCATTACCAAGGGTTTTGCATCCAGGAAGAAAGCGGTCATCATTTCTCTCTACTCTTCCCTCATTAGACCAATCATAGAGTATAGTTCCCCATTTGGCATGTACATCACTAGAAAGCTTCAACAGCTGGAGAGGCCACAAAAGTACCTCACAAAGAGGATTCTAGGCCTTAAACACATGCCCTACACAGACAGACTCAAAAAACTCCAGCTATTCTCTGTCTCATATCGTCTACTAAGAGGCGATCTCTGCTTGACTTACAAAGCCATGTCTGACTCAACTCTGTTAGAAATGCTACAACTAAAGAAATCCCAATCCCTCCTTACCACACACTCCAGAGACCTCAACCTCATTACCACAATCAACAGAGCATGCTGGAGGGAGAGGTTCATAGCCCAGAGAATGCCGATGCTCTGGAATAGACTTCCCATACATGTCAAGCAGTGCACCTCACTAGCCTCTTCAAGAGAAATCTTGATGAGTGGATGGGAAAGAGAAAGTTCACCCCAGGGATCACTTCAGTGGCTCTGCTTGATAGAGGTACTGGAAACTAACGACGGGCAGCACAATGCGAGGGCACTTCTATGGGCCAGGCTTGTAAAGGCCCTAGGGCCATTAGCCCAGTACACACCTATGAACCTATGAACAATAGTACATATCCCACACACATATGCAGTTCATTAGTACATATCCCACACATGTGCAGTACATTAGTACATATCCTACACATATGTGCAGCTCATTAGTACATATCCCATGCACATGTGCAGTACATTAGCACATATCCCACACATGTGCAGTACATTAGTACATATCCCACACACATGTGCAGCACATTAATACATATCCCACACATGTCCAGTACATTAGTACATATCCCACACACACGTGCAACACAATAGTACATATCCCACACATGTACAGCACATTAGTACACATCCTGCACACGTGCAGCTCATTAGTACATATCCCACACATGTGCAGTACAGTAGTACATATCCCACACACATGTGCACACATTAGTACATATCCCACACATGTGCAGTACATTAGTACATATCCCACACACATGTGCAGCACATTAATACATATCCCACACATGTCCAGTACATTAGTACATATCCCACACACACGTGCAGCACAATAGTACATATCCCACACATGTACAGCACATTAGTACACATCCTGCACACGTGCAGCTCATTAGTACATATCCCACACATGTGCAGTACAGTAGTACATATCCCACACACATGTGCACACATTAGTACATATCCCACACATGTGCAGTACATTAGTACATATCCCACACACATGTGCAGCACATTAGTATATATCCCACACACATGTATAGCACATTAGTACATATCCCACATATATGTGCAGCACATTAATACATATCCCACACATATGCAGCACATTAGTACATATCCCACACACATGTGCAGCACATTAGTACATATCTCACACATGTGCAGTACATTAGTACATATCCCACACACATGTGTAGTACATTAGTACATATCTGACACATGTGCAGCACATCAGTACATATCCCACACACACATGTGCAGCACATTAATACATATCCCACACATTTGCTGTACATTAATACATACCCCACACACATGTGCAGAGCAATAGTACATATCCTACCCATGTGCAGTACATTAGTACATATCCCACACATGTGCAGCACATTAGTACATATCCTACACACATGTGCTGCACAATAGTACCTATCCCACACACATGTACAGCACATTAGTACGTATCCCACTCATATACAGCACATTACTGCATATCCTACACACATGTGCAGCACATTAGTACATATCCCACACTCATGTGCAGCACAATAGTACATCTCCCATACACATGTACAGCACATTAGTATATATCCCACACATGTGCAGTACATTACAAAACCATCTCCAGCTACTCAAGATGGTAAGAAGAGACTACGGAAAAGAGACAAGATCCAAAGTGCACTGACATTACTTTAAAAGGTAAATATATTTTTATATTTTTATACAATTGTATAATAGGAATTTTACATGATTGAGCAAGGACAATGCTTAGTTATCCATGGCTGTTTTTTTTTATTTGATTGACCACTCATGAGCTTTGAGAAAACCAGTTATTACCCAATCCCATTCTGGAGAACTGAAATATTCTCTTCAGGAAAACAGTATTCCTGCATAAGCATTGACATGATTTTGGATGAAATTTGAATGCAGGACCTGGGTGACCATGTATTTAACAAAATGCTATCACCTATTGGTTGTGGATATCATATGGCATGCAGTATTATCATTTCCCTGTATCATCTTAATGTGTATACATGCCATTCCTCC